>NW_027596397.1:0-332725 GCF_964194155.1 Cetorhinus maximus
AGGGTGGAGGAGGAGGGGAACGTGAAGGGTGGGAGGAGGGTGGAGCAGCAGAGGAAGGTGAAGGAGGAGGGGAGGGTGGAGGAGGAGGGGGGGTTGGAGGAGGGGAGGGTGGAGGAGGAGGGGAGAGTGGAGGAGGAGGGGAGTGTGGAGGAGGAGGGGAGGGTGAAGGAAGCGGGGAGGGTGAAGGAGGAGAGGAGGGTGGAGGAGGAGAGGAGGGTGGAGGAGGAGGGGATGGTGTAGGAGGAGGTGAGGGTGGAGGAGGAGGGCAGGGTGAAGGAGGCAGGGAGGTTGGAGGAGGAGGGGAGGGTGAAGGAGGAGGTGAGGGTGGAGGAGAAGGGGAGGGTGAAGGAGGACGGGAGGGTGGAAGAGGAGGGAAGGGTGAAGGATGAGGAGAGAGTGAAGGAGGAGAGGAGGGTGGAGGAGGAGGGGAGGGTGGAGGAGGAGGGGAACGTGAAGGGTGGGAGGAGGGTGGAGCAGCAGAGGAAGGTGAAGGAGGAGGGGAGGGTGGAGGAGGAGGGGGGGGTTGGAGGAGGGGAGGGTGGAGGAGGAGGGGAGAGTGGAGGAGGAGGGGAGTGTGGAGGAGGAGGGGAGGGTGAAGGAAGCGGGGAGGGTGAAGGAGGAGAGGAGGGTGGAGGAGGAGAGGAGGGTGGAGGAGGAGGGGAGGGTGTAGGAGGAGGTGAGGGTGGAGGAGGAGGGCAGGGTGAAGGAGGCAGGGAGGTTGGAGGAGGAGGGGAGGGTGAAGGAGGAGGTGAGGGTGGAGGAGAAGGGGAGGGTGAAGGAGGACGGGAGGGTGGAAGAGGAGGGGAGGGATGAAGGATGAGGAGAGAGTGAAGGAGGAGAGGAGGGTGGAGGAGGAGGGGAGGGTGGAGGAGGAGGGGAACGTGAAGGGTGGGAGGAGGGAGGAGCAGCAGAGGAAGGTGAAGGAGGAGGGGAGGGTGGAGGAGGAGGGGAGGTTGGAGGAGAGGGGAGGGTGGAGGAGGGGAACGTGAGGGTGGGAGGAGGGAGGAGCAGCAGAGGAAGGTGAAGGAGGAGGGAGGGAGGGTGAGGAGGGAGGGGAGGTTGGAGGAGGGGAGGGTGGAGGAGGAGGGGGTAGGGTGGAGGAGAGAGGGAGGATGAGGAGGGAGGGTGAAGGAGGAGGGAGGGTTGAGTGGAGGAGGAGGGGAGGGTGAAGGAGGAGGGGCGAGTGGAGGAGGATGGGTGGGTGAAGGAGGAGGGGAGGATGGAGGAGCAGGGTAGGGTGGAGGAGGAGGGGAGGGTGAAGGAGGAGGCGAGTGAGGAGGAGGGGGGGAGGGTGGAGGAGGATGGGAGGGTGGAGGAGGAGGGGAGTGTTGTGGAGGAGGGGAGGCTGTTGGAGGAGGGGAGGGTGAAGGAGGAGGTGAGGGTGGTGGAGGAGTGGAGAGTGAAGGTGGAGAGGAGGGTAAAAGAGGAGGAGAGGGCAAAGGTGGAGGGGAGGGTGGAGGAGGAGGGGAAGGTGGTGGAGGAGGGAAGGATATAAGAGGAGGGGACTGTGGAGCCGGAGGGGAGGGTGGAGTAGGAGGCGAGGGTGGAGTAGGAGAGGAGGGTGGAGGAGGAGTCGAGGGTGGTGGAGGAGGGGAGCGTTAAGGAGGAGGGGAGGGTGGTGGAGATGGGGAGGGTGAAGTAGGAGAGGAGGGTGGAGGAGGAGAGGAGGGTAGAGGAGGAGAGGAGGGTTGAGGAGGAGGGGAGGGTGGAGAGGGGGAGTGGATGAAGAAGGAGTGGAGGGTGGAGGAGGAGGGGAGGGCGTAAGATGAGGGGAGGGTGAAGAAGGAGGGGAGGGTGAAGGAGGAGGGGAGGCTGCAGGAGGAGGAGAGGATAAAGAAGGAGTGGAGGGTCGAGGAGGATGGGAGGGCGGAAGATGAGGGGAGGGTGGAGGAGGAGGGGAGGGTGGAGGAGGAGCGGAGGGTGAAGGAGGAGGGTAGAGTGGAGGAGGAGGGGAGGGTGAAGGAGGAGGGGCGGGTGGAGGAGGAGGGTAGGGTGGAGGAGGAGGGGAGGATGAAGGAGGAGGGGAGTGAGGAGGAGGAGGGGAAGGTGAAGGATGAGAGGAGGGTATAGGAGGAGAGGAGGGTGAAGGAGGAGGGGAGGGTGGAGGAGGAGGGGAGGGTTGTGGAGGAGGGGAGGCTGTTGGAGGAGGGGAGGGTGAAGGAGGAGGTGAGGGTGGAGGAGGAGGGGAGGGTGGAGGAGGAGGGGAGGGTGGTGGAGGAGTGGAGAGTGTTGGTGGAGAGCCTTCTGAAACTCCTGCCCACTCTCCCCATCTGTAAAGTCTTTCCCTGCCCATTCTGCAGCTCACTTCCCCTGCTGTGGGTCCATCAATTCACCTGTGATTATTCCTTGAAGGCTTAAATAGCGCAAAGCGAAGAAATAAACAGAAAGAAAACTGGAGAAAGGCAGATAGAAATCTAAACCCTCAGTAAAATGACCACCGGGAATCCTGTTTAACCGTCAGAATGATCGCACGACCCAAAATACACGCATTGTCCCTGAATTATAACAAGATTTTAGGCAGCTTCACTTTAGGACTTTTCATTTCCTCTTGTGGGGCTCCTGTTCCTCACACACTGGAGGCTAACATGTAAGTTTTAGATTGCAAGGCTGGGCTACTTTAGCCCCTGGATTTTCTTTTTGAAACTCCAGGCCCGCAGTCCAACAGGAACTGGTTAACCGGACCCACCGAAAACCAGGGTCCCGGATGGAAATGAAATCTCGAGGTAAGAAACGGACACAAACTCACGTGGGCCCATGGGGCACGGCCTTGGAGAAGGTCTCAGGTAACTCCTGAAGAAGAAGAGTCCTTGTCCCAGTCTGGATCTTCAGATTGCAGGTTTCAAAATAAAAATTCTTTGAGGGGTGGGGGAGAAAATTAATTCCATTAAAACAGAGAGCAAAGAACATTTTCAAACAAAATAACGCAAGAGCCAATGATTCACTCTCAGTTACAACTCAGCAACATCCAAATACAAACAAGTCAAAGAGTTATAAAGCAGATTGAGACAGAAGGAACACACACGCACCTTAAACCAGAGTGGGGACTCGCTCCGCACTCTGGAGGCGATTTTCGGATTGGGTTCCTAGCAAGGTATATCCTGAATGAGCAGTTTGCAGACTCCACCTGTTGGTATGTCTCTCAATCTGCTCCCCAGGAAGCCTGTCCATTGATATGTTAATCCCAGGGCAGGACAACTTTCTGATTCTTCCTGTCCTTTGACGTGTTCACCCCAGGAAAACAATGTTTCAGCCATTTTCTGGTTAATGTTAAAACTTTAACTCATCTTGTCGGGAATGTCACTGCAGTTCGAAATATCAAACACTTAACCCCCAAAACAAGACTGTGCAAAGCATGTGGATTGTTACTGAGATTCCGTCTGTGAGTTTTAGTGATGTCAGTGTGGATTGTGTAATCTGTGTGTGTGTGAGTGTTGCTGGTACCATAATGTAACGCAAATGTCTCCTTGCAGCCTCTCAGTACGCCACTCATTGTCCGCTGGTACTTTTTGGATTGTCTGGAGAAGACATTGAAAGAATTAGAGTTAAACAATGCTAAAACTAGCTGCACTGCGACGAGTGTATGAGAGCTTATTCTTATCCAGGGGTGTATGTCCACATTCAGCCCCCATTCCCACACTTGCTCCCACCGTCGGATCTCTCAAGTGCTCTTCCGTATCATTGATTAGCCTTTTAAACACCGCCTGTAACACATAATGCTGATTCATCACCTTTCGTAAGTCACCTTTAAACTTTGTCAGACTTTCGGGAAGGTGGGGAATTGGGGCCTGCTTAGGTTCCTCATAGCGTTCCAGGGCATGGTGGAGTGTGTCGGAGGCGTTGACTGAGACCTGACCCCTTTGTTGGACGTACATTATTCACGCGTGTCCGATAGTAACTGGAGCCGGGGTTCCCTTGTATCCTGAGCGGTTGTGATGGTTTCCTCTGTGGGTAATTTCTAATATACAACCCTCCGTTCGGTTGTACCCGCATTTGTCCAGCACCACACCCGTTCCACTGGATGGGAGCAAATTGTGTGGCTACCTTTCCTCGTGCACCCACTCAGTGATTCCCCGTGTATGCCCTCATTCTTGCATATGGCATGCATATCTATGGGGTAGTACCGGAGGGAGTCATTGTCTCGGATTAACCCAATGTTCTCCACTTGGTACTGAGGGTGTGGGCCCGTGTCTGCTGTGACTGAGGGGATTGCCCATACCTAACACGTTCATTTGGTTTGAGGTGCACTTCTGAATCACCGCATACACCCTGGTCACTCCTTTCAATGTACATGCGTTGATGACGCCTGGGTTCTTGGCCATCCCCCACTACCGGGCACTGTTGATCCAGCCCGGTACCTCCCCACTTTGGATCTGGCCCAGATTGTGTCTTAATTGCCCAATCATCCACTGGCCTTAAGCTGGCTTTATTGGGTGCTGTCCTTTTGTCGTTCCTCCCTTTCTGTTAATTGGCTGGTGGCTTTAGCATGGGTCTCTAACTCTTTCCAATACAGATGCCACACTCTTGCCCCCTAGGGACGTGCCGTTTCACCAGCCCTCGCTACTCTTATGAGCAAGCTGCCTCATGATCCCTTTAAGATTCATGACCTCGGATTTGATTCCTTGAATGTCGAGAGAGTTTACCAGGGAAGTCCCTGTGTTCACTCCTGTCAGTACATTGTTAACTAACTTTCTCTTCTGGCGGTGGAAAGCAGCATGTCCCCTGAATCTAGTGGCGCCCGTGGCGTCGCCCGCCTGATTAATCACAGCCTTACTCAGTAATTTGTACAGTTTTCGTGTGATCACAGCTCTGCGATCAGCAGCCTGAAGGAAGAAGACGGATCAGTAATGTCATCGCAGTCCGACATTTTGAGGATCAGCAAATCCTTTTGTGCCCGATTGTATGACGTGAAGGCCACAGACAGCACGGCCTCCCAGTCCTTCCTGTCCTCTACGACGGAGGCCTTAGACGACAGTACACGGGAGAGCCTGGACAAACCGCTAACTCCTGACGAACTGACTAAGGCCCTTGAGTCCTTCGAGAAGAGTAAAACTCCCGGAAGTGACGGCTTGCCGGCGGAGTTGTATTCTGCTCTTTGGTACTGGAAGGGCCCAGACCTGCTAGAAGTGTACGAGAGTATGCTCCTGGCCGGCAGTATGTCGGAATCCATGAGGAAAGGCATCATCACCCTCATCCACAAGCACAAGGGAGAAAGGGAGGAAATTAGAAATTGGCGACCCATTTCACTGTTGAATGTGGAATATAAGATTCTGTCCAAGGTCATCACCAACCGGGTCAAATCCGCTCTGGAACTGGTGATCCACTCTGACCAGACCTGCACTGTGCCGGGCAGGAAGATCTCGGACAGCCTCGCGCTGCTCAGTGATACAATTCCCTCTGTACAGGACAGGGGTGTGGATACCTGCCTCATCAGCTTGGATCAGGAGAAGGCCTTTGAAAGAATATCGCACCCCTACATGGTGGATGTACTCTCCAAAATGGGGTTTGGGGAAGGAATTCGAAATTGGATCCAACTGCTCTACACTAACATCAGTAGCGCAGTCTCGATCAATGGGTGGGAAACAGATAGCTTTCTGATTAAATCTGGAGTCAGGCAGGGCTGTCCTCTCTCGCCTGTTCTTTTCGTGTGTTGCACAGAACCCTTTGCCGAGTCCATCAGGAAGGTTCCGGGCATAAGAGGAGTGACGATCCCAGGCAGTGGAGGCACTCAGGTCAAAGCCTCCCTGTACATGGATGATGTCGCCGTCTTCTGCTCGGACCCGCTGTCGGTGCATAGACTGACCCACATCTGCGACCAGTTCGATCTGGCCTCGGGAGCCAAGGTAAATCTTGGGAAGAGCGAGGCCATGTTCTTTGGGAACTGGGCTGACCGATCCTTTGTCCCCTTCACTGTCATGGCTGACGGCCTGAAGGTGCTGGGGATATGGTTCGGAGGGTCCAGAGCATGCGTTAGAAACTGGAAGGATCGAGTGTCTATGGTGAAAAGAAAACTGGGCATGTGGGAGCGACGCTCCCTCTCCATTGCGTGTAAGAACCTGGTCATCAGGTGTGAGGCACTCTCGCTGTTGCTGTACATGGCGCAGGTCTGGCCCTATCCACACTCCTGCGCGATGGTGATCACCGAGCCATCTTTCGCTTGATCTGGAGATCGAAAATGGATCGTATCCGCAGGGACGCGATGTACAAGCCTCTAGATAAAGGGGGAAAAAACGTGCCCAACATCGCCCTCATACTGATGGCCACCTTTGTGTCCGGCTGTATCAAGGTGTGTGCAGACCCTCGGTACGCAAACACCAAGTGTCACTACGTGCTGAGGTTCTACCTGTCCCCGGTGTTGCGAAGGATGGGTGTGGCCACGCTGCCGCGGAACGCTCCAAGTAGTTGGACCGTGCCGTACCATCTGTCCCTTGTGGAATAATTATTGCAGAAAAGCACATTTGACCACAAGTCCATCAGGCAGTGGTCGGCACGTAACGTCTTATAGTCCCAGCGGGGAAAGGAGAGGGTGGATTCTGTGGGTTGATTCCCCGAGAAGTCTGTCAAAGTCATTTGGCAGAATGCCTCATCGCCAGAACTTTCCAACAAGGGCCAAGACGTAGCTTGGCTGGTGGTGAGAAATGCCCTCCCTGTCAGATCCTTCCTGAAGTCTCACACTCTCTGCACGTTGCCCTCGAGGTAGCTGTGGTGGGGAAGAGACCGTTGCTCACCTCTTCGTGGAATGTGCGTTTGCGAAGAAGGTCTGCAGAGAGTTGCCGTGGTTTTTGTCGCCGTTCATCCCAAGCAGTTCTGTGACACAGGACTCTGTGCTCTACGTGTTGATCCCAGGGACAGGGACGCACATCGAGACAAGCATCAACTGCAGCTGGAGGATCGTCTACTCGGTGAAAGACGCTCTTTGTTCTGCCCGAAACTTGTTGGTCTTCCAGTGCAAAGAGTTTTCCCCGACCGAGTGTGGCAGACTGGCACATTCCAAAGTCCAGCACTACGTGCTGAGGGGCGCACTAAAGCTTGGGGCAGCCACCGCAAAGGCAAAATGGGGAAAGGTCGCTGTCTAAGACCTTTCTGCCACAGTGCACCGAGGGACTTGGAACTGTTTAGAGCTCCTCGGGCTGTACAGCTCAAAATGAATGTCTGCAAATGATTGTAATATTCATTGATTGTATTGATGCACCTCGTGATACACGTTGTAAAAGTTGAACCTGATTGTACCTTTGTGATGGTGATTTTGAAATGATTTGGAATATTTTTCCAGATATTTTACGAATAAAGTATATTTTTCCAAAAAAAAAAATCTGTTCTTATCAGTTTAATATCAGATACATCCCTTATCTGGGTACCATATATTAAATTGATTTTTGGAGCAGGGAGATGGAATAGGGGCTTGCTCTGTCCACTCCATACATCGACCCGGTATTGCAGTATCTCTGGGAATGGTGCACCACCCCTTTCCAGGGGAATTTCAATGCTAAAAATAGTTTTCTTACAAATATATGCTTTCTTTACTTTTCAACATGTACATGTTTCAAAACCCAACTTTCTTTCTTTCTTTCTCACTCACCCGCTGCACACAAAAAACACGTATGTTCACCCAACACTCACAGACAGCACTCTCATCTCACAAACACTTTACATCACTCATACAAAAACATCTTTCACTTGCAAATACACCTCTCAAACACTCTCTCTGCTGCCGCTGCTGCTGCTGCTGATACAGCAACAATGAAAACTCACACCTCAAAGCTCACACACTTTACACAGCTACTCGGAAACGTCTAGATCCACATTCACACAATCCTTACACTGCACAAGGAGCCCATTCCGCCCGTCGTACCTGCACCAGCTCTCCCAATGAACATTTCACCTCGTGACATTCTCCTGCCTTCTCCACGTAACCCGGCACATGCTTCCTTTTCAGATTAACATCTCATTCCCTCTTCAATTGAACCTGCCTCCGCCACGCTATCAGGCGGTGCATTCCAGACCCTGATCACTCGCTGCTCCTATCACTTTTGCATTTTTGCCAGTTACTTTAAACCTGCGCCCTCTCCTTCTCGATCCTTTCATCGGTGCAAACAGTTTCTCCCTATCTACTCTCTCCAGATCCCTCATGATATTCAATACCTCTATCAATTCTCCTCTCAGACTTCTTTTCCCCAAGGAATACAGTCCCAACTTCTCCAACCTTACTTCATAACTCAACTTCCTCGCCCCTGGAACCGAACTCGTAAACCTCTTCTGCACTCTCTCCAATGCCTTCACTACCTTCCTAAAATGCAAGTCAAAATGCAATCCATCAGAGTCAGCATGGCTTTATGAAGACTAAATCGTGTTTGACTAATTTACTAGAGTTATTTGAAGATGTGACAAGCAAAGTGGATATTTGGGATCCTGTACATTTAGTATATCTGGACTTCCAGAAGGCATTTGATAAGGTGCCGCACAAACGAATGATACACAAGATAAGATCACACGGAGCTAAGGGTAATATATTTGCTTGGATAGAGCTTTGGCTAACCAACAGAAAGCAGAGAGTCAGGATAAATGGGTCTTTTGTGGATGGCAAGCTGTATCTAGTGGGGTGCCACAGGGTTCGATCCTTGGGCCTCAACTATTTACTTGGATTCAGGAGTAGAAGGTACCATAGCTAAATTTGCAGATAACACCAAAATAGGTGGGAAAGTAAGTTACAATGAAGAAATAAGAAATTTACAAATGGATATGCACAGGTTAGGTGAATGGGCCAAAATTTGGCACATGGAGTTTAACGTGGATAAGTGAGGTTATCCATTTTGGTCAGAAGAATAAAAAGGCGACCAATTATTTAAATGGAGAGAAATTTCAGAAATCCTTCAGCGCAGAGGGATCTGGGTGTCCTTGCACATGAATCGCTGAAAGCTAGTATGCAGGTACAGCAGGTAACAATGAAGGCAAATGGAATCGCTTCTCGGCCTTTTGGCTAAGATCAAGTGTAGTCGTAAAGTGATTGCTATAACCAGTCGAGCCCCATATGATGGGGTACGTAACACCGTTCGGGTGACGGTAAAGGACAGCGAAGGAGGAGCACCCTTGGATCGGGCCTTCTTCATTATGCGGATCCTGTTGAAGGCATGTGGATTTGAAGCGGAGGAGATCTACTCCCTACATGACTTCCCCAGCGCTGGATGATTCGATGTGACTTTCAAGCATGTGGCAGCTTGCGTCAAGTTCCTGAAGGTGTTCGAGGAGAACAGAGACCAGCCGGAGATGAAGATCGTGACGGTGGAGCCGTTCTTTGCTCTGCCTTTGCAACGGGACCGTGTGGTGACGGTGCGTCTCTCTAACCCCTACGACCCTGTCGCCGACGTGTTCACCTTCCTCACCAGATACGTCGACAAGGTTGGGAGCTCCAGCAAGGATAGAGACGCCTTAAGGATTTGGCATTGCAAACGCCAGGTTAAGGTCATGCTCAAGACCGACGGTAAGGGAACCATCTTCCACCCTCCTTCCAGCTTCGCTATCGGGAGAAGCCGTGGCTACTTTGTCTACGCAGGGCAATCCAAACTATGTCGCTCATGCGGCGAGTCTGATCATGTGGCGGCCAACTGCAGCGCCGCCCTCTGCAAGAACTGCAAACAGGAAGGGCACCAGACAAAGGACTGCAAACAGACTAAGTGCGGCAACCTATGTGGCGAGGCAGCTCACCTCTACAGGACCTGCCCCAAACGCTGCCTCAATTATGCACAGGCAGCCAAAGCCAACGAGGGGGAAGCAGAAGAAATGCTTCGTGTCACCACTACCAAGGACACTTGCAACACTCCAACCACCGTGGCCCCCAGTGAGAACAATGGGACAAAGGAGGACACAGAGAGAGACAAGGTGGAGGAAATTATTGAGGCAGCAGACAGCCGATCAACAGCACTGCCCCCTGAGCCTCCCACTCCTCAGGAGAGCGAATCAATGGAGGAGGAAGCAGCGGAAAATCAGCAGGGGGAGTGGCAGCTGGTGAAGAGAGCCAAAAGGAAGAAGGGGCTAAGAAGGGACCAAGCCACTTCCCAGACAATTGGCAAGAGGCGTCTCCCATCCGAAACAGATGACAAGGGCAGCTACTCTTCGGACGAAGAAGTACCTGGGCGACACCTGCAGAAGAAGTGGCAAAGCTCTAGGGAGTTGGAGGATGAGACACCCGAGCTCCAGAACATTGGCGACAATGAGGAGACCAGCGCACCCCAACTTTGCCCACAACCCGAAGGGGCCAGTGCATCCCAGCCCCAGGAATCTGGGTGCAGTGAGGCGCTCAGAGCACCCCAGCTCCGGGAAGCCGGGAGCAGCAACGCCCCTGAGGGGGAGAGGATTGGAGAAGCTTCTCCAACAGAGGACATTTCAAATCCCATTCTCTGCACGAACCCCCAGATACCACCTGAGCAGAACATTGCCAATGGGGAGGTTCAGGACAGTTTCCTCAGCCCATCCAAAGTGAGGCAATTATTAAACACTATGGGTATGCAGCAGCAGACCAAAGGCCTGAGACTCTCAGAGGCAACAGGGTTGGTAAGAGACTAAATGCTTTAAAATGAGTGTAAAGATGGTATCCATAAAGTGCATAGCATTAAATCTACTACGCGATGTGTGGCGAACTTGGACTACCTTGCCAAGGTCAAAGCTGACCTGTTGTTTCTGCAGGAGTGTGCGATACCGCACCTCAGCTACTACAGACAATGGTCACGGTGGTCATATGGGCCATCGATCTGGTCGGACGGAAACGACTCTCGTTCCTCCGGCCTTGGTATGCTGCTGCGGGGAGGCAACTTCACCGTCTCCGGGGTTGAGGAGGTGGTGGGCGGTGCCTCCTCGTAGCAAAAGTAATGTACAAGAATGCTCCACTCCGGTTAATTAACGTGTATGCCCCGGCACAAAAGACCGCCCGGCTGGCGGTTTTTCAGCAGCTCCCACTGCTGCTGGTGACGTCCAGGCTGGTCATTGTGGGCGGTGACTTCAACTGCATCATCAATGTGGCTGAACGATCTGTCAGGGCCGACAGCAGATTGGACGCTACGTCTAGATCCCTGATGGAAACAGTTAAGGATGCCAAGCTGCGTGACGTCTTCAGCATCCCTGCAGATGGAGCGCAGCGTAGATACACCTGGTCGCGGCCAGACGGGTCCATCCGTTCCAGGATAGACTTCCTGTTTGTGTCCTGCGCATTCGCAGTCAGATCCACTGACGACAAGCCGGTGTTCTTCTCTGACCACTGCTTCCTACTGGCTGACTGTCACTTAGAGGAAGACCAGATGGTGGGCAGGGGGGCATGGAAGCTATTCGTGCAACTGCTGACCCCAGAAAACATTGAGGAGCTCAAGAGGGATTACAAAGGTTGGAGAACCGTGAAACCCCTCTTTGAGTCCCTGACACACTGGTGGGAAGCGATCAAGGGAAACACCAAGAGGCTTTTCATCCTCAAAAGCATCCAGAAAGCTAGAAAGGGACAGAGGGAAATGTTCCGACTCCAGAAAAACATGCAGAATCTGCTCCGGCTGCAGTCGGTGGGGGTCGATGTCAGGGAAGAACTCCAAGAGGTGAAGAGCCAGCAAGCCTAGCCCTTTGCCTCCAAGAATATCTTCCATTCCAGAGCCCGCTCCGTAGAGCAGGATGAGACGTGCTCAAGTTTCTTCTTCGAAAAGGTACAAAGAGAGAGCTCTGTGATCAGCAGCCTGAATGAAGAAGACGGATCAGTAAAGTCAGCGCAGTCCGACATTTTGATGATCAGCAAATCCTTTTATGCCGGATTTTATGACGTGAAGCCGACGGACAGCACGGCCTCCCAGTCCTCCTTGTCCTCTATCACGGAGGTCTTAGGCGACAGTACACGGGAGAGGCTGGACAAACCGCGAACTCCTGACGATCTGACTTAGGCCCTTGAGTCCTTCGTGAAGAGTAAATCTCCCCAGAAGCGACAGCTTGCCGGTGGAGTTATATTCGCCTCTGTGGGACTGGATGGGCCCAGACCTACTAGAAGTGTACGAGAGTATGCTCCTGGCCGGCAGCATGTCAGAATCCATGAGGAAAGGCATCATCACCCTCATCTACAAGCACAAGGAAGAAAGGGAGGAAATTAGAAATTGGCGACCCATTTCACTGTTGAATGTGGACTATAAGGTTCTGTCCAAGGTCATCGCCAATCGGGTCAAATCCGCTCTGGAATTGGTGATACACCCTGACCAGACCTTCACTGTGCCGGGCAGGAAGATCTCTGAAAGCCTCGCGCTCCTCAGGGATACGATTGCCTATGTGCAGGACAGGGGTGTGGATACCTGCCTCATCAGCCTGGATTAGGAGAAAGCCTTTCACAGAATATCGCACACCTACATGGTGGATGTGCTCTCAAACTGGGGTTTGGGGAGGGAATTCGCAATTGGATCCAGTTGGATCCTACTCTACACTAACATCAGTATCGCAGTCTCAATCAATGGGTGGGAATCAGATAGCTTTCCGATTAAATCTGGAGTCAGGCAGAGCTGTCCTCTCTCGCCTGTTCTTTGCGGAGTCCATCAGGAAGGATCCGGGCATTAGAGGAGTTACGATCCCAGGCAGTGGAGGCACTCAGATCAAAGCCTCCCTGTACATGGATGATGTCGCCGTCTTCTGTTCTGATCCGCTGTCGGTGTGCAGACTGATCCACATCTGCGACCAGTTCGAACTGGACTCGGGAGCCAAGGTAAATCGTGGGAAGAGCGAGGTCATGTTCTTTGGGAACTGGGCTGACCGATTCTTTGTCCCCTTCACCGTCAGGGCTGACGGCCTGAAGGTGCTGGGGATATGGTTCAGAGGGACCGGGGTATGCGTTAGAAACTGGAAGGATCCAGTGTCTATGGTGAAAAGAAAACTGGGCATCTGGGAGCGACGCTTCCTCTCCATTGCGGGTAGGAACCTGGTCATCAGGTGTGAGGCACTCTCGCAGTTGCTGTACATGGCGCAGGTCTGGCCCATTCCAGAATGCTGCGCGATGGCGATCACCAGAGCCATCTTTCGCTTTATCTGGAGGTCGAAAATGGATCGTGCCTGCAGGGACGCGCTGTATAAGCCTCTAGATAAAGGGGGAATAAACGTGCCCAACATCGCCCTCATACTGACGGCCACCTTTGTGTGCGGCTGTATCAAGCTGTGCGTAGACCCTCGGTATGCAAACACCAGGTGTCACTACGTGCTGAGGTTCTACTTGTCACCGGTGTTGCGAAGGATGGGTCGGGCAACGCTGCCGCGGAAAAATCCAAGTAGTTGGACCGTGCCGTACCACCTGTCCCTCGTGGAAAAATTTATGCAGAAAAACACCTTTGAACACAAGTCCATCAGGCAGTGGTCAGCACGCAACGTCCTAGAGGCCCTGAGGGAAAAGGAGAGGGTGGACCCTGTGGGATGGTTCCCAGAGCAGACTGTCAAAGTTATTTGGCAGAATGCCTCATCGCCAGAACTTTCCAACAAGCACCAAGACGTAGCTTGGCTGGTGGTGAGAAAGGCCCTCCCCGTCAGATCTTTCCTACACGCCAGGGCTCTCACCCCCTCTGCACGTTGCCCTCGAGGTGGCTGTGGTGGGGAAGAGACCGTTGTTCACCTCCTTGTGGATTGTGCCTTTGCAAAGAAAGTCTGAAGAGAGATGCAGTGGTTGCTGTCGAGGTTCATCCCGAGCAGTTCTGTGACACAGGACTCTGTGCTCTACGGGCTGTTCCCAGGCACACACACCAAGACAAACATCAACTGCAGCTGGAGGATCATCAACTCGGTGAAAGAGGCGCTTTGGTCTGCCCGAAACTTGTTGGTCTTCCAGCACAAAGAGTTGTCCCCGACAGATTCTTGTGGACTGACACAATCCAAAGTCCAGGACTACGTGCTGAGGGACGCACTAAAGCTTGGGGTAGCTGCCGCAAAGGCGCAATGCGGTAGGGTCGCTGTCTAAGACCTTTCTGCCACAGCGCACCGAGAGACTGGGAACTGTTTAGAGCCCCTCGGGCTGTACAGCTCAAAATGAAAGGCTGTAAATGATTGTAATATTATTTGTACTGATGCACCTGGTGATACATTTTGTAAAAGTTTAACCTGGATTGTACCCTTGTAATAGTGTTTTTGAAATGGTTTGGAATGTGATTGAAGATATTTTATGAATAAAGTATATTTTTGCAAAAAAAAAAAAAAATCTGTTCTTATCAGTTTAATATCTGATACGTCCCTTATCTGGGGACCATATATTACATTGATTTTTGGAGCAGGGTGATGGAATAGGGGCTTTCTCCGTCCACTCCACGCATCGACCAGGTATTGCAGTATCTCTGGGAATGGTGCACCACCCCTTTCCAGGGGATTTTCAATGCTAAAAATAGTTTTCTTACAAACATCTGCTTGCTTTACTTTTCAACATGCACATGTTTCAAAACCCAACTTTCTTTCTTTCTCACTACCCGCACCAGCTACACACATAAATCACGCACGCTCACCCAACGCTCACAGACAGCACTCTCATCTCACAAACACTCTACCTCACACATACAAAAACATCTTTCACTTGCAAATACACCTCTCAAACACACTGTCAGCTGCACCTTTCGCCTCACAACATTTTCAAACAGCTCTCTGCTGCCGCTCCCGCCCGCTGCTGCTGCTGCTGCTACAGCAACACTCAAAACTCACACCTCAAAGCTCACACACTTTACACAGCTACTCGGAAACGTCTACATCCACATTCACACAATCCTTACACTGCACAAGGAGCCCATTCCGCCCGTCGTGACTGCACCAGCTCTCCCAATGAACATTTCACTTCGTGCCATTCTCCTGCCTTCTCCACGTGACCCAGCACATGCTTTCTTTTCAAATAATCATCTCATTCCCTCTTCAATTGAACCTGCCTCCGCCACGCTATCAGGCGGTGCATTCCAGACCCTGACCACTCGTTGCTCCTATCACTTTTGCTCCTTCTGCTACTTACTTTAAACCTCTGCCCGCTCCTTCTCGATCCTTTCATCGGTGCAAACAGTTTCTCCCTATCTACTCTCTCCAGATCCCTCATGATTTTCAATAGCTCTATCAAGTCTCCTCTCAGACTTCTTTTCCCCAAGGAATACAGTCCCAACTTCACCAATCTTAATTCATAACACAACTTCCTCGCCCCTGGAACCAAACTCGTAAACCTCTTCTGCACTCTCTCCAATGCCTTCACTACCTTCCTAAAATACAAGTCAAAATGAAATCCATCAGAGTCAGCATGGCTTTATGAAGACTAAATCGTGTTTGACTAAATTGCTAGAGTTCTTTGAAGATGTGACAAGCAAAGTGGATAATGGCGATCCTGTAGATGTAGTATGTAGGACTTCCAGAAGGCATTTGATAAGGTGCCGCACAAAAGATTAATACTCAAGATAAGATCACACGGAGCTAAGGGTAATATATTAGCTTGGATAGAGCTTTGGCTAACCAACAGAAAGCACAGAGTCAGGATAAATGGGTCTTTTGTGGATGGCAAGCTGTAACTAGTGGGGTGCCACAGGGTTCGGTCCTTGGGCCCCAACTATTTACTTGGATTCAGGAGTAGAAGGTACCATAGCTAAATTTGCAGATGACACCAAAATAGGTGGGAAAGTAAGTTGCAGTGAAGAAATGAGAAATTTACAAATGGATATGGACAGGTTAGGTGAATGGGCCAAAATTTGGCAGATGGAGTTTAACGTGGATAAGTGAGGTTATCCAGTTCAGCTCCAACAGGCAATGGTCACGATGGTGGTCCCATGGGCCATCGATCTGGTCGGGCGGAAATGACGCTCGTTCCTCCGGCCTGGGTATTCTGCTGCGGGGAGTCAACTTCACCATCTCCGAGGTTAAGGCGGTGGTGGGCAGGCGATTCCTCATAGATGACATAATGTACAAGAACGCTCCACTCCGGTTAATTAACGTGTATGGCCCGGCACAATGGGCTGAGCGGCTGGAGGTTTTTCAGCAGCTCCCACTGCTGCTGGCGACCTCCAGGCCGGTCATTCTGGGCGGTGACTTCAACTGCATCATCGATGCGGCTGGTCGATCCAGCAGGGCCGACTGCAGATTGGAGGCTATGTCCAGATCCCTGATGGAAACAGTTAAGGATGCCAAGCTGCAAGACGTCTTCAGCAACCCTGCAGACGGAGAGCAGCGTAGATACACCTGGTCGTGGCCAGACGGGTCCATTCGTTCCAGGATAGACTTCCTGTTTGAGTCCCGTGCATTCACAGTCAGATCCACCGACGTCAAACCGGTGTTCTTCTCTGACCACTGCCTCCTACTGGCAGACTGCCACTTGGAGAAGGACCTGAGGGTGGGCAGGGGGGCATGGAAGCTAAATGTGCAACTGCTGACCCCAGAGAACATTGAGGAGCTCAAGAGGGATTACAAAGGTTCGAGAACCGTGAAACCCCTCTTTGAGTCCCTGACACACGGGTGGGAAGCGATCAAGGGAAACATCAAGAGGTTTTTCATCCTCAAAGGCACCCGGAAAGCTAGAAAGGAACAGAGGGAAATTTCCCGACTCCAGAAAAACATGCAGAATCTGCTCCGGCTGCAGTCGATGGGGGTCGATGTGAAGGAGGAGCTCCAAGAGGTGAAGAGCCAGCAAGCCTCGCACTTTGCCTCGGAGGCCTCCAAGATCATCTTCCGTTCCAGAGTCCACTCCGAGGAGCAGGATGAGACGTGCTCACGTTCCTTCTTCCAAAAGGTACACAGAGAGAGCTCTGTGATCAGCAGCCTGAAGGAAGAAGATGCCTCAGTAAAGTCATCACGGTCCGACATTTTGAGGATCAGCAAATCCTTTTATGCCCTATTGTATGACGTGAAGCCCATGGACAGCACGGCCTCCCAGTCCTTCCTGTCCTCTATCACGGAGGTCTTAGACCACAGTACGCGGGAGAGCCTGGACATACCGCTAACTCCTGATGAACTGACTAAGGCCCTTGAGTCCTTCGAGAAGAGTAAAACTCCCGGAAGCGACGGCTTGCCGGCGGAGTTGTATTCGGCTCTGTGGGACTTGATCGGCCCAGACCTGCTAGGAGTGTACGAGAGTATGCTCCTGGCCGGTAGTATGTCAGAATCCATGAGGAAAGGCATCATCACCCTCATCTACAAGCACAAGGGGGCAAGGGAGGAAATTAGAAATTGGCGACCCATTTCACTGTTGGATGTTGACTATAAGATTCTGTCCATGGTCATCGCCAATCGGGTCAAATCCGCTCTGGAATTGGTGATTCACCCTGACCAGACCTGCACTGTGCCAGGCAGGAAGATCTCTGACAGCCTCGCGCTGCTCAGGGATACGATTGCCTATGTACAGGACAGGGGTGTGGATACCTGCCTCATCAGCTTGGATCAGGAGAAGGCCTTTGACAGAATATCGCACACCTACATGGTGGATGTGCTCTCCAAAATGGGGTTTGGGGAGGGAATTCGAAATTGGATCCAACTGCTCTACATTAACATCAGTAGCGGAGTCTCAATCAATGGGTGGGAAACAGATAGCTTTCCGATTAAATCTGGAGTCAGGCAGGGCTGTCCTCTCTCGCCTGTTCTTTTCGTGTGTTGCATAGAACCCTTTGCCGAGTCCATCAGGAAGGATCCGGGCATAAGAGGAGTGACGATCCCAGGCAGTGGAGGCACTCAGGTAAAAGTCTCCCTGTACATGGACGACGTCGCAGTCTTCTGCTCGGATCCGCTGTCGGTGCGCAGACTGATCCACATCTGCGACCAGTTCGATCTGGCCTCGGGAGCCAAGGTAAATCGTGGGAAGAGCGAGGCCATGTTCTTTGGGAACTGGGCGGACCGATCCTTTGTCCCCTTCACTGTCAGGGCTGACGGCCTGAAGGTGCTGGGGATATGGTTCGGAGGGACCAGGGCATGCGTTAGAAACTGGAAGGAGCGGTGGCTATGGTGAAAAGGAAACTGGGCATGTGGGAGCGACGCTCTCTCTCCATTGCGGGTAAGAACCTGGTCATCAGGTGTGAGGCACTCTCGCTGTTGCTGTACGTGGCGCAGGTCTGGCCCATTCCAGACTCCTGCGCGATGGCGATCACTCGAGCCATCTTCCGCTTTATCTGGAGGTCGAAAATGGATCGTGTCCGCAGGGACGCGATGTACAAGCCTCTAGGTAAAGGGGGAAAAAACGTGCCCAACATCGCCCACATACTGATGGCCACCTTTGTGTGTGGCTGCATCAAGCGGTGCGTAGACCCTCAGTACGCAAACACCAAATGTCACTGCGTGCTGAGGTTCTACCTGAACCCGGTGTTGCGAAGGATGGGTCTGGCCACGCTGCCGCGGAACGCTCCAAGTAGTTGGACTGTGCCGTACCACCTGTCCCTCGTGGAAAAATTTATGCAGAAAAACACCTTTGACCACAAGTCCATCAGGCAGTGGTCAGCACGTAACGTCCTAGAGGCCCTGAGGGAAAAGGAGAGGGTGGACCCTGTGGGATGGTTCCTCTAGCAGACTGTCAAAGTCATTTGGCAGAATGCCTCATCGCCAGAACTTTCCAACAAGCACCAAGACGTAGCTTGGCTGGTGGTGAGAAAGGCCCTCCCTGTCAGATCCTTCCTACACGCCAGGCCTCTCACCCCCTCTGCACGTTGCCCTCGAGGTGGCTGTGGTGGGGAAGAGACCGTTGTTCACCTCCTTGTGGATAGTGCCTTTGCAAAGAAAGTCTGGAGAGAGATGCAGTGGTTGCTGTCGAGGTTCATCCCGAGCAGTTCTGTGACACAGGACTCTGTGCTCTACGGGCTGTTCCCAGGGACACACACCGAGACAAACATCAACTGCAGCTGGAGGATCATCAACTCGGTGAAAGACGCGCTTTGGTCTGCCCGAAACTTGTTGGTCTTCCAGCACAAAGAGTTGTCCCCGACCGATTGTTGCGGACTGGCACAATCCAAAGACCAGGACTACGTGCTGAGGGACGCACTAAAGCTTGGGGCAGCTGCCGCAAAGGTGCAATGGGGAAGGGTCGCTGTCTAAGACCATTCTGCCACAGCGCACCGAGAGACTGGAAACTGTTTAGAGCCCCTCACGCTTTGCAGCTCAAAATTCAAGGCTGTAAATGATTGTAATATTGTTTGTACTGATGCACCTGGTGATACATTATGTAAAAGTTTAACCGGATTGTACCCTTGTAATGGTGTTTTTGAAATGGTTTGGAATGTAATTGAAGATATTTTATGAATAAAGTATATTTTTGCAAAAAAAAAAAAAAATCTGTTCTTATCAGTTTAATATCTGATACGTCCCTTATCTGGGGACCATATATTAAATTGATTTTTGGAGCAGGGAGATGGAATAGGGGCTTGCTCCGTCCACTCCACGCATCGACCCGGTATTGCAGTATATCTTGGAATGGTGCACCATCCCTTTCCAGGGGATTTTCAATGCTAAAAATAGTTTTCATACAAACATCTGCTTTCTTTACTTTTCAACATGCGCATGTTTCAAAACCCAACTTTCTTTCTTTCTCACTCACCCGCACCAGCTACACACAAAAAACACGCACGCTCACCCAACGCTCACAGACAGCACTCTCATTTCACAAACACTCTACCTCACTCATACAAAAACATCTTTCACTTGCAAAAACACCTCTCAAACACTCTCTCAGCTGCACCTTTCGCCTCACAAGATTTTCAACCAGCTCTCTGCTTCCGCTCCCGCCCGCTGCTGCTGCTGCTGATACAGCAACAATCAAAACTCACACCTCAAAGCTCACACACTTTACACAGCTACTCGGAAACGTCTACATCCACATTCACACAATCCTTACACTGCACAAGGAGCCCATTCCGCCCCTCGTGACTGCACCAGCTCTCCCAATGAACATATCACTTCGTGCCATGCTCCTGCCTTCTCCACGTGACCCAGCACATGCTTTCTTTTCAAAAAATCATCTCATTCCCTCTTCAATTGAACCTGCCTCCGCCACGCTATCAGGCGGTGCATTCCAGACCCTGACCACTCGTTGCTCCTATCACTTTTGCTCCTTCTGCTACTTACTTTAAACCTGTGCCCGCTCCTTCTCAATCCTTTCATCGGTGCAAACAGTTTCTCCCTATCTACTCTCTCCAGATCCCTCATGATTTTCAATAGCTCTATCAAGTCTCCTCTCAGACTTCTTTTCCCCAAGGAATACAGTCCCAACTTCACCAATCTTAATTCATAACTCAACTTCCTCGCCCCTGGAACCAAACTCGTAAACCTCTTCTGCACTCTCTCCAATGCCTTCACTACCTTCCTAAAATACAAGTCAAAATGAAATCCATCAGAGTCAGCATGGCTTTATGAAGACTAAATCGTGTTTGACTAAATTGCTAGAGTTCTTTGAAGATGTGACAAGCAAAGTGGATAATGGCGATCCTGTAGATGTAGTATGTAGGACTTCCAGAAGGCATTTGATAAGGTGCCGCACAAAAGATTAATACACAAGATAAGATCACACGGAGCTAAGGGTAATATATTTGCTTGGATAGAGCTTTGGCTAACCAACAGAAAGCAGAGAGTCAGGATAAATGGGTCTTTTGTGGATGGCAAGCTCTAACTAGTGGGGTGCCACAGGGTTCGGTCCTTGGGCCCCAACTATTTACTTGGATTCAGGAGTAGAAGGTACCATAGCTAAATTTGCAGATGACACCAAAATAGGTGGGAAAGTAAGTTGCAGTGAAGAAATGAGAAATTTACAAATGGATATGGACAGGTTAGGTGAATGGGCCAAAATTTGGCAGATGGAGTTTAACGTGGATAAGTGAGGTTATCCAGTTCAGCTCCAACAGGCAATGGTCACCATGGTGGTCCCATGGTCCATCGATCTGGTCGGGCGGAAATGACGCTCGTTCCTCCGGCCTGGGTATTCTGCTGCGGGGAGGCAACTTCACCATCTCCGAGGTTAAGGCGGTGGTGGGCAGGCGATTCCTCATAGATGACATAATGTACAAGAACGCTCCACTCCGGTTAATTAACGTGTATGGCCCGGCACAATGGGCTGAGCGGCTGGAGGTTTTTCAGCAGCTCCCACTGCCGCTGGCGACCTCCAGGCCGGTCATTCTGGGCGGTGACTTCAGCTGCATCATCGATGCGGCTGGTCGATCCAGCAGGGCCGACTGCAGATTGGAGGCTATGTCCAGATCCCTGATGGAAACAGTTAAGGATGCCAAGCTGCACGACGTCTTCAGCAACCCTGCAGACGGAGAGCAGCGTAGATACACCTGGTCGTGGCCAGACGGGTCCATTCGTTCCAGGATAGACTTCCTGTTTGAGTCCCGTGCATTCACAGTCAGATCCACCGACGTCAAGCCGGTGTTCTTCTCTGACCACTGCCTCCTACTGGCGGACTGCCACTTGGAGAAGGACCTGAGGGTGGGCAGGGGGGCATGGAAGCTAAATGTGCAACTGCTGACCCCAGAGAAGATTGAGGAGCTCAAGAGGGATTACAAAGGTTGGAAAACCGTGAAACCCCTCTTGGAGTCCCTGACACACTGGTGGGAAGCGATCAAGGGAAACATCAAGAGGTTTTTCATCCTCAAAGGCACCCGGAAAGCTAGAAAGGAACAGAGGGAAATTTACCGACTCCAGAAAAACATGCAGAATCTGCTCCGGCTGCAGTCGATGGGGGTCGATGTCAAGGAGGAGCTCCAAGAGGTGAAGAGCCAGCAAGCCTCGCTCTTTGCCTCGGAGGCCTCCAAGATCATCTTCCGTTCCAGAGTCCACTCCGAGGAGCAGGATGAGACGTGCTCACGTTCCTTCTTCCAAAAGGTACACAGAGAGAGCTCTGTGATCAGCAGCCTGAAGGAAGAAGATGCCTCAGTAAAGTCAGCACGGTCCGACATTTTGAGGATCAGCAAATCCTTTTATGCCCTATTGTATGACGTGAAGCCGATGGACAGCACGGCCTCCCAGTCCTTCCTGTCCTTTCTCACGGAGGTCTTAGACCACAGTACGCGGGAGAGCCTGGACATACCGCTAACTCCTGATGAACTGACTAAGGCCCTTGAGTCCTTCGAGAAGAGTAAAACTCGCGGAAGCGACGGCTTGCCGGCGGAGTTGTATTCGGCTCTGTGGGACTTGATCGGCCCTTCCTGCTAGGAGTGTACGAGAGTATGCTCCTGGCCGGTAGTATGTCAGAATCCATGAGGAAAGGCATCATCACCCTCATCTACAAGCACAAGGGGGCAAGGGAGGAAATTAGAAATTGGCGACCCATTTCACTGTTGGATGTTGACTATAAGATTCTGTCCATGGTCATCGCCAATCGGGTCAAATCCGCTGTGGAATTGGTGATTCACCCTGACCAGACCTGCACTGTGCCAGGCTGGAAGATCTCTGACAGCCTCGCGCTGCTCAGGGATACGATTGCCTATGTACAGGACAGGGGTGTGGATACCTGCCTCATCAGCTTGGATCAGGAGAAGGCCTTTGACAGAATATCGCACACCTACATGGTGGATGTGCTCTCAAAAATGGGGTTTGGGGAGGGAATTCTAAATTGGATCCAACTGCTCTACACTAAACAAAATAAAAACAGAATTACCTGGAAAAACTCAGCAAGTCTGGCAGCATCGGCGGAGAAGAAATCAGTCAACGTTTCGAGCCCTCATGGCCCTTCAGCAGAACTGAAGCATAGTTTCAACAAGGGAGAAATATAAATTGGTTTAAGGTGGGTGGGGGGGAAGAGACACATTGAGGGTGTGGTGTGAGCAGATAATCAAAAGATGTCAGAGACAAAAGGGTCAAAGAGGTGTTGAAGGTGGTGGTCTTTGTCTGAGAAAAGTGCTAATTAAGAATGCAAGACAGGATATTCAAAGTACAGCTCTAGTGGGGGTGGGGTGGAAAGACTAAAGGTTTTAGTTTTAGATTTAAAAATAATGGAAATAGGTGGGGAAAGAAGAATCTATATAGATTATTGAAAAAAAAAAAGGCGGGTGGGGGGGGGGAAAGAAACGGGGTGGGGATGGGGGGAGGGGGAGTTTAAGATCTAAAGTTGTTGAATTCAATATTCAGCCCAGAAGGCTGTAAAGTGCCTAGTCGGAAGATGAGGTGCTGTTCCTCCAGTTTGCGTTGGGCTTCACTGGAACAATGCAGCAAGCCAAGGACAGACATGTGGGCAAGAGAACAGGGTGGAGTGTTAAAATGGCAAGCGACAGGGAGGTTTGGGTCTTTCTTGCGGACAGACCGCAGGTGTTCCGCAAAACGGTCGCCCAGTTTGCGTTTGGTCTCTCCAATGTAGAGGAGACCGCATTGGGAGCAACGAATGCAGTAGACTAAGTTAGGGGAAATGCAAGTGAAATGCTGCTTCACTTGAAAGGAGTGTTTGGGCCCTTGGACGGTGAGGAGAGAGGAAGTGAAGGGGCAGGTGTTGCATCTTCTGCGTGGGCATGGGGAGGTGCCATAAGTGGGGGTTGAGGAGTAGGGGGTGATGGAGGAGTGGACCAGGGTGTCCCGGAGGGAACGATCCCTACGGAATGCTGTCAAGGGGGGTGAAGGGAAGATGTGTTTGGTGGTGGCATCATGCTGGAGTTGGCGGAAATGGCGGAGGATGATCCTTTGAATGCGGAGGCTGGTGGGGTGATAAGTGAGGACAAGGGGGACCCTATCATGTTTCTGGGAAGGAGGAGAAGGCGTGAGGGAGGATGCGCGGGATATGGGCCGGACACGGTTGAGGGCCCTGTCAACGACCGTGGATGGAAAACCTCGGTTAAGGAAGAAGGAGGACATGTCCGAGGAGCTGTTTTTGAAGGTAGCGTCATCAGAACAGATGCGACGGAGGCGAAGGAACTGAGAGAATGGGATGGAGTCTTTACAGGAAGCGGGGTGTGAGGAGCTGTAGTCGAGGTAGCTGTGGGAGTCGGTAGGCTTGTAATGGATATTGGTGGACAGTCTATCATCAGAAATTGAGACAGAGAGGTCAAGGAAGGGAAGAGAAGTGTCAGAGATGGACCATGTGAAGATGATGGAGGGGTGGAGATTGGAAGCAAAATTAATAAATTTTTCCAGGTCCCGACGAGAGCATGAAGCAGCACCGAAGTAATCATCGATGTACCGGAGAAAGAGTTGTGGGAGGGGGCCGGAGTAGGACTGGAACAAGGAATGTTCCACATACCCCATAAAGAGACAGGCATAGCTGGGGCCCATGCGGGTACCCATAGCCACACCTTTTATTTGGAGGAAGTGAGAGGAGTTAAAGGAGAAATTGTTCAGTGTGAGAACAAGTTCAGCCAGACGGAGGAGAGTAGTGGTGGATGGGGATTGTTGGGGCCTCTGTTCAAGGAAGAAGCTAAGGGCCCTCAGACCATCCTGGTGGGGGATGGAGGTGTAGAGGGATTGGACATCCATGGTGAAGAGGAAGCGGTTGGGGCCAGGGAACTGGAAATTGTTGATGTGACGTAAGGTGTCAGAGGAATCACGGATGTAGGTGGGAAGGGACTGGACAAGGGGAGAGAGAAGGGAGTCAAGATAATGAGAAATGAGTTCCGTGGGGCAGGAACAGGCTGACACGATCGGTCTGCCAGGACAGTTCTGTTTGTGGATTTTGGGTAGGAGGTAGAAGCGGGCCGTCCGAGGTTGGGCGACTATCAAGTTGGAAGCTGTGGGAGGAAGATCTCCAGAGGAGATGAGGTCAGTGACAGTCCTGGAAACAATGGCTTGATGTTCTGTGGTGGGGTCATGGTCCAGGGAGAGGTAGGAGGAAACGTCTGCGAGTTGACGCTCAGCCTCCGCGAGGTAGAGGTCAATGCGCCAGACAACAACAGTACCACCCTTGTCAGCGGGTTTGATGACAATGTTGGGGTTGGACCTGAGAGAACGGAGTGCAGTGAGTTCAGAGAGAGACAGATTAGAATGGGTGAGAGGAGCAGAGAAATTGAGACGGCTAATGTCACGCCGACAGTTCTCAATGAAAAGATCAAGAGAAGGTAAGAAACAGAGGGAGGGGTCCAAGTGGAGGGAGAATATTGGAGGTGGGTAAAAGGATCCGTTGAACGGGGAGAGGACTCCTGCCCAAAGAAGTGAGCACGGAGACGAAGACGGCGGAAGAAGAGTTCAGCATCATGCCGAGCCCGAAATTCATTGAGATGAGGGCGTAAGGGTATGAAACTAAGTCCTTTGCTGAGCACTGAACGTTCAGCATCGGAGAGGGGAAGGTCAGGGGGTATAGTGAATACGCGGCTGGGGCTGGGATTGGAAGATGGGGTGAGGACGGAGGGACAAGCAGGGGTGGAGGGTCCCCGATGGGTGTTGGAGTCGATGAGTTGTTGGAGCTTGCGTTCCTTAGCACTTGAGAGAAAGAGAAAAAGTTTCTTGTTGAGGCGACGGATGAGGCGAAGAATAAAATGAAACTGGGGGCACGCGCAGCTTTGAAAAAGGGTGCGGCGGTGCTGCTGGAGGGAGAGGTCAAGTGTGTTCATAGTGTGTTCAAGTGTCCGTCGCATTCTGAGATCCACACTCAGTGCCATGCGCCGCCATATGAACACACTTGACCTCTCCCTCCAGCAGCACCGCCGCACCCTTTTTCAAAGCTGCGCGTGCCCCCAGTTTCATTTTATTCTTCGCCTCATCCGTCGCCTCAACAAGAAACTTTTTCTCTTTCTCTCAAGTGCTAAGGAACGCAAGCTCCAACAACTCATCGACTCCAACACCCATCGGGGACCCTCCACCCCTGCTTGTCCCTCCGTCCTCACCCCATCTTCCAATCCCAGCCCCAGCCGCGTATTCACTATACCCCCTGACCTTCCCCTCTCCGATGCTGAACGTTCAGTGCTCAGCAAAGGACTTAGTTTCATACCCTTACGCCCTCATCTCAATGAATTTCGGGCTCGGCATGATGCTGAACTCTTCTTCCGCCGTCTTCGTCTCCGTGCTCACTTCTTTGGGCAGGAGTCCTCTCCCCGTTCAACGGATCCTTTTACCCACCTCCTATATTCTCCCTCCACTTGGACCCCTCCCTCTGGATTCTTACCTTCTCTTGATCTTTTCATTGAGAACTGTCGGCGTGACATTAGCCGTCTCAATTTCTCTGCTCCTCTCACCCATTCTAATCTGTCTCTCTCTGAACTCACTGCACTCCGTTCTCTCAGGTCCAACCCCAACATTGTCATCAAACCCGCTGACAAGGGTGGTACTGTTGTTGTCTGGCGCATTGACCTCTACCTCGCGGAGGCTGAGCGTCAACTCGCAGACGTTTCCTCCTACCTCTCCCTGGACCATGACCCCACCACAGAACATCAAGCCATTGTTTCCAGGACTGTCACTGACCTCATCTCCTCTGGAGATCTTCCTCCCACAGCTTCCAACTTGATAGTCGCCCAACCTCGGACGGCCTGCTTCTACCTCCTACCCAAAATCCACAAACAGAACTGTCCTGGCAGACCGATCGCGTCAGCCTGTTCCTGCCCCACGGAACTCATTTCTCATTATCTTGACTCCCTTCTCTCTCCCCTTGTCCAGTCCCTTCCCACCTACATCCGTGATTCCTCTGACACCTTACGTCACATCAACAATTTCCAGTTCCCTGGCCCCAACCGCTTCCTCTTCACCATGGATGTCCAATCCCTCTACACCTCCATCCCCCACCAGGATGGTCTGAGGGCCCTTAGCTTCTTCCTTGAACAGAGGCCCCAACAATCCCCATCCACCACTACTCTCCTCTGTCTGGCTGAACTTGTTCTCACACTGAACAATTTCTCCTTTAACTCCTCTCACTTCCTCCAAATAAAAGGTGTGGCTATGGGTACCCGCATGGGCCCCAGCTATGCCTGTCTCTTTATGGGGTATGTGGAACATTCCATGTTCCAGTCCTACTCCGGCCCCCTCCCACAACTCTTTCTCCGGTACATCGATGATTACTTCGGTGCTGCTTCATGCTCTCGTCGGGACCTGGAAAAATTTATTAATTTTGCTTCCAATCTCCACCCCTCCATCATCTTCACATGGTCCATCTCTGACACTTCTCTTCCCTTCCTTGACCTCTCTGTCTCAATTTCTGATGATAGACTGTCCACCAATATCCATTACAAGCCTACCGACTCCCACAGCTACCTCGACTACAGCTCCTCACACCCCGCTTCCTGTAAAGACTCCATCCCATTCTCTCAGTTCCTTCGCCTCCGTCGCATCTGTTCTGATGACGCTACCTTCAAAAACAGCTCCTCGGACATGTCCTCCTTCTTCCTTAACCGAGGTTTTCCATCCACGGTCGTTGACAGGGCCCTCAACCGTGTCCGGCCCATATCCCGCGCATCCTCCCTCACGCCTTCTCCTCCTTCCCAGAAACATGATAGGGTCCCCCTTGTCCTCACTTATCACCCCACCAGCCTCCGCATTCAAAGGATCATCCTCCGCCATTTCCGCCAACTCCAGCATGATGCCACCACCAAACACATCTTCCCTTCACCCCCCTTGACAGCATTCCGTAGGGATCGTTCCCTCCGGGACACCCTGGTCCACTCCTCCATCACCCCCTACTCCTCAACCCCCACTTATGGCACCTCCCCATGCCCACGCAGAAGATGCAACACCTGCCCCTTCACTTCCTCTCTCCTCACCGTCCAAGGGCCCAAACACTCCTTTCAAGTGAAGCAGCATTTCACTTGCATTTCCCCTAACTTAGTCTACTGCATTCGTTGCTCCCAATGCGGTCTCCTCTACATTGGAGAGACCAAACGCAAACTGGGCGACCGTTTTGCGGAACACCTGCGGTCTGTCCGCAAGAAAGACCCAAACCTCCCTGTCGCTTGCCATTTTAACACTCCACCCTGTTCTCTTGCCCACATGTCTGTCCTTGGCTTGCTGCATTGTTCCAGTGAAGCCCAACGCAAACTGGAGGAACAGCACCTCATCTTCCGACTAGGCACTTTACAGCCTTCTGGGCTGAATATTGAATTCAACAACTTTAGATCTTAAACTCCCCCTCCCCCCATCCCCACCCCGTTTCTTTCCCCCCCCCCACCCGCCTTTTTTTTTTTCAATAATCTATATAGATTCTTCTTTCCCCACCTATTTCCATTATTTTTAAATCTAAAACTAAAACCTTTAGTCTTTCCACCCCACCCCCACTAGAGCTGTACTTTGAATATCCTGTCTTGCATTCTTAATTAGCACTTTTCTCAGACAAAGACCACCACCTTCAACACCTCTTTGACCCTTTTGTCTCTGACATCTTTTGATTATCTGCTCACACCACACCCTCAATGTGTCTCTTCCCCCCCACCCACCTTAAACCAATTTATATTTCTCCCTTGTTGAAACTATGCTTCAGTTCTGCTGAAGGGCCATGAGGGCTCGAAACGTTGACTGATTTCTTCTCCGCCGATGCTGCCAGACTTGCTGAGTTTTTCCAGGTAATTCTGTTTTTATTTTGTTTTGGATTTCCAGCATCCGCAGTAGCTTTTAGCTTTTTGTTTTTATTTTTGCTCTACACTAACATCAGTAGCGCAGTCTCAATAAATGGGTGGGAAACAGATAGCTTTCCGATTAAATCTGGAGTCAGGGAGGGCTGTCCTCTCTCGCCTGTTCTTTTCGTGTGTTGCATAGAACCCTTTGCCGAGTCCATCAGGAAGGATCCGGGCATAAGAGGAGTGACGATCCCAGGCAGTGGAGGCACTCAGGTAAAAGTCTCCCTGTACATGGACGACGTCGCAGTCTTCTGCTCGGATCCGCTGTCGGTGCGCAGACTGATCCACATCTGCGACCAGTTCGAACTGGCCTCGGGAGCCAAGGTAAATCGTGGGAAGAGCGAGGCCATGTACTTTGGGAACTGGGCGGACCGATCCTTTGTCCCCTTCACTGTCAGGGCTGAGGGCCTGAAGGTGCTGGGGATATGGTTCGGAGGGACCAGGGCATGCGTTATAAACTGGAAGGAGCGGTGGCTATGGTGAAAAGGAAACTGGGCATGTGGGAGCGACGCTCTCTCTCCATTGCGGGTAAGAACCTGGTCATCAGGTGTGAGGCACTCTCGCTGTTGCTGTACGTGGCGCAGGTCTGGCCCATTCCAGACTCCTGCGCGATGGCGATCACTCGAGCCATCTTCCGCTTTATCTGGAGGTCGAAAATGGATCGTGTCCGCAGGGACGCGATGTACAAGCCTCTAGGTAAAGGGGGAAAAAACGTGCCCAACATCGCCCACATACTGATGGCCACCTTTGTGTGTGGCTGCATCAAGCGGTGCGTAGACCCTCAGTACGCAAACACCAAGTGTCACTGCGTGCTGAGGTTCTACCTGAACCCGGTGTTGCGAAGGATGGGTCTGGCCACGCTGCCGCGGAACGCTCCAAGTAGTTGGACCGTGCCGTACCACCTGTCCCTCGTGGAAAAATTTATGCAGAAAAACACCTTTGACCACAAGTCCTTCAGGCAGTGGTCAGCACGTAACGTCCTAGAGGCCCTGAGGGAAAAGGAGAGGGTGGACCCTGTGGGATGGTTCCTCTAGCAGACTGTCAAAGTCATTTGGCAGAATGCCTCATCGCCAGAACTTTCCAACAAGCACCAAGACGTAGCTTGGCTGGTGGTGAGAAAGGCCCTCCCCGTCAGATCCTTCCTACACGCCAGGCCTCTCACCCCCTCTGCACCTTGCCCTCAAGGTGGCTGTGGTGGGGAAGAGACCGTTGTTCACCTCCTTGTGGATAGTGCCTTTGCAAAGAATGTCTGGAGAGAGATGCAGTGGTTGCTGTCGAGGTTCATCCCGAGCAGTTCTGTGACACAGGACTCTGTGCTCTACGGGCTGTTCCCAGGGACACACACCGAGACAAACATCAACTGCAGCTGGAGGATCATCAACTCGGTGAAAGACGCGCTTTGGTCTGCCCGCAACTTGTTGGTCTTCCAGCACAAAGAGTTGTCCCCGACCGATTGTTGCGGACTGGCACAATCCAAAGACCAGGACTACGTGCTGAGGGACGCACTAAAGCTTGGGGCAGCTGCCGCAAAGGTGCAATGGGGAAGGGTCGCTGTCTAAGACCATTCTGCCACAGCGCACCGAGAGACTGGGAACTGTTTAGAGCCCCTCACGCTTTGCAGCTCAAAATTCAAGGCTGTAAATGATTGTAATATTGTTTGTACTGATGCACCTGGTGATACATTATGTAAAAGTTTAACCGGATTGTACCCTTGTAATGGTGTTTTTGAAATGGTTTGGAATGTAATTGAAGATATTTTATGAATAAAGTATATTTTTGCAAAAAAAAAAAAAAAAATCTGTTCTTATCAGTTTAATATCTGATACGTCCCTTATCTGGGGACCATATATTAAATTGATTTTTGGAGCAGGGAGATGGAATAGGGGCTTGCTCCGTCCACTCCACGCATCGACCCGGTATTGCAGTATATCTTGGAATGGTGCACCACCCCTTTCCAGGGGATTTTCAATGCTAAAAATAGTTTCTTACAAACATCTGCTTTCTTTACTTTTCAACATGCACATGTTTCAAATCCCAACTTTCTTTCTTTCTCACTCACCCGCACCAGCTACACACAAAAAACACGCACGCTCACCCAACGCTCACAGACAGCACTCTCATTTCACAAACACTCTACCTCACTCATACAAAAATATCTTTCACTTGCAAATACACCTCTCAAACACTCTCTCAGCTGCACCTTTCGCCTCACAAGATTTTCAACCAGCTCTCTGCTGCCGCTCCCGCCCGCTGCTGCTGCTGCTGATACAGCAACAATCAAAACTCACACCTCAAAGCTCACACACTTTACACAGCTACTCGGAAACGTCTACATCCACATTCACACAATCCTTACACTGCACAAGGAGCCCATTCCGCCCCTCGTGACTGCACCAGCTCTCCCAATGAACATATCACTTCGTGCCATTCTCCTGCCTTCTCCACGTAACCCAGCACATGCTTTCTTTTCAAATAATCATCTCATTCCCTCTTCAATTGAACCTGCCTCCGCCACGCTATCAGGCGGTGCATTCCAGACCCTGACCACTCGCTGCTCCTATCACTTTTACTTCTTCTGCTACTTACTTTAAACCTGTGCCCGCTCCTTCTCGATCCTTTCATCGGTGCAAACAGTTTCTCCCTATCTACTCTCTCCAGATCCCTCATGATTTTCAATAGCTCTATCAAGTCTCCTCTCAGACTTCTTTTCCCCAAGGAATACAGTCCCAACTTCTCCAATCTTACTTCACAACTCAACTTCCTCGCCCCTGGAACCAAACTCGTAAATATCTTCTGCAATCTCTCCAATGCCTTCACTACCTTCCTAAAATGCAATTCAAAATGCAATCCATCAGAGTCAGCATGACTTTATGAAGACTAAATCGTGTTTGACTAAATTGCTAGAGTTCTTTGATGATGTGACAAGCAAAGTGGATAATGGCGATCCTGTAGATGTAGTATGTCTGGACTTCCAGAAGGCATTTGATAAGGTGCCGCACAAAAGATTAATACTCAAGATAAGATCACACGGAGCTAAGGGTAGTATATTTGCTTGTATAGAGCTTTGGCTAACCAACAGAAAGCAGAGAGTCAGGATAAATGGGTCTTTTGTGGATGGCAAGCTGTAACTAGTGGGGTGCCACAGGGTTCGGTCCTTGCGCCCCAACTATTTACTTGGATTCAGGAGTAGAAGGTACCATAGCTAAATTTGCAGATGACACCAAAATAGGTGGGAAAGTAAGTTGCAGTGAAGAAATAAGAAGTTTACAAATGGATATGGACAGGTTAGGTGAATCGGCCAAAATTTGGCAGATGGAGTTTAACGTGGATAAGTGTGAGGTTATCCATTTTGGTCAGAAGAATATAAAGGCGACCTATTATTTAAATGCAGAGAAACTTCAGAAATGCTTCAGCGCAGAGAGATCTGGGTGTCCTCACGCATGAATCGTTGAAAGCTAGTATGCAGGTTGTCGTGGAAAACGGAGTGAACACTCAGACCCAGGAGGTTTGTCTCAGAAGTCTTTATTCAATCATGATATCACGGAGAGCCCAGCAGCATACAATGGAGCTAGCCGGCATTCTGAGGAAGCATCAGAGTACACACATAGTTATAGTGAAAGCGTACGTAATTTATAACATTGAAATTTTATCTTTGGCATGCATACAATTGTTCTGTCTTAGTTTATAATTACACAAAAACCTTGAGTAGTTATACAAAACCTTGAGTAGCCCATCTGGCGACTAGTCATCTGGACAGACAACAGATAGCGTGACTAGGCCCTGTCTCATGTACTGATAACAGACATCCTAACTTTGTTTCAAGGACTCTTGGTAGTTTGTTCATGATACTTGTTTTTCTTTCTTCACAATAGCTGACAGCGCAGGTTTGTCTGCTACTGGTGCCAGGAGACTTCGTTGTACTATTCCACTATGGTTTAACCACTTTGTTATCCTGTAGATGTATTTTATTCTCCCACAATCCCTCCTTGTTAATCTTCTAGATTAATACCAATGAGGAACAGTATCTTCATTATCATAAGGGGGTTCATAACCATAAGAAAAAGGCCGATCTCTGGCGGGGTAAACTTTCACTTCCTACCAGTGGGCCTCACTGGGACCAGAGCGCATCATTTCAGGGACAACTGGAGCTCCTCCTAATCCAGTAGAGACACTGTTAATAACCTGGAAACAGCAAATTCGTAGAGCAACCCATGCACAACACTCTATAACACATGCTATGACCAACCCAATTAAAACATACAGCAGCCAACTTCCCCAACCGGAGAACCACCCCATTACTGTAGCCCACCAGGAATCCTTGTTATAAAAATTACTCAATCTTTCCCCAACTTTCTTTATTTCTTGCACTTTTTCCATAACATGCTGTCCCAGGTTAGTAATGTTCTCATAAACATCAGGCACATAAGTGCAGCACTCTGAACCTATCATGGCACAAGTGCCACCTTTTTCAGCTAGGAGGAAATCAAGGGCCATTCTATTTTGTAAGGCGGTCAGGCGTAAGGCTGTCATTTCTGTAGCGGTAGCTGAAATGTGTTTATGTGTCTCAATCAAAGCATCAGCCGTTGAATTAGCAATTTTTTCAAGTGCAGCTGCCAGGTTGATAATCTCTCGGGAAATACGAGCAGCTCCATAAGAGGGGATAGCAATCATCCAGAATCGTTCAGATTCCGAGATGTCACGGCGATATAGACGCTGATGCGGGGAATATCTAATTTACTTATAAGCGAAGATAGGGATTCAAATATGCTAGGTAGCAGTAACCACTCCAGGTGGGAGCGGTAGCGCCCTTGCCCAAACTTCCGTTATCTTGATTAAAGAAGGAAGATAGTTGTGGCATCCCAGGCAGCCAGGAGTATGCTTTTTCCCCACAAACCCAGTACGTACCATTTAGAGGATTTTGAGGGTCATAACTGCCAGGGCTAGTAGATATGGTGTTTTTGCAACTACTGCTTCCTAGGTTATAGGTACCGGTTGCAAGGTTCGAACGCCAACAGGTGGCATTTATCGGCTCCTGAGGAGGCTTGATTCTTATCCCATGATCTGTATAGTTCCACCCATTAGCAGGTGGAGAGCGACGGAACCATCTCCTGAACATATTGGATTCTGCATCATCTGACTGGGTGTGGAAATTTGTGAGATCCTTCACTTCTTCCTCAGTTATTGGTTTTGCCTGATAGATGCTTGACTCATCCCCATGTTGGGGAGTCTGGGCACATATCCAACAGGAGCCCTGTCCTGCTTGTCTAGCATAGGCGCAGCATTAAGGCAAAAAGGTGTTGGGGTGAGAATCCTTTGGGTATACTTCACAGAATATAGCAAGAAGCAGTATCCAATACATAATACAAATTAGTTCACTGGTATCGACGGTTATAGGACTACCGGACAATGTTTTTTTTGCGAGTGGTGTGGACCCAGTCTTCCTTCCCTTTAACCTTCAAGGCCGTTCGAGTTGTTAGCAGCACAAGGTAGGGTACTTTCCACCCTCTCATGCAATTCAGCTGCTGTTTTGCATCGAGGAAAATGAGTACAAATCCAACATTTAGTCCAATTAACTTGCGAGGCTACCGCCTGCATTCGTTGAACCGCAGAATTGGTATTCCATGCCCCAGCAAGGACCACGCAGAACAGGATCCAAATCAGAGTCAGCATTCTGACGGCTCAGTTAAAGTTCTTGCACAAGCACTTCCGTCCGAGGTCAGCGTCCGCTTGACATGCGATGCGTGGATCCGCAAGGGCGTCCTTCAACCTTTACGGCCATATGGGTGGTGAGCAGGACTTGGAAACGCCCTTCCCATCGATGTTCCAAACAGTTCTTTCTCCTGAAGGTCTTTACTAGGACTAGGTCCCCTGGCTGGTATTGATGGCAGTCTTCAATGGTGGGCTTTTTCTGAGCTTCTACTACTTGTATATGCAAGCTCTTGAGAGAATTAGTGAGCACTATACAGTATATAATCAATCCCTCATCCATAACGTGGATGTCCATTTCCCTAGCAGACAAGGGTGGGGTCACTGGGAGGCGCATAGGACATCCCATTACAACTTCATAAGGAGAGAGGGAGGTGGTACGGTTAGGGTGAGAGTGCATAGCCATGAGTGCCAAGGGTAGAGCTTCAGGCCATTTCAACCCAGTTTCTTCACATAATTTAGGTTGTTTTTCAGAATACCATTTTGTCTTTCCACCGCCCCAGTAGACTGGGAGTGGTATGGGCAGGAAAGGTAATGGTTGCATTGTAAGGCCTTCGACAGTTCCTTTATCACTTTAGCAGTAAAATGAACAACAATTTTACAACAACAACAGCATCATTTCCTCGGGTGGGATACGCCTCCACCCATCGCGAGAACAAACATACTAGAAGTAAAACATAATTATATTCCATACATTTAGGCATTTGTATAAAGTCCATTTGTAGGTGTACAAATGGACACCATGGCTCGGGTCCCGTACCAGCAGTCACTGTGGGCGTCTTGCCTGGATTATGTCATTGACATAGGTATGACTGGTATTACTAATACAATGCCTATTATCATATTACTATTGACTCTACATTCAACATTCATTCTACATACAGGTGTTAAACCCCTGAGCTGGCAACCGGTCAAGTCATGATTCTTGTGTCGTGAGAGATTCAATAAATGCTCATTAGTTACCCATAAAGGGACTACTCCTTCTTTAGTCTGTCTTAAATTTTCTCGGGCTTGTTCCAGTGCCCAAGATCCATAGGCGTTGCATACAGCATTTCTGCTTGCTTCGTCTGAAATATTTTTCCCTATTTCAGTTAATTTATTGATAGTCCCCGCATGACTTTCGAGCACGGTAGCCAGACTTTGGATTAACCAATGATGTCCCTAATTTGAATATCATAGTGGCATCATTTATCAGGCTGCACTTAACGCGGTTCCCTCCCAAGCCTGATCGCACCTCGCCATTGAACTGAACTGCTTCAGTCATCAACTGGCGCGTCAGAGCCGTATAGAGTGCTTGGGTATGCGTTGAGCACCATTGGGGCAGGACGACACCGGATACATTCTAGACTATGGGTACCAGCTCATGGTGTACATTATCATACAAAACTTCTGATTAACCAGTACCAAACCATTCGCCGGTCCTGGATGCATAGTCGGACAAGATGGGTCAGTCAGTGTGGTTTGAGGGGCTTCAATTATCTCTACTCAGACTGTGAAAGTAGAGGTGGGAGTGGCTGGGTAGTGGAGGACCTCCCATGCTGGATCTGAAGCAAACCCTTACTACATTTTGAAAGCACTTGTTCTCCTACTGTTAATTTATCATTCCCCGTTGCGTGTCGCATTCGACACTGTCCGTGCTGTACCAAAGTTCCTCCTACGGTGCGAGATGAGCAGTGATGATCCCCGACCTTGTTGCCAGTACTGATAGGCCCACGGCCAGGATCGTAGATCTGTGAAGAAATTAACATCGGCTCCCGTTCTCTGGGTTACCGCTTGGTCAATTGCCATGTATCTTTAACTGTGTGTAATGCCTTCATTTACTTCCCTTTCATTGTCCTGTATTTTTCCTTTCTGTGGCCCTACACCTCCTACTATAATATCTTCAGGTAATTGCATGGCCCTTACCTGTTATCATTTCAAATGGGGGGAACCTGGCGGTCCTGCTTGGGGTAGCCCACGGCACATTAGAATTTTGGGTTGTTCCCTGTCTCTTGATTGATTTTTTTTTAAAAGTTCATCCTTTCCACCCTCCCTGGACTACTGGGGGTGGTAAGGACTATGGAATTTCTGTTTAATCTCCATAAGATTTCACACTTCTGTGCTGTAGTATTCCACTATGGTGCTAACGAGACAGGGAACTGTGCTGTAGTGTTCCACTATGGTGCTAACTGTTAAACCCTTAGTTGACCTGTAGATGTATTTTATTATTCCACACAAACCCCACGGCGCACACACTGCAGCTTCCAGCCAGCACGCCACACCCACAAGAGATGCTGGACCCTGGGAGCAGCCTCTCACCATAGACAACAAAAAGCAGATGTGGGCGAACCAGTAAACCACCTTCTCACCACAGGAACGCTCTTCCTCAGCCTCCGAGGCATCAAGACGGCCCACACAGAGAAAGAAGAAGAAAAAGCAGTGCGAAGGAGACAAATAAAATGTCCGTCCACACCTCAAGAAACCATCGAGAGTTTTGTTTTCTAGCATTTTCTGTTTTTATACCAGTTTTCCATCAGCTGCGGGATTTTGTTTTTATTTAATCATCAGCTTTACTTCCATTTTCTTTCTTCACTTCACCTTCCGTTCCCACCCGACTGCCTGGGACACGATCACTGTCCCGGAAAAGGGGGGAAGAGTGCATCACCTCTTAAACCGGTTCAGTAACAGTCAGGGAAGTGAAAGGCACATCCGGAGACTCCGGATATTTATAGAGAACAGACAGTCAGTCGGAATTTGGGAAGGGAAGGAAGAAGGCAACATCATTAATTCAACAATTTACTGACACACATCTCTCTGTCTCCCTTTTGCTTACTCGATCTGTTTCTGTCTGTTTCTGTTTTTCTCTCTCTTTGTCTCTCTCTGTCTCACACCCACTGTCACACTTCCTTTCTCAAAATCTTTGTCTCTCTCTCTGTCTTTTACTTTGAATCTGTCTACAGAACACTAAATCTTTCTCTGTCCCTGACAACCTCTCTCTCTATCCCTCTTTACCTCCATGTCTGTCTCTCTCCCTCTAAACCTGTCTCTATCCCTCATTAACCTCCATGTCTCTCTCTCTCTTTCTGTCTCTGTCCCTCTTTACCTCCATCTCTCTCTCTCTCTCTCTCTATTTCTCTATCTGAGCTAAATTTCTCTCTGGGTTTGGAGACATGTTTCAGTGTGTGAATGGCCACACTGCTTATTTTCAGAGGAAATCCGATTTTCCTCTGCATTCCCGAGCCCATGTCATTTTCCTCAGGTTTTTTTGTGGGTCAGGAATGCCGAGTGTGAAAAATACCGCCCCCCACCCCCCCCACCCCGGCTGAGGTCAGTTTCCCCATTTAAAATGGGGGTGAAATCGAATTTCCGCCCACACACCATTTCCATTCAGGGGGTTCGGGGGTTTTGGAAACACATTAAAAACACATCAGGTTTGAGAATTCGTGAAGAAAATGGAAAGCCTGCTGAGGAGTCTGGAACATTCTGAAAGGGAAGTATAAAGTCTTTTCACACTTTTAAATATCCCTGTTAGATGCTGTATTGTAATTTCGATGTGTTTTGGATGCAGTGATTCATCATAAGGATCTGTCTTTTAAAGGTAAGTTGAGCCTAACATTGACCAGCTTTGTGAATTTGTTCACGTGCATCATGGTGTTCTTCCAATGGAGAAAGTACCATAATCCAGTGAAACGTGTTACAAAATGTCCTGTCAGCATACGCTGTCATCTGTTCTACTGTGATTTTAATGGCTCTGGCTGATAAAAGAAAACATTGGTTTCAAACATTGAAAGAAAAACTACCCTTGAGAAATATTTAACCACCTGCCCCCTTACTTCCCAGAGAGCAGTCAATTCTTTGGACAGCTGTGGCCATTATCAATGCTTGACTCAGTTTCATTCACACACCAGGGGAAACCCCACAGTGTTGGGCATGGCATGAAATACATTCAAGTGTTTATAAAAACCGATAGAACACAACATGTGTATAACATTCCCCAATTGCTTTCTCAATACTAGTGGATTGTGAAGGGAGGGATGGGTCAGAAATCCTACTGATCCGCTTTGTACATCAAGTACAGATGAACTAAAATAAAGTTCAGTCTTTAACAGCGAGGTGCTATTGGGAGGTAACAAGGGGAGACTGTCTGATCCTGTTGTTGAATTTCATTTTGATCAAACATTTCTTCAACTCTCTGCTGTGGAATTCCAAGTTGGAGATTGCCTGTGAGATGTCAAATGGCCTCCTGCTTCCTTGCATCATTCTATAATTGTACGGACAAAATGTTGGTCCAATTCCCTCTGAGCTGGGAGAGGATCAAACCCAGATCCCGGTTATTATAAACACCACACCCCAACCAACTGAACAAGCCTGTTCTTTACTCTCTCTTTCTCACAGCCTCGGCTCCTCACTTTTTCTATGTTTCCAGCCTGTTCTATTCCTCTGACCTTCATTCCTAACCTTCTATTGACCACGGCCGACTCACTGTCCCTCTCACTCCCACCGTCTCTCCGCCCCTTCACCCACTTCCAAATCCCTTGGTTGAATAGCCCCTTACAGAGCTCAGTTGGGAGGGGGTTAGACTGAAAGTCGAAAGGTCCCGAGCTCATTGCGGACTTTTCTCCTTTCCTTGGTGTCACCATTTGGGTTCGATTCTCGAGCTGCCTGATTTACTCTGAAATTATTTCCCCAGCGCTGAAGATTGGACTGGAATAGAGAGACATTAAGGTTGGGAAATATTTCCATTTTCTCTATTTAACTGAGTCTCTATCTCCTTCTGTCCTTTTCTCTGGTATTTCCCTCTCTCGGGGTGGGTTGAATATTTGATTTGCTGCATTTGTCCTAAACGGAAACCTTTTCCACATCTCGGACGGTCAGACACACTGGGCGGAATTTAATACGCGAAGCCTGGGTCCCGTTGGTGGGGGTGGGAGTGAGGCCAATTCCGTTTGCGTGTCGAGAGACGGCGTGGACACCAGACCAATTAAAATGTAAAGACCCCGGGACTAACATGCCAGCTGCACAGCCGGGAGCAGCTCAACTGGGGGCAAAAATTTCAGAAAAGGAATTTTATTCTTTCAAGCGAAGAATTCACCCCCCATTTGGGGCTGTCACACTCTCCCCACCCCCACCCCCCCCGCAACCATTCAAACCCTCATAGTTTCATTTAATTCCCTTGGAAACCCCCTCACTCCCCTCCCCCACAGCCCAGTCAGCTCCTGGGACCCCCTAACTCCCCTCCCCCACAGCCCAGTCAGCTACTGGGACCCCCTCACTCCCCTCCCCCACAGCCCAGTCAGCTCCTGGGACCCCCTAACTCCCCTCCCCCACAGCCTAGTCAGCTCCTGGGACCCCCTCACTCCCCTCCCCCACAGCCCAGTCAGCTCCTGGGAACCCCTCACTTCCCTCCCCCACAGCCCAGTCAGCTCCTGGGAACCCCTCAATCCCCTCCCCCACAGCCCAGTCAGCTCCTGGGACCCCCTCACTCCCGTCCCCCACAGCCTAGTCAGCTCCTAGGACCCCCTCATTCCCCTCCCCGACAGTCCAATCACCTCCTGGGTCCCCCTCATTCCCCTCCCCCACAGTCCAATCACCTCCTGGGAACCCCTCCCTCCCACCCCTGCTCAGTCATATGTCTGAGGTGAGACAAAGAGTGGCTCCATGGTTTAGTGATGCCTCTCTGCAGGTTCTCCTCCAGGCCGTCCGGGAACGGCGGGAGTTGCTCCGGGTGGAGGGAGGGTTGAGGCTGGCAGAGATGTGTGACCATTCTGAGGCGGCAATGGTTTCCAGGTGATGGGGAGTGGCTCAGTTCGGTGCCTCATTCCTGCACAAGACGAGTCTCTGACATTCCTGGCATATCCCTCCATGGCCCTCACATCTTGGAAAGGTGCTGCAACATCCCTGGCATCTTCCTCAGAATCCTCTCCATCATCCTCACCTGAGTCGGAGAGCAGCTCCTCATGTCTTCACCTGACAATTCCTCTCCTCCCTGCAATGACACATTATGCAATGCGCAGCCCTCGACTCACCCTCAGACACCATTAACCTGCCCTCCCTCAAGCTGCACCTGCCCTCCATCAAGCTTCAACTGCCCTCTCTGAGTGTGGATCTTCCCTGTGGGGTACAACTGCCACCCAGGACACAATGACATCTGACAGGATGGACTCAACCCAGTATACCAGACATTTGCTCCCCTCCCAATTTTTCTCCCCTACCCACACTGCCCAACCCCCCAGTGTCTTTCTGTTGCGCCCATTGATACCCCGACCCCACCTGCACTACCCCCCTCTCCGTTCTTGCTGCTATTGGCAGTCCATGTCCGTGAACATTCTCCTGTTCTCCTCCTCTTTGCCTCAGAGTTCAGCAAAGAGAACCCATCAAAGAGAACCATGCTCATCTGGTGCATGCCACCTTTAACCAGCCCTAAATCAGGTGGCACAAGTTTCCCGTTCACCTCTGACTTAATCTTGATGGTCGGACTTAATGTGGAAAAGTTGTAATTTAATGAGTATTAGTGGGATGCTCATGTAGGGATAAGAAGTTCCCGTCATCGGACACTGTGAATGCCGACCCACCACTGAAACGTCGCCAACTCAACCCATTAAACTCTTTTTTTTCCTTCATTCATGGGATGTGGGCATCGCTGGCTGGGCCAGCATTTATTGCCCATTCCTAATTGCCTTTGTTCAGAAGGCATTAAGAGTCAGCCACGCTGCTGTGGGTCTGGAGTCACTTGTAGGCCAACCAGGTAAGGACAGCAGATTTTCTTCCCTGAAGGACATTAGTGAACCAGATGGGTTTTTACAATAATCGACAATGGTTTTGTTGTCATCATCAGACTTTTAATTCCAGATTTTTATTGAATTCAAATTTCACCATCTGCCATGGTGGGATTTGAACCTGGGTTCCCAGAGCATTACCCTGGGTCTCAGGGGTGCAAGTCCAGTGACAAATCCACGATGTCACCACCTTCTGCCATCGGATCGATGAGATTTCGGTTCCTGCCAGATTAAGTCACTCCGCCCACCACATTTCCACTCTCGATGGACCCATTAAATTCTGCCCAATGTAAGAGAGAATGTGCAAGGTGACCGGGATAAGGCAGGGGATTGGGACTAGGTGGAACGCTCTTTCAGATAGCCAGTACAGGCTCGATGGACCGAATGTCCTCCTTCTGCACTGTAAAGATATTGTGATACTGTGAAACATTTCAGTTCAATGACCCTTCAACTGTACAATTTTAATCCCGGTGATTCAGTTCATTTCATCATTGAATTAATTGAACAATTAGATTTAACGGATATTTCAGCACATTCTTCAACTGCTCTCTGAACTTAGTCTGGGTCACGGCATAAATACAAGTGTTTGTGCAGCAACTCAGAAGCTGCAGCATGAAGCCTAACTCCTGTACAGCTAAATGAATATGTACAGACCTATACCGTAACAACCACATCCGGTACCATACAGAACGAACCATTAACGTTGTCCATAACAGGATGAAATTGGCCGAGATAACAAACAGAAAAATGATGGATTTCCTTCGACTCTCCATCTCTGGGTCTCTGGGACTCTCCCCACTGCTGTCAGCCCGGAGTCTCCTGCGAGCTCTGCTGCTCACTAAAATGTGTCTGACAGTGAAAACATTGAGCAGCAAAATCACAACAAATGGGATAAACGGGGTTATAATCTGATGCAGGAACTCAATTGATACCCAGACTGTAGAAAAACGAACAGACTCTGGTACGAAACAAAAGAAGGGGGAGTTGAAGAGCAAATACCGACTTGTGTATATAAAATACCAGATAATATTCTTTAAACAGCTCAGAACAGTCACTGTTCCCAGAACCATAGCTGCCATTTTACTGGTGCAATATTTACTTTTCAGCTTCTGGCCACAAATGGCCACGAAGCGATCAAAGGTGAAAGTGACGGTGAACCAGACAGAACAGTCAGTGGCTGCATAAAGCAGGATGCCATGGATATTACATATTGGCATCAACTTCAGGAAAAGAAACTGTTCCCAATAAACAATTGGAATGTGTCTCAATATCAGGTCAATGATAATTACCAGTAGATCTGCTGCTGCCATGGCCACCAGGTAGCATGTCACACATTCAGAGAGACCACATTTTCCCTTAGACAGGATCGCAATCGTCACTGAGTTAGCTGTGAGGAAGGGGAATAAATAGGAAAATTATTCTTCAGGGTGGGAACAAAGCTTTAAGATTGATTCAGGAAATTGAGATTTTCAAAAGCGCTGTGTCCAAGGATCTATTGCAATGATTCTACCTGAAAGAACAAACAAGAAATTTTATGATGTGGTGAAGGCAGGAGAGATTAAATGGCAAAAGCAATGAAACTAAAATTAATAAACTAAATGTTGATCATGATCCTCCACTTCCTCCTTTCCCCCTCAAGACACTTCACAGGGGCAATATAAAACAAAATATGACACTGAGGCACATAAGGAGATATTAGGTCAAATGACTAAAAGCTTGGTCAAAGTGATAAGTTTTATGGAGTGACTTTCGGGGAGCAAGGTGAGATTGAGAGGTGGTGAGGTGTAGGGAGGGAATTCCAGATCTTGATGGCCAGGCAGCCAACAATAATGGAGTGATTGAAGTGGTGATTCCATAATCAAAGGGAGAGAGAGAAAACCGATGGGGCAGGCGAACATTCCTCCTCTCAGCCTGAGTGAGGCGATGGTTCTCCTTATCGTGGGACCAGCTGTGACAGAGCCTGTAGCATCCAGTGTCAGCGTGAGCATTTAGGGTGATGTTATGTTTCTGCCTTGACCCCTTCTTAACTCCCAGCTGCCCCTCATCCTGCTGTAAGGAATCATATCCAAGCTACAGATGGTGGGACCATGGACCTTGTGCTTTCCATCCCACCCCAATCCCTCTCCCCAACATCCCTTTAAGGCAGCTAAACACGGTTTATCGAATTAATAGCTGGAAACAGAGACTTACCAGGGACACCAACAATAGCGAGGATGGGGTAGTAACCTGCTTGAATAACCAGAAGTAGCCCATAAACTCGCCATGATAATGTCATATAATCAGAATTATTAGAAAGCCAGCCAAGCCCATCGGTTAAACTCCGATCCATTGTTCTCAGATTCCGATCCATTGTTGTAACATTCCAATCGATTGTTCTCAGATTCCGATCCATTGTTGTAACATTCCAATCCAATGTTCTCAGATTCCGATCCATTGTGTAACATTCCAATCCATTGTTCTCTGAATCAGATCCATCCTCTCCCTCTCTCTGGAGCCGCTGATCCCTGTCAGTGCCGGTGGTGATGTTCCCGCTGACATTATGGGATAACACATTGAACGGATTCCCTTATTAACAGAAGAGGGAAACCCACCAGTGACACAGTTAGGATCCATGGAGAGTGACATTAATTACAGTCACTGAACAAACAAGTTCAGTTAACACCTTCCAATCCAACACTTTTTATACCACAATAAAGTAAAACATTTACCTGGTCTGGATGGGATGTATGAGGGTCACTGAGGGAAGGAATGGTGGAAATATTGGGCTCACTGACCATAACCTTTCAACCCTCCTTGGATATGGGGGAATGGTGCCAAAGAACTGGAGGGTTGTAAATGTTCCACCCGGTTTAAAAAAGGAGAGGGGGATAAACCCTGTAACTACAAACCAGCCAGTCTCACATCAGTGAAACATTGGGGGAAACTTCTAACTTATAAAATCTGCAACAACTTAAAATGTGGCTTGGAAAACATGGGCTGAATTTTCACATCGGCGGGTGGGTGGAGCTGAAGCAATTGTGGGCAGCGCTGCCATTTTTCGCAGGGGGGCCAATTAAGGCCCACCCAGCACATTTCACACTCTCGTGGAGAGCGGGACTTTTAAAATTGCTGCGGGCGTGTCCAGACCGCTGGTTCCAATGGGGAACCGGCAGTCTGTATAGAATAAGACCAGGCAGCCTCCTTTAGGCTGATCACCATGGCCAGGTCCAGGTTGTACTGCAGGGGGTCTGCACAGCAGTCTGTGGTAGAGGGAAGGCCAGAGGAGGAGGGCAGGCTGCAGGGGGTGGGCCAGGAGCAGGGCAGGCTGCAGGGTGTGGGCCAGGAGCAGGGCAGGATGCAGGGTAGGCCAGCAGGGGGCCAATATGCCCCTCGCTTCTCTGATGACTGCCTTGCTGCCCTTGTTGAGGAGGTGGCAGCTCGGCGAGAGGTCCTGTTTCCCCAGTATGGGAGGAGGAGGGCCCCCCCCATGTGATGAAGCGGGCCTGGCAGGAGGTGGCGGAGGTGGTCACTTCCAGGGATGTTGTGCAGTGAACATGGATCCAGTGTCGCAAGCGCTTCAATGATTTGTTGCGCTCTTCAAGGGTGAGGACCATGTTGACCTTGGCCATTTAACCCAGCGGGTAGCCTTAGCCTTTGAGGCCAACCCCCCTTCATGTCTTAGTGTCGTTACTGCATTGGGAATTTGGCGTGAGCTGGATGGTCAAGCAGATAGTGACCATGCTTACATCAGGCTTAGTGGTTGATGAGAAGATGGGTTCTCCCTGCACCATGTTCCTGTTCTGCTACCTTAACGGGTCTGCCCAGCAAGGTCCCTGTAATCATCCTTACTTGCCACGGTCCTACCATTTCTCCTGTATTCCCGTACCTTGTTTGTCCTGCCCAAGTGCATAACCTCACACTTAGCCACATAACATTCTATGTGGCATTCCTTAGGCCATCTGACCAGCCTGTCTGTATGCACCTGTAATGTTTGGGCCTCCTCCTGACTACTTAACACCCCACCAATGTTCCTCTCCTTTGGTTCTTGAAGGTTGAGCACATTATGAGCCTGGGGGGAAAGGGATGAATTGTGTTACTGACTGAATGCTGACTGACCCACTGTCCTTGTTAATTTCAGCATCATCAGAGCATGGCCGCAATGAGGACGTCCAGATACCCCCTTCCACACCTGAGGGGTATCAATTGTCACAAGCGTCACACCATTTCAGTGAGGCAGGCATCAGTGCAGCGACTACCACATCAGTGGGGAATGTAACATCGGCTAGTGTCCCGTAGCACAGTGGAGAGGGCACTTCACAATCGCTGGAGGAGATCGCACAGACTGAGAGAGTCGATGGTGCCAGCAGCCAGAGGACTGCAGGGGACTAGGCACATGCTGAGTCTGGCAGTGTTGATGTGCCTCTGGAGATGTCCGCCATGCAGCAGCTGCAGGACAAGCGGCCGGGTGCGCGGGAGCATCTGGGAGTGTTGCATGAGAGTGTGCTTACTTGGTCTCTGTGGTGGAGGAATCCAGGCAGAGTGTCAGTGCTGGCATGAACCTCAAGTCAGAGCGTCAGGCTTCCTCCATGGAGAGATTGTCGACTCTCATCGAGAGGGGCCTCCAACAAATTGATCAGCTTCTGATGGTGTTACGCTCGGACCTGCAAGTCCTCACAGCGCTACTGGCCACAGGTGGTCATTGGCAATGTGGAACTTGTTCTGGGCACCAACTGTCCCAGCGTGGTGCCCATCCACCTGTGGTGAGCAGGGAGGTCCAAAGTGACCTCACATCAGCACAGCAGCTGCCTGTTGTCTGTGCGCGCTCCTCTCAGGGTGCTCCGGATGAGGGCAGCAGCTCTGCCCCTCTGCCAGTGACCGTTGCATCCATTGAGGCTGCGACAACTGGGGAGGTGCCAGCTGTGGAACTGGCCACTCCCTCCCAGGCTGTGCCAGCAGAGGCTCCACGGGCCAGAGGACGTCCGCCAAGGTCATCGAGGCCAACAGGACAGCAGAGTCAGCAGGCTGTCTCACAAGACACTCCGAGCGATGGGGCGGCACCAAGACGTAGCACCCACAAACGTAAGCATAAGGCATGTTAGGCCCACCACGGGTTTGTCACTGGTGCTTTTGTGTTGGCCCGAGATTAGGGAATTTCTATTTTTCAATGTTGGAGCAACATTTTGTTTTGATTTTTATGACACCATCTGATGGATGGAAATAAAGTCCACATGTGTTCCCACGGCTGAGGGTGGCTCCTTTGTGCTGTATTTGTATATTTCACAGACATATCATGAGTATTTGAGTGGACATTGATGTTTATGTAGGAAGCCCTTCGTTGCAGCTGATGAGGTGGAAGATGTAGCACCTAAGTGCCGCTTATGGATGCACCAGGCAATTCTGGTCCTGCAGATCCATTTGTGCGTAGCTAGCTGAAGGTTCGTTGGATTAAAGTCTCCCCGGTGTCCCTGCCTCCTTGGTGTAGTAGTGGGTTGGCGTGCTGCCCCTCATCATTGCCCTGTGCTTCCTCATCCTCTGAGGCACTGCTGGATTCATCGTGTGCAGCCTCATCCACTGCATCAAGGTCTTCATCGTCCACTGCATCCCCCATTTCCAGCGCAAGATTGTGGAGAGTGCAGCATGCAACCACTATCACCAAGACACGATCTGGGGGGTACTGGAGTGTGGCCCCTGAGCGGTCCAGGCATCGGAAGTGCATTTTGAGAAGACCGATGGCTCTCTTCACCACAGCCCTTGAGGAGGCGTTGCTCCTATTGTAGCGCTGCTCAGCTTCTGTTCTTGGATAGCGGAGAGGCTTCATGAGTCACCTTCTGAGGGGATAGCCCTTGTCGCCCAGCAGCCATCCATCCAGCCGAGTCGGAGCACTGAAGAGCCCCGGCACCTGGGAGTGTCTGAGGGTGTAGGCGTCGTGGGTGCTGCCTGGGTACCTTGCACAGACTTTCAGAATCAGCATCCTGTGATCATACACTATCTGCACGTTCATGGAGTGGAAGCCCTTCCTGTTGACAAAGGCACCGGGTTCACCTGCTGGCGCCTTGATGGCCACATGTATACAGTCTATAGCACCCTGGATGTGGGGGAAGCCAGCAATGGCCGCGAAGCCTCTTGTTAGCTGTGTCTGACTTGCCTGGTCACAGCGGAAGTGGATGAAGGTCAATGCCCATCTGAACAGAGCGTAACAGAGTGTAACCTGCTTGACATAAGTGTGGACAGCTGATTGGGAGACACCACAAAGATCACCCACTGAGCCCTGGAAGGAGCCAGAGGCATAGAAGTGGAGGGCAACTGTGACCTTCAGAACCGCTGGCATGGGGTGTCCGCCCACACAGTTAGGGGAGATCTCAGGGACAAGCATCTGACAGATGCTGTTGACTGTTTCCTTTGACAGTCGGAGCCTCCTTCAGCACTGCACCTCAGTCATATTGAGGTAGCTGCTTCGCCGCCTGTATATCCTGGCAGCGAGATAGTGTCGTCTTCTGTGGCCCCTTCCACCTTGGACTCCCTCTTGGCCCTGCCCCCCTTGTGCCTGTGCCTGGCCTCCCAAAGGTGGCTCCCCTGGATGCTGATTGTCCACTCCTGGCCTCCTCCTTATTCTATCCCTCCCTTCCTTCTCAGAGGAGCTGCCTCCAGTGGAGATGTCAGAACCCATACCCAGGCTAAATGGAGGCCTCTGGAAAGCTGCAGGCCCGATAAAGGTTCCTGACTGAAGAGTGCTGAGCTGAAGCATCAAAGTACAGAGAAAGCTGCTGGAATTCGTTCTGAGCTGCTACAGATCACACAGGCAAGTTTAAAAAACTTGCTGCAATAAATGCTTCACATAAAACACTGACAACCCCACTGAGCCCACATATCCCGCCTGTGGATGAGTTTCATTAAAAAGTCACTTACCCACCTGCCCGTTGTGGCCCTGCACAGAGCCGAAGATCGCACGGGCACTTCAAAATCGGCGTCGGTTGCCGAGTTAAGGGCTTTAACAAGCCCTTTAATTAATGGCAGGCGAGTGTCACACTTCATCGCGCGCCCGGCCAGCTAAATATCGCGATGGCGTGCGGTGACATCGGGACTCTCCCCCGGCGTCACCGACCGTCATTTTAAACGCTGATGTGTGGGACCGACCCCCCCACTCGTCACCCAGAAAATTCTGCCCCATGAGTTAATAAATGAGCAGCAGCACACGTATGTTCATGGGAAATCGTGTCTGACCAACTTGGAGTTCTTTGAGGAAGTAATGGAGAGGGTTGATGAGCTCAGTCTGGTTCATGTTATGTATATGGACTTTCAATTGTCACATGTTAGGAAAGTGAAACCCATAGATTAAAGGGGCAGTGACATTGTGGATATGACACTGGCTATGGGACAGAAAGCAGACAGAAGTGGCGAATGGTGGCAAGATCGGCTCCATGGTTAACAGTGAGGTCGAGTGTCTTGGGCTACAGGAAGATTTAGACAGGATGGTCAAATAGGCAGATAAGTGGCAGATGGAATTTAACCCTGAAAAGTATGAGGTGATACACGTTGGAAGGAGTAAGTTGACAAGGAAGTATTCAATGAATAGCATGACACTAGGAAGTTCTGAGGAACAAAGGGACCTTGGTGTGTGTGCCCATAGATCTCTGAAGGCCGAGGGGCAGGTTAGTGGGGTGGTGAAAACGGCATATGGGACACTTGCCTTTATCAATCGAGACAAAGATTACAAAAGTAGGGATTTCATGTTGGAATTGTATAGAACCTTGGTGAGGCCACAGCTGGAGTACTGTGTGCAGTTCTGATCGCCACATTAGAGGAAGGATGCGATTGCACTAGATTGGGTACAGAGGGATTCACCAGGATATTGCCTGGGATGAAACATTTAAGTTATGAATAGAGGTTGGATAGACTTGGGTTGTTTTTGTTGGAGCAGAGAAGACTGAGGGGTGACCTGAACGAGGTGTACAAGATTATGACGGGCATGGACAGGGTGGATAGGGAGCAGCTGTTCCCCATAGCGGAAAGGTCAGTCGTGAGGGAGAGGAGGTTTAGGGGGGATGTGAGGAAAAACATTTTTACCCAGAGGGTGGTGACGGTCTGGAATTTGCTGCCTGGGAGTGGGGTGGAGGCAGGTTGCCTCACATCCTTTAAAAAGTACCTGGATAGGCACTTTTATGGCTGTGACGGGGCCGAAATTTTCTGCCCATTGAGTTCAATCTTCAGCCTATTTGAGGCACCGTAAGAAGTTGTTTCGAACAACGGAGCCCAATATTCTGGAAAACCGTTCAAGGTGATGTGTCAAAAGTGGGGAGTTGACCATATTACCTCATCACCCACACTACCCCAGGCCCAATAGCATGGCGGAATGGATGGTCTGCACTGTAAAGTCTTTAATTATAAAATGTCAGCAAACTGTACAAGCTTTGCACATCGCAACAGGTACTATTTTAATATTAATCTGAGCTGTTACAGCTCTTTCTGAAATGCATTTTGAAATTTGAAATGTTTATTAATTAACTGTATAAATACCATACAAATTACTTGGTTTAGTTTAATCTAGTTTATTTTCAAAAATGGTTCCTATTAGCCGGTTGTCCATGTGCAGTGCAACCTGCAGAAACAGCTGCATTGTTTTCAGGAAAACGGATACAGCTCCACTGCCAATTCTGTTTTGTAGTGACTGAAATCACAAAATCTGCCAGTTTCTGAGTGAGATCAGGAAGCCCATAAGCTGGAGGCAGAGGGCAGTGTCTGGCAGCAGAAAGTCCACCAGCTGACACAACCAGGAAGGGGGCAAAATGAAGAATTCGGCCTCTTATTGAAAATGCTGCACCAATCCACACTCGATAATCAAATAATCTGCTGTGTTTCGCCATTAAAAATAAACCAACGAGCTCCTACAGAGGGAATGTGTCTAGGTTTAAAACTTAAACATGTACTTGATTCCCTGTTAATTTGATGGGATTGTTTCAGTTGGAAGCGTCTCTTATGATACAGACAGATTTGCTTTGTACAGGCAGTTTAAAACATTAACATCTCATAAAGTCCACCATTCACAAAAATACACAATCATGGTAAGCACTTACCCAATTTCTCAACGTGCACTTTGAGCAGATGTGACTCCTCTCTGGGAATGTTCATCAGTAAAATATGATTGTATATGTGAACAGAACTGCAGTGACTACACGTTGAGCAGGGTGATGTCGCACAGACTGTTTCACCACTCCTCCAACTACCTTCCACATGATCCATCCAGCACCGGTGTCCAGTGTCAGGAGTGTGTGACATCTGCAACATGCAGTGCTGCCAAACCCCTCGGCTTCCCTGTGAACCCACAGCCTCTACCACCGAGTAGACAAAGGCTTCAAATGTAGTGGAGAAACCACACAAACATCCTTCCCTGGAACATACACGGCATCTTGACATGTGGGGAATCGTCTTTAGTCAGTGTGTAACAGTCGCTTGTGGATGACTGCCTTCAACACAGCACTCATGGTTGAAGTGCACCTGAGAAACTCCATCTGATCTTTGAGTCTGATCATTGATGAACAAGAAATGCTGCAAGGAGCATCTCAATCCACAACCCTTGTTGTATTACAGTCCTATCTGAAGGTCTGGAGAAGGAAACAGCCTTCCACTGCCGGATATGCATGGGCACACCCTGGCTCCTGATGGTGTCAATGAGAGCTGGATTTCAGAATGCAGTCTTCAGTGCCAATGGTAAGGTCCGCGTTCACTCTGTTAACATTCTCACTGAGGGTGCAAAAACAGACCCAAACATTCTTTGCAATAGATATGTGTGTTTACAACTTGTGTAAGGGTGATGTTAATGAAGTGATTGAGGACAAGTTGCCTCAGAGGAGGTGGAGGAGGCTGCTCACCTCTCGTGCTGTACTGCATCGAGGAGCGTGGTGGCCTGTTACATCGAACACGGACCCGTTACCCATTGGGGACCCATTCAGACTGCGGCCTCTGCATTTCCGCAGGGGCAGCCATTGTCACTGCGACAAGTACCGCACATGAGTGCTCTGGTGGAGGGGCTGGGAGTTAGAAGATGAGGGTCTGAGGTGCTCTCAGAATCTTCCCCTTCCCCACGAACCTCCACAGCCCTAGGTTGTCCTTCAGGTGGGTTAGGTTGAGCTGGCTGCTGGGGCGCAGCAGTCGCCCATTCCAGCAACCATTGTGCCACCAGTGTGAACATCCTGAGGAGGTCTGTAATAAGGTAGACAGAGGGGTTTAGATGGAGAAAAGCAAAAATACAGCTGATGCTGGAAATCTGAAATAATAACAGAAAGTGCTGGAAAAGTGCTGGTGTGTATGGGTGTTAGAGATATGTAATTCCAGAGCAAACACATTACGGTGCCAAATGAAAGATTATTGGCAATAATAAGAGCAGATGGAATTGGAGGGAAGCTTTAGATGTGGGTTGGAAATTGGTTGTGAGGTAGGAAACAGAGAGTGGAGATACAGTGTCTGGTCTCAGATTGATGGGATGTGATAAGGGGTGTTTCATAGGAATCTGCACTGTGGTTCAACATTCACCATTTTTATAGTGAGTTGGATCAGGATAGAGTTGTGTGTTCAGCTTGTAAATGATACTGAATTAGGAGAATAGGAATTAGTGCAGATGGAGGCGGGGAGTGGTAAAGAGACATTGAAAGATGAAGTAAGGGAACAAAACCATGGCAGATGGAGTTTGATGCGGGTGAGAGTGAGGTCATCCATTTTGGAATTGAAAAAATAAATTTCAAAATGTTCCAAATGTTTAGAAACCAGGAACTGGAGAGGAACAAAGTGGTTTGAGATTCCAAGGACACAAATCATTAATAGCTGGTGGTCAGGTAAAGGTAGCGACAAAAAAACGCTGAGTAGAATGTTGACCCTTACCTCAAGGAAGCTGGATTGTAAAAGGAATGAATTTCTGCTTCAGTTGTATTGAACCTTGGTCAAACCCCATCTGGATATTATATTCAGTTCTGGGCACCCAGCTCAGGAAGTGCCGGGTAGATTAACCAGAATGAAAACGGTGCTTCGAGGGTTAAATTATGAGGAGAGGTTGTATAAGCCTGGCTTGTATTCCATTGAGTTTAGAAGATTGAGCAATGAACAGACTGAGGTGTTTAGAATGTTAAAAGGATTGATGAGGTCCATACGGAGAAACTATATCCTCTGTTGCGGGAATGAAGAATGAGGGAACATATTGAGCTCGGTCATTTAGGAGGGAAATCAAGAAATAACTTTTCACACAAAGAAAACGGGAATTTACCCCCAAAAGGCTGTGGATGCCGGGACAACTGCAGATAACAAGACTGAGATTGAGAGGTTTTTGGTGAGGAATGATTTCAAGGGATCTGGAGCTAAGGTGGGTTAATGGTGGTGAGGGACCAATCAGCTGTGATCTAACTGAATGGTGGGAGGGAAAACCACCTCCTCTTGTTCCAATGTTCCTAATCTTTATCAGTCCCTCCTCAGACAGGGGAAGCATTGCAGCAGAACGATGGTTAAACTTTGTTTTTCTATTAGTCAGCACTCATCAATTGACGTTAAATGTTTCTCGATCACCCTGATCTCCTGAGGTTATGTGGATAAGGACAGACCTTAAACACAAAATGAGGAAAAAGTTCAGAACTTCAAGTGGAAAAGGCTTCGGAGACCGATTTCCTTTACTTACAATTTAGTATACGGTATTCACTGCTCCCGATGTGGTCTCCTCTCCCGATGTGGTCTCCTCTACATTGGGGAGTTCAAATGCAGACTGGGTGACCGCTTTGCGGACACCTCCGTTCAGTCCACAAGTATCACCCTGAGCTTCCTGTTGCTGGTCATTTCAATTCTCCACCTTGCTCCCATTCTGACCTTTCTGTCCTTGACCTGCTACAGTTTTCCAATGAAGCTCAACACAAGCTCGAGGAACAGCACGTCATCTTTCGACTGGACACTCGACAGCCTTCTGGACTCAGCACTGAGACCAACACTTTTAGATCAGACCCTCTGTCTTCATTTTGTTTTTTTTTGCTGGTTTGTTTGGGTCTCGTTTCTTTCTTTATTTCTTCATGTTACATTCAGACTGTTGCTATGCAGCCATTCACACCTCATCTGGACACATCTTCTGTTTCTTTCCTTTCCCCATTACCAATGCCTTTGGCTTTTGTACCATGAAACCTTTTATCCTTTAATCTCTCCTGCCTTCCTCCCTATCACACACCTTCCCTCCTGTTCTTCCAAACCTCTCCCTGACCACTTGCTCAAAACCTATTACATTTCGAAACTTCCTGGGATTTATTACAAGTTGTTGTTGTTGTTGTAGCAGTGTGAGAGTCTCCATTTCCCATCGCACCATTTATCAGTCTGCACGCCAGGCTCCCTGGGTCAGTGTGGGCAGTGCCCACCAGTCATCCTCATGGATCAATGAACAAAACCATGTGAGATGATTGGATTAATGGTGCCTTCAACATGAGAACTTGTGGAGCTGAATTCAGGCAGGTGACACCAGAGCAACTCAGAGTGACTCCTATTGGTCCAAATAAAATAGGCCCTTTATAATTAAAGATTTTACATTGCATACCATCCATTCAGCCATCTTATTGTGCCTGGGGTAGTGTGGGTGATGAGGTAATATGTCAACTCCCCACTTTTTCGCACATCACCTTGAATGGTTTTCTAGAATATTGGGCTCCGTTGTCCGAAACCACTTCTTGATCAATCAGAGTCAAGCTGCCTGGTTTACATTTCAAACAATTCTTAGCAGTTAACCGTAAGTCACCATCACCTGGTGCATTCTCCATGGCAGCATCTCTACCATCAGAGTCTACTTGCTATCCAATCAGCACTCTCTGCTCACCCAGTATAAATTTGTTTTTTCCCTTATATGCCATTCTTGCAAATTGTCCTGACGAGTGCAAGATGAAAAGCTTTGACAAAAAAATGTCTCTTTTTTTCAGCAATACTCAAGTTCTGGACCATCAAATGTTTATTGCATATGTGGGTACCTTGTGAGGTAATAATGATTCTTCTGATGTTAGGACATGTTGACTTGGCATACCTCACATTCCGTCTGGCAGGATGTGAACAAGTGGAGACCCACAGGGGTCTGTGCTGAGGCCTCAACTTTTTACAATTTACATCAATGACTTCGATGAGGGGAGTGAAGGCTGGTAGCTCAATTTACAGATGACACAAAGATAGGTAGGAAAGTATTTTGTGAAGAAGACATAGCAGGTTCTTGATGGATATAGAAATGTTGAGTGAGTGGGCAAAGATCTGGCAAATGGAGTTTAATGTGGGATGTGTGAAGTTGTTCACTATGGCAGGAAGAACAAAAAAGCAGAGTATGACTTAAATGGAAAATGGCTGCATAACTCTGAGGTGCAGAGGGATCTAGATGTTCTTGTACATGTGCCACAAAAACTTAGTGTGCAGGTACTGCAAGTAATTAAGAAGGATGATGGAATGCTATCCTTTATTACGGGGTGAACTGAACATAAAAGTAAGAATGTTTTGCTTCAGTTATATAGGGCATTGGTGAGACTGCACCTCGAACGCTCTGCGCAGTTTTGGTCTCCTGATTTAAGGAAGGATGTAAATGCATTGGAGGCAGTTGACAGGAGGTTTACTAGGTTGATACCTGGAATGAGTGGGTTGTCCTTTGAGGAAAGGTTGGACAGGCTGGGCTTGTTTCCACTGGAGTTTAGAAGAGTGAGGGGGGTGATTTGATTGAATTATACAAGGTCCTGAACAGCCTTGACAAGGTGGACGTGGAAAGGATGTTTCCTCTTGTGGGAGAGTCCAGAACTAGGGGGCACTGTTTTAAAATTAGGGGTCACCTTTTTAGGATGGAGATGAGGAGAACTTTTTTCTCTCAGAGGGTTGTGCGACTTTGGGACTCTCTGCCTCAGAAGCTGGTGGAGTTGGGGTCATTGAATATTTTTAAGGCAGGGGTAGATAGATTCTTGTTAGGCTAGGGAATCAAAGGTTATCGGGAGTAGATGGGAATGTGGAAATCGAAACACAAGAAGATCAGCCATGATCTTATTGAATGCTGAGCAGGCTCGAGGGGCCGAATGGCCTACTCCTGTTCCTATTTCTTACGTTCTTATCATTCGATGTCTAGATTCATCCCTGATCACTATATTCTTCTCCAGTCTGTCTCCTGGTTCAATCTATCCACATATTCACTTGGTGCAATTGCTGGAGGATGTCAGGTCTAAGAGAACAAGGACTTGCTGGCCCTTGGGGAATCCCAAGCTCATCTCTGTGAGGCCAAAGTAGTCTTAGAGCCTCTGAAACATCCTGGAAGGACTCTGGCCACCCTCCAATCACGGTCTTCCATAACTGTTGCAATACAGGAACATTGGACATCTCTTGTTGCAGTTGCTGGCATCTATTCTTCCTGAAATTCAGCCGGTCGGTATGAAAGATGTCTTCAATTTCCATTTCGATGAAATCCACTTGCAGATCTAAGGAAATATCTGCATTTTTAGATCACATGTGAGCATGGAACAAGCCAGTTTGTAGCGTATGTCACAGTCGTAGCCTTGTATTTTGATGAGTAAGTGATGGAATCTGGATGGTGCACTAGTTAACAGCTAAATGTCAATTGTACACGTGAGGTGTGGACTCACTGGATTCTGTAATCACAGGTTCGGATAATCATACAGCCTGGATGAAAATCATTTGCTGCATTGTGTCTGTACCATCTTTGAAAGAGCGATTTTGCTTTGTCTGTCCTGCCTGCTCTTTCCTTATAACCCAGCAAATCCCCCCTATCGGTATTTATCCTGTTCCCTTTTGAAGCTTACTATTCAATCTGCTTCCAGCATGTCTTCAGACAGTACATTCCAGATTGGAACAACTCACTGGATAAAAGGAATTGTGTCAACTTCTGGGTGTTTCATATGAGAATGCATGTGAGGGTCTTGGAGGGAGTGCAGCAGATATTTACTGGAATGGTACCAGGGATGAGGAATTCAGTTATATGGAGAGATCAGAGAAGCTGGGATTGTTCTCCTTAGAGCACATAAAGTCAAGGGGAAATTGAATCGAGGTGTTCAAATTAATGTGGAGTATTGACAGAGTGAGGAGAATCTGTTTCCACTGGACCAACACTCATTTACAAGATTTCAAATAATTGTCAAAAGAACCAGAGGGGAGAGAAAGAGAACATTTTTATCCAGTGAGTTGTTCCAATCTAGAATGCACAAATCTTTGAAGGTGGCAGGAGAAGTTGATCAAATTGTTAAAAATCCCTCCAGGATATTTGGTTTAGACAGAGACAGAGGCCAGGATTTTCCAGCCCTGTCATGGTGGGACCTGCTGCGGGAGATTTGGTGGCCCAGCCAAAAGCCCATTGACTTTCGATGGGAGCAGACGATCCCGGTGGTGGTTGGGGCTGGAAATTCCCACCCATTGAGTGTAAAAGCCTTCGAGGATTTGTGTACATGTTCTCCACAGTCCCTGCACCTCATTTAAAATCACCTGATATTATTTATATCATCTGTCCTCATTCTTCCTCCCACATGAATCATTCACATTGCTCTGCATTAAATTTCATTTCTCAGGTATGTTTTATATTTTATATCTCACATTGATGTTGATTTTCTACGTGTCTAACAGATTTTATTCGCAGTGTTTTAAATGTCTGCTCCAGCTTCCAGCACTTTCTCCAGCTTTATTTACTTTTCTCTGAGTCCACACTCAGGCTTAATTAATCAAGCACCATGAGCATTGATCAGTCAACAGACAGACATAATCAAACGCAGAACAATTGAATCATTGGACACCACATATTCTCTCTCCATTTCACCAATCTATGTCCTCCTAAAGCCTATTCCTATTCTCCTCACTGTTTACATTCTGTATTCCTGTTATCTATAAACAACAAAATTCTATCCTTTATATAAAAGTCCAAGTCATTTAACGGTATCAGAAGGAGCAGTGGTCCTAATACTGACTCGTGGGGAACATCACTGTGTACTCCCCTCCATCCTGAATTGTTACCGTTGACCACTTCTGTCTGCTTTCTGTCCCATAGCCAGTGTCATATCCACAATGTCACTGCCCCTTTAATCTATGGGTTTCACTTTCCTAACATGTGACAATTGAAAGTCCATATACATAACATGAACCAGGCTGAGCTCATCAACCCTCTCCATTACTTCCTCAAAGAACTCCAAGTTGGTCAGACACGATTTCCCATGAACATACCTTTGCTGCTGCTCATTTATTAACTCATGTTTTCCAAACCACATTTTAAGTTGTTGTAGATTTTAGAAGTTAGAAGTTTCCCCCAATGTTTCACTGACGTGAGACTGGCTGGTTTGTAGTTACAGGGTTTATCCCCCTTTCCTTTTTTAAACCGGGTGGAACATTTACAACCGTGCAGTTCTCTGGCACCACCCCCATATCCAAGGAGGATTGGAAGGTTAGGGTCAGTGTGTCCACTATTTCCACCATTCCTTCCCTCAGTTACCCTCACAAATCACATCCAGACCGGGTAAATGTTCTACTTTATTATGGTATAAAAAGTGTTGGATTGGAAGGGATTAACTGAACTTGTTTGTTCAGTGACTGTAATTAATGTCACTCTCCGTGGATCCTAATTGTGTCAGTGGAGGGTTTCCCTCTTCTGTTAAAAGGGAATCCTTTCAATGTGTTATCACATAATGTCAGCGGGAACGTCACCACGAACACTGACAGTGATCAGCGGCCCCAGAGAGGGGGAGAGGATGGATCTTTCCCTTCAAGTGTTTATCCAAACCTCTTTGTAAAATCAGTTTCTTTCCTTCTCTTTCTCTCTTGGTCATGAATTTTGTCTCTCCAGCATCAACAGTGTTACAGAAGCCTTGATTCTTAGAATATTGTAAACTGCACAGCCAGCCACTCCCAGGATGGGGACTTAGACAGCTTGCGTGAGTGGGCAAATACATTGACATGGTTTCACTGTCTCCAGCTCCTTCTCTTGGACCACTCAATTCTTGTACAAGACCAGAAAGGACCTCCTCCCTCTCTTCCCAGAGTTCAGCTTTCAGCCTCACTCCATTCAGACAAAGTTTCACCTTTGTACTACATACTTCATGGGTCTGTTAAACCTCCTGTATTTATACCAGTTGGAATCCTAGTCAGCTGATTCAGCCAATTATGGCTAGGAAACTAGTTCTGACTAACTAACTAATTAACAAATTACAAACAAAGGCAAGTGGAGTGCAGCTGAGATAACTGAGTGAAGACTTGGAATTTGGTGGTTGGGCCGGCGGGGGTGTTAAAGTGTTAATTTTGTTCTTAAAATCTAATCTAGTCTGTAATTAGCAGTAACTGGAAAGTACTGTGCAGGCAGGCTAAGTTCTTTCATTCTGGCAGTTTAGACAAGGTAAACTCACTCTCAGCTGTAGGAGCTGAGTAGTTAACTAGCTAACTGCCTGAACCTGGTTACTGAAGCCGCAGTTCAGTCTACAATGGATTCAGGATTCTTTAGTGCAGCCAAGGCAAACGGAGTTCAGCTGAGCTAACTGAGTGGAGACTTGGAGATTGGTGAGAGGGGAAGTTCAGTGAAGCAGGGAAGGAGGTGTTTATTTCCTCTTTCTATCTTTCTCACCCCATAGGAATTGGTTCTTACTCCAGTCCAGGGAAAGGAGTGAGCAATTTGGTGAGCATCCGCCTAGTGAATAAGCTCCATTCTATCCCTAAGGCTTTAAAAGGTACACAAATTTGTGGTAAAGTTAATAAAATATACAAGGAAACGACATAGGTAAACGATTAATATAATTGAGTAATTATTTAAAACACGTTAAGGATGGCAGGGCAGGTGATGTGTCGAGGCTGCAGCATGTGGGAGCTCCTGGATAACATTGTGATTCAGGTCAAACACGTCTGCAGTAAGTGTTTGTAGCTTGAGAAGCTTTGGCTCAGAGTCATTGAGCTGGAGGCTGAACTGCAGACACTGCGGCACATCAGGGAGGGGGAAAGTTATCTGGATTCTTTAAACCAGGAGGCAATCACACCTCTTAAGACAGGGTCTTCTGATTTGGTCAGTGGCCAGGGACAGGAGGGTATGACTGCGAGTGAGGAAGATAAGGGGAACCAGAGGGCAGGAGTGCAGGAGTGTGAGCCTCAACAATTATTCAACAGGTTTGAGGTTCACTCAGCTTGTTTGGATGAGAGCAGAGACAGCAATGTGGATGAGCAAACAGACCACGGCACCGTAGTACAGGAAGTCTTTCAAATTGGGGGAGCAAAAGTGAACATAGTGGTAGTAGGGGACAGTATAGTGAGGGGGATTGACACTGTTCTCTGTAGCAAAGAGCGAGAGTGCAGATGGTTGTGTTGCCTGCCCGGTGCCAGGGTTCTGGCATCTGCTCAGGGTTGGAGAGGAACTTGCAGTGGGTATGGTGGTTCCAGTGGTCGTGGTCCATGTGGGTACCAAGAAATAGGCAGGATGAGGAAGGGGGCTCTGCATAGTCAGTACAAGGAACTAATCACCAAACTAAGAAGCAGAACCTTAAAGGTAATAATCTCTCTGTGGTAATTATAGTTTGGATAAACTTAGGACTGTAGCTTTAAGAATGATCCTATGTTGTAAGATCACATGGTTTGTGTAAATCAACATCTCAGCAGCGCAGGGAACTTCTAGGGGAGAGTTCTTCTTTAGTTATGGAGTATGATGCACATATGTAAGTTGCTGCTGCTGTCTTGTAAATAAAGTTCACTGTGTCCACTCAGAAAAGTTGTCTGGAAGATCAACTCTATAACAAACTGGCGATGAGGAAACATCAGATGCGCTGCTGTAACTTGCCCAGAGATTGTCGGTATCTAAGTTCATTAAAAAGAAAAGAAGATATTCTGATCTGAAATGCCACAGTTTGGCAGAACCAATCCCTTTGAACCAAGCACAAATGATTATTCTCAATATATAGATCAACTTGCGTTCTACTTTCAAGCCAACAAACTCACAGTGGTGGGAAGGAGGAGAGCGATTCTCTTGAGTATTTGTGGAGGCAAGACCGACAGTTTAATTTGAAGCTTGAAGGCCCCCAGTGCCCTGGATTCAAAGACTTTCAGTGAATTAGTAGATCTCATTCAGCGACATTTTCAACCCAAGCCCTCAGTCACAATGCAGAGATTCCGGTTTAATTGATGGAATGGAGTCCCAGGAGAGTCCATTGCTATCTACATGGTGAAATTAAAACAACTAACGGAATATTGTGAATTGGGTGAAACCCTGAATGACATGCTCAGAGATCATTTGTTATGTGGCGTGCAGGAGGATGCTATTCAGTGAAGATTGCTGGCTGAAGTGGATCTTGATTTTAAGAAAGCATTAGAAATAGCGCTGGTGATGGAAAGCTCCGGAAGGGATTCACAAGCAATTGAAGGGGCACAAAATAGCGCTGTCCTCCTAGTTGGGCGGGAACAGTCAGCAGAAAGTGGCGTGAAAAGCCGGAACTCTGCTACGAAGTGGGAAACAGCCCCTGCAAACCAAAAAATGCGAGGAAACCGCTCAGCAACAAAATCAGAAACGAATTTGTATCGACATGGAAACAATCATTCTTCTAGCGGTTGGCAATTTAAAAAAGTAGAGTGTTATTTTTGTCACAGGAGTGGACATATATTGAAACATTGCAAAGTGTGATTTAAACAGGCCTCCAAACAACAATCGAAGTTCAATGAAGTCTGTAGTGTAGGAGAGCCGGAAAGAACCAATTCTGACATTTATTCATTATTCAACATGAAAGTTGGAAAGACAGAGCCAATTATTGTCACAGTGCAAATGAATGGTAAACAATTAAAAATGGAAGGAGACACAGGTATTTCTCCCACTGTAATAGGAGAACACACTTTCAGATATTTAAATAAAGGTGATCAACAATTAAATTTGGAACAAACATCTGCCAAGTTGAAAACATATGCAGATGAAGAAATCCAGGTAATAGGTATCACTAGAGCAACTGTTCATTCTAGACACCAATCGGCACAGCTACCAGTGATGGTGGTAGGAGGTGAAGAACCAAGCCTTCTAGGGTGTAATTGGTTGAAAGAGATTAAATTAAACTGGTCCGAAATCTTCCAGTTGCGAGCAGGGACACCACTCGAGTTGCTAATAAAATATGACACTGTCTTCAAGGATGAACTGGGAAAAATCCAAGGCCTACAGGCCAGGATTTACGTGGGCCCAGAAGCAACCCCTCGCTTCTTGAAAGCAAGACCGGTGCCATACGCCCTGAGAGAGAAGTTTGATGCTGTGTTGAACCGGCTAGAGAGGCTGGGTATCATAAGATTGGTCCAGTTCACAGAGTGGGCAGCACCCAAGGCCCCTGTCCTTAAACCAAACCAGACCATCCGGACCTGCGGGGACTATAAACTAACAATCAACGGAGCAGCCAAACTGGACAGGTACCCCATTCACAAGATTGAAGACCTATAGCAGGAAGGACAACGTATATAAAGCTTGACATGAGTCATGCATATCAGCAACTGGAGTTGGAAGATGCCTCCCGGGAATTTGTGACCATAAATACCCACAAAGGGTATCAACATACATCGGTGTCTCCTCGGCCTGTGCCATTTTCCAAAGGACAATTGAGAGCTTACTACAGGGCCTACCTCAAGTAATGGTCTACCTGGACAATGTACAGATAACTGGGTTCACAGAAAAGGAACACTTGGCTAACCTGGAGGAAGTTTGGGAACGATTTATGGAAGCAGGAGTGTTCCTGAAGAAGGAAAAATGCACTTTTCAGGCAAACAAAGTCATTTATTTGGGCCTTTGGGTAGATGCCCAAGGGTTACACCCTGTTGTGGAGAAAGGTAAAGCAATAAGAGAGGCACCTGCAGCTAAGAACATCTCTGAACTTAAATCATTTTCAGGGATGGTAAATCATTATGGGCGGTTTCTACCAAATTATTCCACAGTTCTAGCCCCTCTACATTCTCTGCTAGGGAAAAAGCAGGGTTGGTTTTGGGAGTCACCCTAAGAAGAAGCCTTTGTGAAAGTAAAACAGCTTTAATACTCTTCAAATTTGTTAGTGCATTATGACCAGACAAAGGAATTGGTGCTAATCTGTGACGGGTCCCCCTATGGAGTGGGAGCGGTCCTACCTCACAAAATGGATGACAGCACCGAGAGGCCGTTAGGCTATGTATCCAGGACACTTATCACAGCTGAAAAACGATATTCTCAGCTCCAAGAGGAAAGTGTGTTCATTATTTTTGGCGTAAAAAAAATTCCACCAATACGTGCACAGGTGACATTTCACAATCGTATTTGACCACAAACCACTTTTGGGTCTTTAGTGAGGAAAAGGCTATACCACTCATAGCATCAGCATGAATATACAATGATGGGCCCTTATTTTGGCAGCATATGAATAACATTTGTACATAGACCAGGGATTCATATAGCAAATGCCAATGCCCTAAGTCGCCTTCCTTTACAAGAGAACAATGACCACATCCCAATTCCTCAAGCGCTCATATTAGTGATGAATTTCCGAGATTCCTCGCCAGTCTGTGCCAGGCAGATAAGAAACTGGACGAATTGTGATCCAGTCCTGTCTCGAGTGAGAGACTAAGTGTTACATGGCTGGTCCCAGAAATCAGTCTCTGATGAATTGAAGCCATTTTGCAACCGAAGATACGAGATGAGCAGTCAAGATGGTATTCTATTATGGGGTGTACGACTGGTAGTTCCTTCACAAGGAAGGGAGCCACTCTTAGTAGAGCTACACATGCCCATCCAGGAATCTCACGCATGAAGACGATAGCGCAAAGTTATCTTTGGTAGCCGGGGATGGACGGTGATATTGGACGGGAGGTAAAACACTGTGTGCAATGTCAACAGCTGCAAGAGTTACCAGTGGCAGTCCCGTTACACCCATGGGAGTGTCCTGGTAGACCTTGGGTGCGATTGCACAGAGATTACGTTGGTCCTTGCCTCGGAATCATCTTTCATTCCAAGCACTTAGACGTATTGTCGGAAAGGCAGATGAGCTTAGGGCGTGGATTGGCACGTGGGATTACGACATTATTGCTATTAGTGAGACTTGGTTGCAGGTGGGGCAGGACTGGCAGCTCAATGTTCCGGGGTTCCGTTGTTTCAGACGTGATAGAGGGGGAGGGATGAAAGTCGGAGGAGTGGCATTACTAGTCAGGGAAAATATCACAGCTGTGCATAAGCAGGACAGCCCAGAGGGCTCGTCTACAGAGGCCATATGGGTGGAGCTGAGGAATGGGAAAGGTGTGACCACACTAATAGGGTTGTATTATAGACTGCCCAATAGTCAGAGAGAATTAGAGGAGCAAATCTGTAGAGAGATGGCAGACCGATGTAAGAAACAGAAAGTTGTGATAGTAGGAGATTTTAACTTTCCACATATTGACTGCGACTCCCATACTGTAAAAGGGCTGGATGGCTTGGAGTTTGTCAAATGTGTTCAGGACAGTTTTCTAAATCAATATGTAGAGGTACCAACGAGAGAGAATGCAATACTTGATCTCCTATTAGGGAACCAGACAGGTCACGTGACAGAAGTATGTGTAGGCGAACATTTTGGGTCCAGTGACCACAATGTCATTAGTTTTAAGCTAATTATGGATAAGGATAGGTCTGGTCCTCGAGTTGAGATTCTAAATTGAAGAAAGGCCAATTTTGTGGAAATGAGAAAGGGTCTAGGAAGAGTGGATTGGCATAAGTTGTTTTCTGGCAAGGATGTGTTCAGTAAGTGGAAGGCATTCAAAGGCGAAATTTTGAGAGTGCAGAGTTTGCATGTTCCTTTCAGGATTAAAGGCAAAGTTAACAGGCATAGGGAACCTTGGTTTTCAAGGGATATTGGCGATATGGTTAAGAAGAAGAGAGAGGTGTATAGCAGGTATAGGCAACAAGAAGCAAATGAGGTACTTTTAGAGTATAGAAAATGTTAGAAAATACTAAAAAAGAAAATCAGGAAGGCAAAAAGAAGACATGAGGTTGCATTGGCAGATAATGTGAAGGTAAACCCAAAGGGTTTCTACAAGTATATTAAGAGAAAAAGTAAGTGACACAATTGGTCCCCTTGAAGATCAGAGTGGTCGTCTATGTGTGGAGCCTCACGAGATGGGGGAGATCTTAAACAGTTTTTTTGCATCAGTCTTTACTCAGGAAACTGGCATAGTGTATAAGGAAGGAAGGGAAACAAGCAGTAGTTTCATGGAACATATAGAGATTAAAGAGGAGGAGGTGCTTGCCGCCTAGCAGCGAATAAAGGTAGATAAATCCCCCGGGCCTATCATGATATTCCCTCGGACCTTGAGGGAGAATAGTGTAGAAATTGCAGGGGCCCTGGCAGAAATATTTAAAATGTCCTTAGCCACGGGTGAGGTGCCGGAGGATTGGAGGGTAGCTCATTTTATTCCGTTGTTTAAAAAAGGCTCCAAAAGTAAACCAGATAATTTCAGGCCAGTGAGCCTGACGTCAGTAGTAGGTAAATTATTGGAAGGTGTTCTGAGAAATCGGATATTTAATTATTTGGACAGCCAAGGGCTGATTAAGAATAGTGAGCATAGCTTTGTGCGTGGTAGGTCGTGTTTAACGAACCTTGTAGAGTTTTTTAAGGAGTTTACCAAGAAAGTAGATGAAGGAAAGGCTGTGGATGTTGTCTACATGGACTTTAGTAAGGCCTTTGACAAGGTCCCACATGGGAGGTTAGTTCAGAAGGTTCAGACACTTGGTATCCATGGAGAGGTTGTAAATTGGATTCGAAGTTGGCTGTGTGGGAGAAGACAGAGAGTGGTAGTGAATGATTGCTTCTCAGACTGGAGGTCTGTGACTAGTGGTGTGCCTCAGGGATCTGTACTGGGACCATTGTTGTTTGTTGTCTATATCAATGATTTGGATGATAATGTGGTGAATTGGATCAGCAAGTTTGCTGATGACACTAAGATTGGAGGCGTTGTGGACAGCGAGGAAGGCTTTCAAAGCTTGCAGAGAGATCTGGACCAACTGGAAAAATTGGCCAGAAAATGGCAGATGGAATTTAATGCGGAAAAGTGTGAGGTGTTACATTCTGGAAGGTCAAACCAAGGTAGGACATACACAGTAAATGGTAGGGCGCTGAGGAGTGCGGAGGAACAAAGGGATCTGGGAGTTCAGATACATAATTCCCTGAAAGTGGCGTCACAGGTAGACAAGGTTGTAAAGAAAGCTTTTGGCATACTGGCCTTCATAAATCAAAGTATTGAGTATAGGAGTTGGTATGGTGAGGTTGTATAAGACATTGGTGAGGCCAACTTTGGAGTATTGTGTGCAGTTCTGGTCGCCTAACTACAGGAAGGATATCAGTAAGATTGAGAGAGTGCAGAGAAGATTTACTAGGATGTTGCCGGGTCTTAAGGAGTTGAGCTACAGGGAGAGATTAAACAGGTTAGGACTTTATTCCTTGGAGCGTAGAAGAATGAGGGGAGATTTGATAGAAGTTTACAAAATTGTGAGGGGTATAGACAGAGTAAATGCGAGTAGGCTCTTTCCACTTAGATTAGGAGAAATAAACACGAGAGGACATGGCTTTAGGGTGAAAGGGGAAAGGTTTAGGGGGAACATTAGGGGGAACTTCTTCATCAGAGAGTGGTGAGAGTGTGGAACGAGCTACCATCTGATGTGGTAAGTGCGGGCTCACTCTTAAGTTTTAAGAATAAATTAGATAGATACATGGATGGGAGAGGTCTGGAGGGTTATGGACTAGGTGCAGGTCAATGGGACTAGCGGAATAATATTTCAGCACAAACTAGAAAGGCCGAATGGCCTGTTTTCTGTGCTGTAGTGTTCTATGGTTCTATGGTTTATGAGGTAAAATCACCAACGCCAGAACTTCGCCAACCATGGATTGCCAGAGGTAATTGTCTGAGATAATGGTACTGCGTTTATGAGCGCTGAATTTCAATGATTTATCAACATCAATGATATCAACCACGTGAAGACTGCACTGGACCATCCGTCATCTAACGGACTGGCAGAAAGGGCAGTACAAACTTTTAAAGCGGGAATGAAAAAGTTAAAGTGAATCACTGGAAACTAGACTTGCTCATTTCCTATTTCACGACAGAGCAACTCCCCCCCCCCCCCCACCCCCACAACACCCCCCCCGCCCGCCACCCCCCCTCCACTACAACAGGAGCAACACCTGAGAATTACTGATGAGGTGTTGTCTTCGAACAAGATTAAGCCTGATACTTCCCAATTTTGGAGGGGAGGGTGGAGAAAAGTCAAGGGATCCAAAAAGAGACTCATGATTGGCATAATCGTGAGCTACAATTTACTGTTGGGGAAGCAGTATATGTAAGGACTTTCGGTCGAGGACTGAAGTGGATAGCTGGTAGAGTGAGCTCCGTCACTGGGCCATTATTGTACCATGTGGAAGTGGAGGGCCAGATCACCAGTAAACATGTGGATCATTTAAGAAAAAGAGAGATACCCCAAAAAAAAATGTTCCACATGTAACCATTACTGAACCAGTGGTTCCTGTTGAAGTCGCTCAACCAAGGACAGACATGACCAATGCCTCTGTTAGAGTGGAAGACACTGAACTGCATGTGCCTAATGAGGTATCTGATGTTAATGCAGTTCCAGAGAATGTGTTTCCTGCAAAAGAATTGAAGTCGTGAAGCTATGGATCAGAAAACCACCTGAAAGACTGAACTTGTAATTTCATGACCTGTGTAAGTATTGTAAGTTGATGAGATAAATATTCTTGCAAATGCAATATGTACAGAAACGTTAAAGGGGGAGGAATGTAGTAATTATAGTTTGGATAAACATAGGACTGCAGCTTTAAGAATAATCCTGTTTTGTAAGATCACATGACCTCTGACCTGTGACAGATTACATGAACCAATGTGTGAGCAGCACGGGGAACCTCTAGTAGAGAGTTCTTCTTTAGTTATGGAGTTTGATACACATCTCTAAGTAGTTGCTGTTGTCTTATAAATAAAGTTAACTGTGTCCACAAAGAAAAGTTGTCTGGAAGATCAACTCTATTACACGCTGGATTATTACCTGAGCACATGCAAATTGGCCTAGGACAGGTAAGATTAGAGAAATGAATGTGTGGCACAAAGACTGGTGTGTGAGAAGTGGGTTCCGGTTTGTGGGGCACTGGCATCACTATTGGGGAAAGTGTGATCTGTACCATTGGGACGGTCAACAACTGAACTGTGCTGGGGCTGGTATCCTCACGAGCTACATAACTATGGAAGTAGAGAGGGTTTTAAACTGAATAGCGGGGTCAAGGGATCAAATCTGGGAAAATGTGGTAAACCAAAGAGTAGAGATAAGACAAGAGGGAAAGATATTAATGTGGGAAATGATAAACCGTCCATGACAGAAAGGGACAAAGAGTGCACTCTGAGAGTAAATCAGCAGATAAGGCTATACACTACAAAATTAATAAATGGACAAAACTAAAGTCTCTGTATCTAAATGCACGTAGCATTCAAAACAAAACGGATGAACTGATAGCGTAAATAGAAACAAATAAGTACGATCTGATAACAATTACAGAAACATGGCTACAGGATGATGTAAGATTGGGATCTGAATATTTAACAGTGTGTGACATTTTGGAAGGACAGGAAGTTAGGAAAAGCTAGAGGGGTGGATCTGTTAATTAATGATGATATTAGCACATTAGAGAGGGATGACCTAAATTCAGGAAACCAGGATGTTGATGCAGTTTGGATTGAGAAGAGGAATGATAAACGCGAGAAGTTACTTGTGGGAGTGGCTTGCAGTCCCCCACACAGTAGGACAGAGTACAAAGGAAGAGATAATGGTAGCTTGTCAGAAAGGTACGGCAATAATCATGAGGGATTTTAATCTACATATAGACAGGAAAAGTCAAATGGGCAAAGGTATCATAGATCAGGAGTTCATAGAATGTTCTCGGGATAGTTTCTTAAAACAGCACGTTCTGGAACTAACCAGAGAACAGGCTATACTAGACCTGGTATTGAGCAATGAGATAGGATTAATTGATAACCTCTTAGTGAAGGCACCCCCTGGGTAACAGTGATCATAATATGATTGAATTTTACATCCATATTGAGGGAGAAATGAGTACGTCCAAGACTAATATTTTAAACTTAAATAAAGGCAATTATTAGGCCATGAAAGCAGAGCTAGTTAATGAACTGGAAAATGAGGTTAAGGGATGGGCCAATAGAGGTTCAATGGCAGACATTTAAAGGGATATTTCAGAATACACAGAATATATACATTCCAATGAGAAAGAAAAATTCCAAGGGGAGTGCCCACCATCCGTGGTTAATTAATAAAGTTAAAGACAGTATCAAACTTAAAGAAAAAGCATATAATTACGCAAAGATGGGTGGCAGCTTGAAGATTGGAAAGAATATAAAGAACAGCAAAGAATGACAAAAAGATTAATAAGGATGGAAAAATTTGAGTATGAGAGAAAGCTAGCTAGTAACATAAAGACAGATAGTAAGAGCTTCAATAGGTATTTAAGTAAGAAAAGAGTTAACAAAGTGAGCATTGGTCCTATAGAAAGTGCGTCTGAGGAATTGCTAATGGAAAATAATGGATGGTGGATGAATTAAACAGGCATTTTGCTTCAGTCTTTACTGTAGATAAGACAAGTAACATCCCAGAAATAGCTGTGAATCAGGAAATAGAAGGGAGGGAGGAACTCGGGAAAATTACAATCACCAGAGAAGTGATATTAAGCAAATTGTTGGGATGCAGGATGACAAATCCACATGTCCAGATGGACTTCAGCCTAAGGTCTTGAACGAAGTGGCTAGTGAGATAATTGATACATTGGTTTTAATTTTCCAAAGTTCCCAAGATTTGGGGAAGGTTCCATTAGATTGGAAAATAACAAAGGTTATTTATTTATCTTATTCAAAAAGGGAGGGAGACAGAAGGCAGGAAACTATAGGCCAGTTAACATCTGTTATAGGGAAAATGTTAGAAGCTATTATTAAAGATGTTACAGCAGGGCACTTAGAAAAAAATCAAGGCAATCAGGCAGAGTCAACATGATTTTGTAAAAGAGAAATCATATTTCACCAACTTATTGCAGCACTTTGGAGGAGTCACATATGCAGTGAATAAAGGGTAGTCAGTGGATGAACTTTACTTAGATTTCCAGAAGGCATTTGATAAAGTGCCACATCAAATGTTATTGTGGAAAATAAAAGCTCATGGGGTTGGGGGTAACATATTGACATGGATAGAAGATTGGCTGACTAACAGGAAGCAGAGAGTTGGCATAAATGGGTCTTTTTCTGGTTGGCAGGATATGACGAGTGGTGTGCCAGCGATCAGTGCTGGGCCTCAACTTTTTACAATTTATATAAATGACTTGGATGAAAGGACCAAAGGAATGGTTGCTAAATTTACTGATGACACAAAGATAGGTAAGAAAGTAAATTATGAAGAGGACCTAAGGCTACAATGTGACATAGATCAGTTATGTGGATGGGAAAAGATCTGGCGAATGGGCTAGAATGTGAGCAAATGTGAAATTGTTCATTTTGGCAGGAAGAATAAAAAGGAAGCTTATTAACTAAATGGCGAGAGATTGCAGAGCTCTGAGATTCAGAGGGATCTGGGTGTCCTAGCACATGGATCACAAAAGGTTAGTGTGCAGGTACAGCAGGTAATTAGGAAAGCTAATACTATGTTATCATTTATTGTGAGGGAAATTGATCACTAAAGTAGGGAGGTTATGCATCAGTTGTACAGGGCATTGGAGGGACCACATCTGGAGCATTGTGTACGGTAGTGGTCTCCTTATCCAAAGAAAGATGTAAATGCATTAGGAGCAGTTCTGAGAAGGTTTACTAGATTAATACTGGGAATGGGTGCGTTGTCTTATGAGGAAAGGTTGGAATTTCGAAGAGTAAGAGACGATTTGATTGAAACCTTTAAGACCCGGATGGGTCTAGACAGGGTGGATGTGGAGATGGTGTTTCCTCATGTGGGAGAATCTAGAACTAGGAGTTACTGTTTGAAAATAAGAGGTCGGTCATTTAAGATAGAGATGAGGAGAATGTTTTTCTGTCAGAGGGTAGGGAGTCTTTGGAACGTTGTTCTTCAAAAGGCGGTGGAAGAAGAGTCTGAACATTTTTAAGGCAGAGCAAGCTGGATTCGTGATTAACAAGGGGTGAAAGGTTATCAGGTGTAAGGAGGAATGTGGGGTTGAGGTTAGAATCAGATCAGTCATGACCTTATTGAATGGTAGAGCAGGCTTGAGGGGCTCAGTGGCCTACTCCTGCTCCTAACTTGTATGTTCGTATGTACAACTACCTCTTAGTAGAGAGCTTGTAACATTCACTCCACACAAATGTCCACCATCTTCACCAAGAGAGAATCTAACCATCCCCCCTTGATATTCAATGGCATTACCATCACTGCAGCAAACCCCCCCACCAACCCCCCCACCCCGCCCCCCCCCCCCCCCCCCCACCCCCCCCCCCCCCCCCCCACCGCCCCCTCTATCAACATCATGGGTGGAATTTTCCCAGGTTGGCACTAAGTGCGGTAGCGGGTGGGTAAAATGATGTTTTACCCATGGGCCTCGATGTCGGGTTTTCACACTGTATCATCCCAAACCCGGCACATTATTTCTGCATTCCTGGGAAACCCACCATTTCCATGGCGAACGGGCTCCCATTCACCCGCCTGCCATCACCCAGCCACAGCATCTCGCCTGGTGCCATGTTTAAAGTCCAGCCACAAACACCTATCTCAGTTCATCCAGACCACCACTGCTGCATGGAAGACATGGCCCTGAAACTAAAGAGGACTGCAGCCCCAGATTCAGCCACACGTTCCTCGAGAACCTTTTGGATGCCGTAGAGACCTGTCAGGATGTCCTCTACGCCCGCTCTGGCCACAGGATGGGCAGCAACAGCAACAGGTGCTGAAGGCGGATAAAGGATCAGATACTTTAACAGTTTTATGGCTGCGTCTCTATGATATGACCCTGATCACAGAGAACAAGTGAGCTGCCCTCGGCCAGACAGGAGTCAGACATCCTCAGAGGCTGTGTAAAGATTTATGGAGTGTGCGCAGTGCATGGTCATCATCATCTTGCTGCAATTGAGTGACTATTAGGGCCTCCCCTGCGTCTCCATGACAGGAGCATTCTCACATTCTGCCATAAGCCAGACGGGAGTCAAACGTTGACAAGTGTGATGTGAGGGACTATGGTGTCTCCTCACTGCATGTCGTCATCATCCTCCACAAATCTAGCAACTATGAGGGCCTCCCGAGCGTGCCTGCCTTGTCTAGCCTGTGCGAGGTCCTCATCCACGTCATCGTCGCCTCCGAGGACCTCCTCAGCCTCATCCCCTTCAGCGTCCTCTTCATCAGAGGAGATCTACAGCTCCTCCAGCTCCTCCTCAGGCGGCTCGTCTCCCTGTTTGAGCGACAGGTTGTAAAGGGCACAGCAAACGATGACGATGTGTGACACCTTCTGTGGACTGTATTGCAGGGCTCCACCAGACCAGTCCAGGCACCGGAGCCTCATCTTCAGCATCCCGATGGTTACCTCCAGCAAGTTGCGAGCTGCAGCATGTGCCTCATTATACCGTCGCTCTGCTGCAGTCTGAGGCTGCCGCTCGGCATCATCAGACACGGACTCTGCGGGGAGCCCTTGTCGCCGAGGAGCCATCCCTGCAGCCTCTGTGGATCCTGGAAGACTCCAAGGATCTGTGACCGACTGAGGATGTAGGCATCGTGCACACTCCCTGGAAACCAAGCGCACACCTGCAGGATGCTTTTCTGGTGGTCGCACACCAGCTGCACATTCAGCGAATGGAGCCCCTTGCGGTTGATGTAGTCCACCGTGTGTTGTGACGGAGATCTGAGCGCCACGAGTGCAGTCGATCGCATTCTGCAACAGTGGGAAACCCGAGGTCTGGGCAAATCCATCGCTCTTGCATCCTGGCTATCCTGGTCCCGGGCAAAATGCACAAAGTTGTGTGCCCTCGAGAAGATGGCATCCGTGACCTCATGGATGCATTTATGGGTGGAGGCTTGTGATGTCCCACAGAGGTCACCTGTGTAGCTCTTAAAGGAGCCACTGGCATCGAAATTGAGCGCTGTGGTCACTTTCATGGCCACTGGCAGTGGATGCCCTCCATGTCCCTGTGGTGCCAAATCCTGCAGTAGCTGACAGATGTGACCAACCAGTTCCCTAGACATGCACAGTCTGCGGAGACACTGGTTCTTGGTCATCTGCAGGAATGAAAGGCGGCGTCTATAGACCCTGGGTGTCGCTAGGTGCCAACCAGCCAGGGCTCGCTCTGGCTCTTGGGCTGCGTGTGCGGGAGCCACAGCCCCACTTCTTCCTGAGGTTGCTGCTCCTGCCTCTGCGCAGCCAGGAGCCTCAGTCACTCTCTCCTCCGTCGTCTTCGCTCTCTGTAGGCCATCAGGCATACAGCTAGTTCGCCAGGCTCCATGATCCTAATGTACTCCTCCTGCTGGGTTAAAGAGAGAGACACCTGGTTAGCATGGGTGTACTAAGAACCTGTCTTGGTTAAGTGTGACGGCCCCTTAACATTTCCCGGAGGGAGCTGATACCCACTTGGATGGCCAGAGATTAGTGCGCTGCATGGCTGCCCTGTTAGCTTGAACCATGGGGGAGGCTGGGCCAAACCGGGATGCTTACATTGCAAGGGGCTGTGAACACCTCCAGCAGTGACTGCTCCATGGCCAGCTTTAGCGAGGAGATTGTACAACGTGTGCAGTCCAACTGCTCTGCAGTCCACTAAAGTGCTCCTGAATGTGCAGTCTGTGCTGGAGGGAGCTCTGGAGAGCTTGGTGGCTCTTTGATGCCTCTGCGTTGCTTGAGTGGGCAGATAAGTTAGGAGCCCGACCCCAATCATATCAATGTGGCTGTGCCTGAACTGTCTGAGTTTCAGAGGAATGGTCACTTTATACAGGTTTCCCTAATACGAGGTATTCAACTCCGAATTCCCCTCAAAGTGCAGCTGCCAAGTGCAAGTCGTTTCTGTGCTGTTGTGAAACACATCGGCGTGCTTTCCCACCGACCTGGACGCACAATCCAGTGGGAGAGGTGGTGGGGGGGGGGGAGGGTGATTCCGGCGGCTTGGCTGGAAAATGATGGGCTGATGAATGACAATGAGGTTCCCGATGTCCGATGGCAGGAAACACGGCCGCTGTCGGCAGGCTGAGCAGACGTTCGAGAACTGGTTTCCCGCCATCGTGGCCATATTGTCCGCTCATGCCACCGATCACGCCCAATGCCAGCGGGCATGGAAAATTCCACCCCATGGGGGCTGACCATTGACTAGAAATTGAACTGGACCAGCCAAAAACATACTGTGGCTACAAGAGCAGGTCAGGGGCTCGGAATTCTGCAGTGAGTTACTCATCACCTGATTCCCTAAAGCCTGTACCATCCACAAAGCACAAGTCCGGAGTGTAATGGAATACTCTGCACTTCCCGAGGTGAGTGCAGCTCCAACAACACTCAAGAAACAGCACACCATCCAGGACAAAGCTGCCGGCTTGATTGGTACCCCATTCACCACCATCAACATCCACTCCCCCCACCACCAACGCACAGTGCCCGCTGTGTGTACCATCTACAGGATGCACTGCACAAACTCACCAAGGCTCCTTCGACAGCACCTTCCAAACCCACAATCACTAACACCTTGATGGACAAGGGCAGTAGATGCATAGAAACACCACCATCTTCAAGTTCCCCTCTAAGCTACACACAATTCTGATTTGGAACTATTTTGCTGTTCCTTCACTATTGCTGGGTCAAAATCCTGGAACTCCCTTCCTTATAGTACAGTGGGTGAAGCTACACCACATGGACTGCAGCGGTTCAAGAAGGCAGCTCAACACCACCTTCTCAAGGACAATTAGGGAAGGGCAATAAATGGTGTTCCAGCCTGTGATGCCCACATCCCATGAAAGAATAAATGACTAACACTGAAATAAACTACAATTTACTGTTACACTTAAGATAAACATAAAATGCAAACTCAACTAGATTTTAGAAAGGAATCAATCCTTAAAATTCTTTCACTTCCCAAATTCCCGGAGCTAAGCACTTAAGCTCGGTGCACTCAGACAAAGGTTAATGCTGTGGACTCCTTTGGCTCCAGTGTCACCTTTTGTTTTATAATGCTCCTGTTAAGAGTCTTGGAATGTTTTAATACACTGAAAGTGCTGTGTAAACATGTTATTGTTGTTGAAATAGTCAGCATGGCTGGAAGAAACTATGCAGCGAGAAACAGAGCTAATGTTTCCGGTCCATGGATCTACATCATTACTGGGGGCGCTTGGGGAATTTCAATTATGTTAGCCAGACATTGAAAGGCTGGAGAGGAGCATTTGGATCAACACTGACATCATCAACAATTTCAGTATCATCCTTTTACCATTTAATCTGTCCTGCCTTCCATCATATCATAGAGCTTCCCTTTGAAAGAACATTTGTTCTTTCAGGTACAATCATTTCAATGAAATGACAGCAAAATGCTGCAGATGCTGGAAATCTGAAATAAAAACAAAAACTGCTGGAAAAGCTCCGCAGACCCGGCAGCACCTGTGGAGCAAGGAGCAGAGTTAACGTTTCGAGTCCGTGTGACTCTTCTTCAGAGCTGCTTTTTTTGTGAGGACTAAAGGAGGTGCTGATAGCGGCAGAATGTGTTAATAGCAGAACAAGGGTCAGCGCTCTGTGAAAGCACAACATAGAAACAAGTGACAGAAAGCCCTGTGGGAGCAGGGGTGGGGGGGAAAGGATTTTAAAAATCAATGAATAAATAAAAATAAATAAATAAAAATAAAAATGAAAATAAATAAGAAGAAAAATTTTAATTAAATTGAAATAAAGAAAGTGGGATTAATAAAGGATTAGAGATGGTTGAGAGAGTTTATGGTCTGAAGCTGTTGAACTCAATGTTCAGTCCGGAAGACTGTAAAGTGCCTAATCAGAAGATGAGGAAGATCTTCCTCCAGTTTGCGTTGACCTTCACTGGAACATTGCAGCAGGCTACGGAGAGACATGTGGGCATGAGAGCTGGATGGTGTGTTGAAATGGCAAGCGACAGGAAGGTCTGGGTCATAGAAACATAGAAACATTGAAAATAGGAGCAGGAGTAGGCCATTCGGCCCTTCGAGCCTGCTCCACCATTCATTATGATCATGGCTGATCATCCAACTCAATAGCCTGCTCCCGCTTTCTCCCCATATCCTTTGATACCTTTCTCCCCAAGAGATAGATCTAACTCCTTCTTGAAAACATACAATATTTTGGCCTGAACTACTTTCTGTAGTAGCAAATTTCACAGGCTCACCACTCTCTGGGTGAAGAAATTTCTCCTCGCCTCAGTCCTAAATGGTCCACCCCGTATCCTCAGACTGTGACCCCTGGTTCCGGACTCCCCCACCATCGGGAACATCCTTCCTGCATGCACCCTATCAAATCCTGTTAAAATTTTACAGGTTTCTATGAGATCCTCCCCCGTTCTTCTGAACTCCAGCGAATATAATCTGAATCGACTCAATCTCTCCTCATATGTTAGTCCCGCCATCCCAGGAATCAGTCTGGTAAACCTTCACTGCACTCCTTCTATAGCAAGAACATCCTTCCTCAGATAAAGAGACCAAAACCGCACACAATATTCCAGGTATGGTCTCACCGAGGCCCAGTATAATTGCAGCAAGACATCCCTGCTCCTGTATTCGAACCCTCTCACTATGAAGGCCAACATACCATTTGCCTTCTTTACCGCCTGCTGCACCTGCATGCTTACCTTCAGCGACTGGTGTACAAGGACACCCAGGTCTCGTTGCACATTCCCCTCTCAGAATAAATAAAATTTATTAACTCATTCAACAGATTTATCTTTAAATCTGTCGCTAGATTAACATCCTGGTAGGGGGAGGGAAAGAGGATCTGATTGTCCCACTCAAACAACCTCCTATCCACCAGTCCTCCAATAGCCCAGCGTCCATCATGCTCCTCATCCTCCAGTCAATTTATATCCATTCAGGTAATAATCTTCCTTCCTGTTTTTGCTACCAAAGTGGATAACCTCCCATTCATCCACATGATACTGCATCTGCCATGTATCTGCCCACTCACTCAGCTTGCCCAAATCACACTGAAGCATCTCTGCATCCTCCTCACAGCTCACCCTCCCACCCAGCTTTGTGTCACCTGCAAATCTGGAGATATTACATTTAATTCCCTCATCTAAATCATTAATATATATTGTGAATAGCTGGGGTCCCAGCACCGATCCCTGCGGTATCCCACTAGTCACTGCCTGCCATTCGGAAAAAGACGCGTTTATTCCTACTCTTTGTTTCTGTCAACCAGTTTTCTATCCATCTCAATACACTACTCCCAATCCCACGTGCTTTCATTTTTCACGCTAATCTCTTATGTGGGACTTTGTTGAAAGCCTTCTGAAAGCCCAAATAAACCACATCCACTGGCTTCCCCTCATCAGCTCTGCTAGTTACATCCTCGAAAAATTCCAGTAGATTTGTGAAGCATGATTTCCCTTTCGTAAATCCATGCTGACTCTGTCCGATGCTTGTGGACAGGCCGAAGGTGTTCCGCAAAGCGGTCACCCAGTCTGCGTTTGGTGTCCCCAGTGTAGAGGAGACCGCGTTAGCAGCAGCGAATGCAGTCGACCAAATTGAAGGAGGTGCAAGTGAAGCACTGTTTCACCTGAAAGGAGTGTTTGGGCCCTTGGACAGTGAGGAGGGAGGAGGTAAAAGGACAGGTGTTGCACCGTCTGTGATTACATGGGAAGGTGCCGTGGGAAGGGGATGGAGGAGTGGATCAGGGTGTAGGGAGGGAACGGTCCCTACGGAATGCTGATAGGGGGGGTGGGTGAGGGGAAGATATGTTTTGTGTTGGCATCATGTTGGAGTTGGCGGTAATGGTGGAGGATGATCCTTTATATGAAGCATTTACTACGGTATTTATTTCATAATTTATTCTAAATTACTCATTTTAAAACATTATTTTCTTAATTAATTTGGAATATTTCCCACGTATGCTACAGTACTGTGTTTATTACCCACCCACCAGTGTTCATCACCCACAATTACAACTAAAAGTTGTACATTCCTTAATTACACGGGTATGTGTTTTAAGCATTTATTTTAATTATTTTATTTTAGCTATTTTATTTTACTTATTTTGTTTTATATATATTTTTTATTTTAAAGTTTTACTTCTTGTTATTTACAAGACCTACTTTAAGTCCTGCATCCTAAGCTGGCTTTTAACACACTAACCCATACACCAAGCTCTTACCAGCCAATCAGCTTACTGGTTTCATGTGATGTCACAGTTGCTTTTACCACTCAGCTTCTTCAGAAGCTGAAATGCTCCTGGTTCCTGACCTGCATCTGCTCCGCTCCCATAGCCACACCTTTTAGTTGGAGGAATTGAGACAAGTTAAAGGAAAAGTTATTCAGTGAGAGAACAAGTTCAGCCAGACAGAGGAGAGTGGTGGTGGATGAGGATTGTTTGGACCTCGTTTCAATATATGACTGAATTCAATAACAAATGTTAAAACCTTAATAAGTTCTCAATCAAGCTGGCAACATTGCTCTCAACCTGATGTATTTTACCCCACTTTATTTTCCTTCTTCACAGTTAACTTAATGACGATTCGAATACTGTCTCAGCAAAAGTGCAGTCTCTCCAAATGTGTTACTTGCTACCTGGTGGCCATGGCAGTGGCAGATCTACTGGTCATTATCCTGGACCTGATATTAAAACACATATCAATTGTTTATGTGGAGAAGTTCCGGTTCCTGTTTTCCATTCCCGTGTGTAACATACACGCTGTTTTCCTTTATGCAGCCACTGACTGTTCTGTCTGGTTCACTGTCACTTTCACCATTGACCGATTTGTCGCCATTTGTGTCCAGAAGCTGAAAAGTAAATATTGCACTGAGAAAACAGCGACTGTGGTTCTGGGAACAGTGACTGTGCTGAGCTGTTTAAAGAACATTTTCTGGTATTTTATGTTCACAGGTGAATATTTGCTGTTGAATGTCCCCTGGTTTTGTGATGTAACAGGGGGTATTCAGTATTCTCAAGTCTGGGGATCAATCGAGTTCCTCCATAATATTCTAAACCCAGCGGTCCCATTTGTTCTGATTTTGCTGCTCAATGTTTTCACTGTCAGACACATTTTAGTGAGCAGCAGAGCCCACAGGAGACTCCGGGCTAACAGCAGTGGGGAGAGTCCCAGAGACCCAGAGATGGAGAGTCGAAGGAAATCCATCATTTTACTGTTTGTTATCTCGGCAAATTTCATCCTGTTATGGACGACGTTAATGGTTTATTCTGTGTGGTAGCGGTTGTGGGATTTGGGATATGGTTCTGTTTGGATTGATGAAGTTGTGCTGGAACTGGGCTTCATGCTGCAGCTCCTGAGTTGCTGCACAAACACTTGTATTTATGCCGTGACCCAGACTAAGTTTAGAGAACATCTGAAGGATATGCTGAAATATCCCTTCACCCAAATTGTTCGACTCATTCATTGATCAGAAAAACGGAATCACTGAGAGCTTCAAGCACCTTCTCATTTTATTTCACATTTCCAGCAGGGGCCATGTCCTGTTCCCCATGGTGATAGGGAATGGGTGTGGGTCCTGTTTCCCACAGTGACAGTGAAGTGAGGGTAGAGCCTGCGGCCAATAGTGATTGGAGACTGAGGGTGGGGCCTGTTCCATTGGTGAAAAAGCAATAGGGGAGAGGCCTGTTGCCAAGGTGATAGGGGATTGGGAATTGGGAGATTTCCACATGGTGACAGGACGTAGGGGAGGGTATTGGGTGATCTCTGGCACGGGATCAGCTCACTCAACACAGGTCCGGGATGGAGCCAGGGCCCATCCTGCTTCGTGTGGCTCGCTATCACACCAGGAGACTTCAGCTAACACAGCATAACCTGGAGCCTGGGCCTGTCTTGCTCTGGGGGCTCAGTAACAAACCCCATGAGATGAACTTTTAATAAACACTGCGGTGCATTTAACTCCTTGTCCAACACTGGGAGACAGTTTTCAGTGTTTATAAAGAGTGTAATTTATTGAGTGGTCTCTTGGATCAAACAGGGTAACAGAAGGGGGTCTGTGTACAGAGGATTTGGGGGTGAGCTCTGATTCCGAACCCTTTCTGGATTGTAAGGAATAAAGAATGAATGAGAGCGAGAGATGCAATGTGAGAGAAGGGATGATGGAAGAATTTGTCCAGGAACCTGATTAAAAGTGGCTCAAACACCAGATAATATTAAGATATCATGAGCGGAACATTAACATAATCTAAGCTCCAAGATCTGGTTGGGTCCCATTCCCCTGAAGTGAGGAACAAGCCGGTGGGGAAATTCCCCGGGAATTCTATCCCTTGTAAGAAGATTAGCTCACGGATTGAAGAACCATTGTTCACTCCCTGGTTTTGAGAGTTTTAATTTGGTTTCTTCTCCATTTTAATTAGAGAGAAACCCAGGAGAGATTTTCCACTCCTGACCCCGTGTCTCTCAGACTAATGGGAGTGAAACCACATCTGACACCGAGTCTGAACAGGGAGACCTGCTCTCCCCGTGTTTAAAGGGAATGAATCGGATCTTAAACTTGTCTTAATGGAACGTTGACTGTCTGGAAATGTCTGGTGGAGAATGTTTTCCTCTTATATTAATGGAGCGGACGAGAAGAAATGGGAGGCTGTTCAACCGAGAGATTTGGAAGTGGGTGAAGGGGCAGAGAGATGGTGGGAGTGAGAGGGAGAGTGAGTCGGCCATGGTCAATAGAACGTCAGGAATGAAGGTCAGAGGAACAGAACAGGCTGGAAAGACATAAAAAGTGAGGAGCAGAGGCTGTGAGAAAGAGAGAGTAAAGGACAGGCTTGTTCAGTTGGTTGGGGTGTGGTGTTTATAATAGCCGGGATCTGGGTTTGATCCTCTCCCAGCTCAGAGGGAATTGGACCAACATTCTGTCCGTACAATTATAGAATGATGCAAGGAAGCAGGAGGCCATTTGGCCCATCGTGTCTGTGCTGCCTTTTTGGTGAAACTATACAATCAGTCCTAATTCCTGCTTTTACCCTAAAGCCCTGGACAGTTTTCTATTCCAGTGTTGATCCAAATCTCTTTTGAAAGTTACTATTGAATCTGCTTCCAGCAGCTGATCAGACAGAACATTTCAGATCACAGGAACTCACTGTGTAAAAAATGTTTCCTCATGTCACCTCTGCTTCTGTTGTCAATCACCTTAAATCTGTGTCCTCTGGCTATCGACCCGTCTGCCATTGGAAACAGTTTCTCCCCATTGACCCGATCAAAACAGTTCAGGATTTTGAACGCCTCTATCAAATTGCCTCTTCTCTGCTCCAAGGAGAACAACCCCAGCTTCTCCAGTCTCCCCACATAACTGAAGTCCCTCACCCCGGTATCATAACAGTAAATCTCTTCTGTTCATTTCCTCCATCTCATCAATAATTGGGATGAAATGTTTTAGAGGAAAAGCACAAATGAAATAAAGAGGGAGAGAGAATTAAATGTTGATGAAAATGGGCATCAACGTTTGGAATGTAAAAAGACCGAACGATTGAAGTTGAATTATTGATCAGTGAGGGGAATATATCACACTTTGAGGCTTCAGTGGGTGGACTTACAGCTCAAGCTGGGAATTGAGGGGAAGCTGGTTCATGGTCTGTGGAACAAACTCCTCTCCGTGGGGCAGAGCCAACAGCTGTCTCCATCCAATAACAGGCAGGGAAGAGCCAGTGCCTCAGGATTGGCTCGGTCAGTCCGGAGGGTATTGGAGTTTGAATCTTCGGGTTGTGGATTCTATCTGTAAGGTGGTTGCTTGCTGTGTTCAGTTTTTAGGTTGATTTCACAGGCGATCTCCAGCTCTGAATTCCTCAGCAGAGAGCTTCTGATTTCCGGATAGTTGGAGTCCGGATGGATGTACCCCGGAAGATGCACCATGGGACATTATCAGATGTCCCAACGCACTGACTCCACGGGAACAGCCAGGGAAGTTTGAACATCTGATGGGAATTCACCTGCTCCCTGGGAACCTCCGCAAAAGTCTCCAACTTCAGACAGTTCCCACGTACTTACCTGAATAGATACCCAGGAAATGTTAGACCCATGAAAACCTAATCTAACTCCTGGGTAACTGCACAGCTGAACGACCAATCACTCACAATGTCCCCCCACCTGACTGCCTCGTGACCCCCATTTACCACCTGACCCCTGGCTCCCCATTGACCTCCCGACACCTTCAACTCGACCTGACTAGCTGCTCCACCCGACTCCCACAGCACAACCCATTCCCCCGACCCAACCTGACTAGCCTTTGCCCCAGCTACCCGCTTACCCACCTGCCAAACTACCCACCTCAACCACCGGCCAACCTACCCACCTCACCCACCTGCCAAACTATCCATCTGCCAACCTACCCAGCTTCCACCTTACACAGCTGACACACCATCCCCTTACCTAGTTACCACACACACCCTACCCCCTTGCACACCCACCCCTATTACTCACTTACCTTGTCTCCGTAGCTTTCCAAGGAAGCTTTCAGACATTTAAACTCTTTACTTGCTAGTCAAAATCCTGGAACTCCCTTCCTAACAGCTCTGTGCGTGTACCTACACCACATGGACTGCAGCGGTTCAAGAAGGCAGCTCACCACCTCCCTCTCGAAGGCAACTAGGGACGGGCAATAACTGCTGCCCCAGCCAGTGAAGCCCACATCCAGTGAATGAATAAAAACAATCCGGCAGCTGGTGTTGTAAAAAGGCGGCGTGGCCTGTCCTCCCCCAACGATCCGACGCTATGAAGAAGCAGTTCCATTTCACGCTCGCTCCGCATTTCTGGAGAAGCCGGGATGGGAAGACCTGGTCAGAAACGCGGCGCTCCGGTGTGCTGGAGGAAAGTAGGAGTGGAGTGGCAATCTGACAGTGATTGACATTCCTCGGAAGATTCCGGCCTCATCTTTCAATTCGATACTTTACAGCCTTCCAGACTCAACTCTGAGTTCAACCATTACAGACTGGAATCTCTGTCTCCATACTGTCTCCATTTCTTTTCATGTTTCAATCTTACTCTTGTTCTCACATTCGGAATGCAGCACAACTGCTCGAGGCACATCTCTTGATTCTTTACTTGTCCCATTTCCACTCCCTTAGACCCCGCACGACTAACTCTTCATTGTTGAGGTTGTTGTTGAATTTGTTCGTGATTTTCAATGTTGACATTGTTGTTGAATTTTTTGGTGTTTTTCATTGTTGAGGTTGTTGTTGTAGTTTTTCAGTGTTGAGGTTGTTGTTGAATTTTTTGGTGTTTTTCATTGTTGAGGTCGTTGTTGTTGAATTTTTTGATGTTATTCATTGTTGAGGTTGTTGTTGAATTTGTTGGTGATTTTCAATGTTGAGGTTGTTTTTGAATTTATTGGTGTTATCAATAGTTTTTTTTTAACTTTTTGTATATTTCAAAGTTGAGGTTGCAGTTGAATTTGTTGGTGTTTTTCAAAGTTCAGGTTATTGTTGAATTTTTTGATGTTATTCATTGTTGAGGTTGTTGTTGAATTTGTTGGTGTTTTGCAATGTTGAGGTTGTTGTTGACTTTGTTGGTGATTTTCAATATTGAGGTTGTTGTTGAAATTATTGATGTCATCAATCGTTTTTTTTTATTTTTTTTTTATTTTTCAAAGTTTCGGTTGCAGTTGAATTTGTTGGTTGTCTTTCAAAGTTAAGGTTGTTGTTGAATATTTTGGTGTATTTCAACGTTGAGTTTGTTGAATCTGTTGGCGTTTTTCAAAGTTAAGGATGTTGTTGAATTTTTTGATGGTTTTCATTGTTGAGGTTGTTGTTGAATTTGTACGTGATTTTCAATGTTGAGTTTGTTGTTCAATTTTTTGATGTTTTTCATTGTTGCGGTTGTTGTTGAACTTGTTCGTGATTTTCAATGTTGAGTTTGTTGTTGAATTTATTGGCGTTTTTCATTGTTGAGGTTATTGTTGAATTTTTTGGAATTTTTCAATGTTAAGGTTGTTGTTTAATTTTTTTGGTGTTTTTCATTGTTGAGGTTGTTGTTGTTGTTGAATTTTTTGCTATTATTCATTGTTGAGGTTGTTGTTGAATTTGTTGGTGATTTTCAATATTGAGGTTGTTTTTGAATTTATTGGTGTTATCAATAGTTTTTTTTTAACTTTTTTGTATTTTTCAAAGTTGAGGTTGCAGTTGAATTTGTTGGTGTTTTTCAAAGTTATGCTTGTTGTTGAATTTTTTGAATGTTTTTCATTGTTCAGGTTGTTGTTGAATTTGCTGCTATTTTTCAATGTTGAGGTTGTTGAAGTTGTTGGTGTTTTTCAAAGTTGAGGTTGATGTTGAATTTGTTGGTGATATTCAATATTGAGTTTGTTGTTGAATTTTTTGGTGTTTTTCACTGTTGAGTTTGTTATTGAATTTGTTGGTGTTTTTGAAAGTTGAGGTTGCAGTTGAATTTGTTGGTGTTTTTCAAAGTTAAGGTTGTTGTCGAATATTTTGGTAATTTTCAATGTTGAGTTTGTTGAATCTGTTGGTGTTTTTCAAAGTTCAGGATGTTGTTGAATTTTTTGGCGTTTTTCATTGCTGAGGTTTTTGTTGAATTGGATGGTCTTTTTGAATGTTGAGGATATGTTGAATTTTTTGATGTTTTTCACTGTTGAGCTTGTTGTTGAAATTGTTGGAGTTTTTCAATGTTGAGGTTCTAGTTGAATTTGTTTGTGATTTTCAATATTGATGTTGTCGTTGAATTTATTGGTGTGATCAATGGCTTTTTGTGAAATTTTTTGTATTTTTCAAAGTTGAAGTTGCAGTTGAATTTGTAGGTGTTTTTCAATGTTGAGGTTGTTGAATTTGTTGGTGTTTTTTAAAGTTGAGTTTGTTGTTGAATTTTTTGGTGTTTTTCATTGTTGAGATTTTTGTTCAATTTGTTGGTGTTTTAGAATGTTGAGGTTGTTGTTGAATTTTTTGGTGTTTTTCATTGTTGAGGTTGTTGTTGTTGAATTTTCTCAAGTTATTCATTGTTGAGGTTGTTGTTGAATTTGTTGGTGACTTTCAATATTGAGGTTGTTGTTGAATTTATTGGTGTTAGCAATGTTTTTTTTTGTACTTATTTGTATTTTTTAAAGTTGAGTTTGCAGTTGAGTTTGTAGATATTTTTCAATGTTGAGTTTGTTGAATTTGTTGATGTTTTTCATAGTTGGGATTGTTGTCGAATTTTTTGGTGATTTTCAATGTTGAGGTTTTTGTTAAATTTGTTGGTGCTTTTGATTGTTGAGATTGTTGTTGAATTTTTTGGTGTTTTTCATCGTTGAGGTTTTTGTTGAATTTGTTGGTGATTTTCAATATTGAGGTTGTTGTTGAATTTGTTGGTGATTTTCAATATTGAGGTTGTTGTTGAATTTATTGGTGTTATCCATGGTTTTTTTGAACTTTTTTGTATTTTTCAAAGTTGAGTTTGCATTTGAATTTGTTGGTGTATTTAAATGTTGAGGTTGTTGAATTTGTTGGTGTTTTACAAAGTTGAGGTTGTTGTTGAATTTTGTGGTGTTTTTCATTGTTGAGGTTGTTGTCGAAGTTGTTGGTGATTTTAAATGATGAATTTGTCGTTGAATTTTTGGTGTTTTTCATTGTTCAGGTTGTTGTTGAAATTGTTGGAGTTTTTCAAAGTTGAGGTTGTTGTTGAATTTTTTGTTCTTTTTCATTGTTGAGGTTTTTGCTTTTGAATTTTTTATGTTATTCATTGTTGAGGTTGTTTTTGAATTTGTTGTTGATTTTCAATATTGAGGTTGTTGTTGAATTTATTGGTGTTTGAAATGTATTTTTTTAACTTTTTTATATCTTTCAAAGTTGAGGTTGCAGTTGAATTAGTTGGTGTTTTTCAATGTTGAGGTTGTTGAATTTGTTGGTTTTTTTCATAGCTGAGGTTGTTGTTGATTTTTTTGTTGTTTTTCATTGTAGAGGTTTTTGTTTGAAATTGTTGGAGGTATTCAATGTTGAGGTTGTTGTTGAATTTTTTGTTGTTGTTCATTGTTGAGGTTGTTGTTGAATTTGTTGGTGTTTTGCAATTTTGAGGTTGTTGTTGACTTTGTTGGAGATTTTCAATAATGAGGTTGTTGTTGACTTTATTGGTGTTATCAATGGTGTTTTTTGTACTTTTTGTATTTTTCAAAGTTGAGATTGTTGTTGAATTTGTTGGTGATTTTAAATGTTTAGTTTGTAGTTGAATTTGTTGGTGACTTTCAATATTGAGGTTGTTGTTGTATTTATTGCTGTTTTTCAAAGTTGAGGATTTAGTTGATTTTTTTGGTCTTTTTCATTGTTCAGGTTGTTGCTCAATTTGTTGGTGTTTTTGAATGTTCAGGTTGTTGTTAAATTTTTTGATGTTTTTTATTGTTGAGGTTGTTGTTGAATTTGTTGATGATTTTCAATGCGGAGTTTGTTGTTGAATTTTTTGGTGTTTTTCATTGTTGATGTTGTTGAATTTTTTGATGTTTTTCAATGTTGAGGTTGTTGTTGAATGTGTTCGTGATTTTCAATATTGAGGTTGTTGTTGAATTTATTGGTATTATCAATGGTTTTTTGAACTTTTTGTATTTTTCAAAGTTTAGGTTGCAGTTGAATTTTTTGGTGTTTTTCAATGTTGAGGTTGATGAATTTGTTTGTGTTTTTCAAAGTTGAGGTTGTTGTTGAATTTTATGGTCTTTTTCATGGGTCAGGTTGTTGCTCAATTTGTTGGTGTTTTTGAATTTTGAGGTTGTTGTTGAATTTTTTGATGTTTTTCATTGTTGACTTTGTTGTAGAATTTGTTGATGATTTTCAATGTTGAGTTTGTTGTTGAATTTTTCGGTGTTTTTCATTGTTGAGGTTGTTGTTGAAATTGTTTGAGTTTTTCAATGTTAAGGTTTTTGTTGGATTTTTGATGTTTTTCATTGTTGAGGTTGTTGTTGAATTTGTTGGTGATTTTTAATATTGAGGTTGTTGTTGAATTTATTGGAGTTATCAAGGTTTTTTTAATAACTTTTTTGTATTATTCAAAGTTGAGGTTGCATTGGAATTTTTTAATGTTTTTAATTGTTGAGGTCGTTGTTGAATTTGTTGGTGATGTTCAATATTGAGGTTGTTGTTGAATTTGTTGTTGTTAACAATTTTTATTTTGTTGTACTTTTTTGTATTTTTAAAAGTTGAGGTTGTTGTTGAATTTGTTGGTGTTTTTCAATGTTGAGGTTGTTGAATTTGTTGGTGTTTTTCAATGTTGAGGTTGTTGTTGAATTTGTTGGTGTATTTCAAAGTTGAGGTTGTTGTTGAATTTTAAGGTGTTTTTCATTGTTGAGGTTGTTGTTGAATTTCTTGGTATTTTTCATTGTTAAGGTTGTTGTTGAAATTGTTTTAGTTTTTCAATGTTGAGGTTGTTGTTGAATTTTTAGGTGTTTTTCATTTTTGAGGTTGTTGTTGAAGTTTTTGGTGTTTTTCATTGTTGAGGTTGTTGTTGTTTATTTTTTTGATGTTATTCATTGTTGAGGGTGTTGTTCAATTTGTTGGTGATTTTCAATAATGAGGGTGCAGTCGAATTTATTGGTGTTATCAATGTTTTTTTAACTTTTTTGTATTTTTCAAAGTTGAGGTTGCAGTTGAATTAGTTGGTGTTTTTCAATGTTGAGGTTGTTGTTGAAATTGTTAGAGTTTTTCAATGTTGAGGTTGTTGTTAAATTTGTTGGTGATTTTCAATATAGAGGTTGTTGTTGAATTTGTTGGTGATTTTTAATATTGAGGTTGTTGTTGAATTTATTGGAGTTATCAAGGTTTTTTTAATAACTTTTTTGTATTTTTCAAAGTGGAGGTTGCAGTTGAATTTTGTAATGTTTTTCATTGCTGAGGTTGTTGTTGAATTTGTTGGTAACATTCAATATTGAGGTTGTTGTTGAATTTGTTGTTGTTATCAATTTTTATTTTGTTGTACTTTCTTGTATTGTTAAAAGTTGAGGTTTTAGTTCAGTTTGTTGGTGTTTTTCAATGTTGAGGTTGTTGAATTTGTTGGTGTTTTTCAAAGTTGACATTCTTGTTGAATTTGTTGGTGTTTTTCAACGTTGAGGTTGTTGTTGAATTTTTTGGTGTTTTTATTGCTGAGGTTTTTGTTGAATTTGTGGTGTTTTTGAATGTTGAGGTTGATAAGTTTTTTAATGTTTTTATTTGTTGAGGTTGTTGTTGAATTTGTTGGTGATTTTCAATGTTGAGTTTTTTGATGTTATTTTTGGTGTTTTTCTTTGTTGAGGTTGTTGTTGTTGAATATTTTGATGCTATTCATTGTTGAGTTTGTTGTTAAATTTGTTGGTGATTTTCAAAATCGAGGTTCTTGTAGAATTTATAGTTGTTATCAATGTTTTTTTTTAACTTTTTTGTATTTTTCAAAGTTGAGGTTGCAGTTGAATTTGTTGGTGTTTTTCATTGTTGAGGTTGTTGAATTTGTTGGTGATTTTAAATGTTGAGTTTGTAGTTGAATTTTTTGGTGTTATTCATTGTTCAGGTTGTTGTTGTTGAATTTTTTGATGTATGTCAGTGTTGAGGTTCTTGAATTTGTTGGTGTTTTTCAAAGCTGAGTTTGTTGTTGAATTTTTTGGTGTTTTTCATTGTTGCGGTTGTTGTTGAATTTGTTGGTATTATTGAATGTTGAGGTTGTTGTTGAATTTGTTAATGATTTTCAATTTTGAGGTTGTGGGTGAATCTGTTGTTGTTTTTTAAAGTTGAGGTTGTTGTTGAATTTATTGGTGTATTTCATTTTTGAGATTGTTGTTGAATTTGTTGGTGATTTTAAATGTTGAGTTTGTTGTTGAATTTATTGGTGTTTTTCATTGTTGAGGTTGTTGTGGAAATTGTTGGAGTTTTTCTATGTTGATGATGTCTTTGAATTTTTTGTTGTTTTTCATTGTTGAGGTTGTTTTTGTTGAATTTTTTGATGTTATTCATTGCTGAGGTTGTTGTTGAATTTGTTGGTGATTTTCAATATTGAGGATGTTGTTGAATTTATTGGTGTTATCAATGGATTTTTTTGAACTTTTTTGTATTTTTCAAAGTTAAGGTTGCATTTGAATTTTTTTGTGTTTTTCAATGTTGTGGTTGTTGAATTTTTTGGTGTTTTCAAAGTTGAGGTTGTTGTTGAATTTGTTGGTATTATTGAATGTTGAGGTTGTTGTTGAATTTGTTAATGATTTTCAATATTGAGAATGTTGTTGAATCTGTTCGTGTTATTCAAAGGTGAGGTTGTTGTTGAATTTTTTTGGTTTTTTTCATTGTTCAGGTTGTTGCTCAATTTGTTGGTGTTTTTGAATGTTGAGTTTGTTGTTGAATTTTTTGATGTTTTTCATTGCTGAGGTTGTTGTTGAATTTGTTGATGATTTTCAATGTTGAGGTTGTTATTGAATTTATTGGTGTTATCAATTTTTTTAAAAAACTTTTTTGTATTTTTCAAAGTTGAGGTTGCAGTTGAATTTGTTGGTGTTTTTCAATGTTGAGGTTGTTGAATATGTTATTGTTTTTCAAAGTTTAGGACGTTGTTGAATTTTATGGTGTTTTTCATCGTTGAGGTATTTGTCGAATTTGTTGGTATTTTTGAGTATTGAGGTTGTTGTTGAATTTATTGGTGTTATCAATCGTTTTTTTTTAAACTTTTTTGTATTTTTCAAAGTGCAGGTTGCAGTTGAATTTTTTCTTGTTTTTCATTGTTGAGGTTGTTGTTGAATTTGTTGGTAATATTCAATATTGAGGTTGTTGTTGAATTTGTTGGTGTTATCAATTTTTATTTTGTTGTACTTTTTTGTATTGTTAAAAGTTGAGGTTGTAGTTCAGTTTGTTGGTGTTTTTCAATGTTGAGGTTGTTGAATTTGTTGGTGTTTTTCAAAGTTGACATTCTTGTTGAATTTGTTGGTGTTTTTCAACGTTGAGGTTGTTGTTGAATTTGTTGGTGTTTTTGAATGTTGAGGTTGTTAAGTTTTTTAATGTTTTTATTTGTTGAGGTTGATGTTGAATTTGTTGGTGATTTTCAATGTTGAGCTTTTTGATGTTATTTTTGGTGTTTTTCATTGTTGAGGATGTTGTTGAAATTGTTGGAGTTTTTCAATATTGAGGTTGTTTTTGAATTTTTTGGTGTTTTTCATTGTTGAGGTTGTTGTTGTTGAATATTTTGATGTTATTCATTGTTGAGTTTGTTGTTCAATTTGTTGGTGATTTTCAAAATCGAGGTTCTTGTAGAATTTATAGTTGTTATCAATGGTATTTTTTGACCTTTTTTATATTTTTCAAAGTTGAGGTTGCGGTTGAATTTGTTAGTGTTTTTCAACGTTGATGTTGTTGAATTTGTTGGTGTTTTTCAAAGTTGAGGTTGTTGTAGAATTTTTTGGTGTTTTTCATTGTTGAGGTTTTTGTTGTACTTGTTGGTATTTTTGAATGTTCAGGTTGTTGTTGAATTATTTGTTGTTTTTCATTGTTGAGGTTGTTGTTAAATTTTTTGGTGTTTATCATTGTTAAGGTTGTTCTTGAAATTGTTGGAGTTTATCAATGTTCAGCTTGTTGTTGAATAGTTTGGTGTTTTTCATTGCTGAGGTTGTTGTTGTTGAATATTTTGATGTTATTCGTTGTTGAGGTTGTTGTTCAATTTATTGGTGAGTTTCAATATCGAGGTTGTTCTTGAATTTATTGTTGTTATCAATGGTATCTTTTGAACTTTTTCAAAGTTGAGATTGTTGTTGAATTTTTTTGGTGTTTTTCAGTGCTGAGGTTTTTGTTGAATTTGTTGGTGTTTTTCAATATTGAGGTTCTGGTTCAATTTGTTGGTGTTTTTCAAATTTGAGCTTGTTGTTGAATATTTTGGTGTTTTTGAATGTTGAGGTTGTTGTTGAATTTATTGGTGTATTCAATGTTTTTTAAAAAATCTTTTGTATTTTTCAAATTGCGGTTGTAGTTGAACTTGTTGCTGTTTTTGAATGTTGAGGTTGTTGCATTTGTTGCTGTTTTTCAAAGTTGAGGTTGTTGTTGAATTTTTTGGTGTTTTCCATTGTTGAGGTTGTTGTTGAATTTGTTGGTCTTTTGCAATGTTGAGGTTGTTGTTGACTTTGTTGGTAATTTTCAATATTGAGGTTGATGTTGAATTCATTGGTGTTTTTCGATGTTGAGGTTTTTCTTCAATTTGTTGATGATTTTCAATGTTGAGCTTGTTGTTGAATTTGTTGGTCTTTTTCATTGTTGAGGTTGTTTTGAATTTTTTGATGTTATTCATTGTTGAGGTTTTTGTTCAATTGGTTGGTGATTTTCAATATTGACGTTGTTGTTGAATTTATTGGTGTTATCAATGGGTTTTTTTGAACTTTTTTGTATTTTTCGAAGTTGATGTTGTATTTGAATTTGTTGGTGTTTTTCAATGTTGAGGTAGTTGAATTTGTAGGTGTTTTTAAAACATGAGGTTTTTGTTGAATTTGTTGGTGTTTTTGAATGTTGAGGTTGTTCTTGAATTTTTTGGTGTTTTTCATTGTTGAGCTTGTTGTTGAAATTGTTGTAGTGTTTCAATGTTGATGTTGTTGTTGAATTTTTTGTTGTTTTTCATTGTTGAGGTTGTTGTTGTTGCATTCTTTGATGTTAATCATTGTAGAGGTTGCTGTTGAAATTGTTGGTGTTTTTCAAAGTTGATGTTGTTGTTGAATTTTTTGGTGTTATCAATGGGTTTTTTTTTTAACTTTTTTGTATTTTTCAAAGTTGAGGTTGCAGTTGAATTTGTTGGTGTTTCTCATTGTTGAGGTTGTTGTTGAATTTGTTGGTGATTTTAAATGTTGAGTTTGTAGTTGAATTTTTTGGTGTTATTCATTGTTCAGGTTGTTGTTGTTGAATTTTTTGATGTATGTCAGTGTTGAGGTTCTTGAATTTGTTGGTGTTTTTCAAAGCTGAGTTTGTTGTTGAATTTTTTGGTGTTTTTCATTGTTGCGGTTGTTGTTGAATTTGTTGGTATTATTGAATGTTGAGGTTGTTGTTGAATTTGTTAATGATTTTCAATTTTGAGGTTGTGGGTGAATCTGTTGTTGTTTTTCAAAGTTGAGGTTGTTGTTGAATGTATTGGTGTATTTCATTTTTGAGATTGTTGTTGAATTTGTTGGTGATTTTAAATGTTGAGTTTGTTGTTGAATTTATTGGTGTTTTTCATTGTTGAGGTTGTTGTGGAAATTGTTGGAGTTTTTCTATGTTGATGATGTCTTTGAATTTTTTGTTGTTTTTCATTGTTGAGGTTGTTTTTGTTGAATTTTTTGATGTTATTCATTGCTGAGGTTGTTGTTGAATTTGTTGGTGATTTTCAATATTGAGGTTGTTGTTGAATTTATTGGTGTTATCAATGGATTTTTTTGAACTTTTTTGTATTTTTCAAAGTTAAGGTTGCATTTGAATTTTTTTGTGTTTTTCAATATTGTGGTTGTTGAATTTGTTGGTGTTTTCAAAGTTGAGGTTGTTGTTGAATTTGTTGGTATTATTGAATGTTGAGGTTGTTGTTGAATTTGTTAATGATTTTCAATATTGAGAATGTTGTTGAATCTGTTCGTGTTATTCAAAGGTGAGGTTGTTGTTGAATTTTTTTGGTTTTTTTCATTGTTCAGGTTGTTGCTCAATTTGTTGGTGTTTTTGAATGTTGAGTTTGTTGTTGAATTTTTTGATGTTTTTCATTGTTGAGGTTGTTGTTGAATTTGTTGATGATTTTCAATGTTGAGGTTGTTATTGAATTTATTGGTGTTATCAATTTTTTAAAAAAACTTTTTTGTATTTTTCAAAGTTGAGGTTGCAGTTGAATTTGTTGGTGTTTTTCATCGTTGAGGTATTTGTCGAATTTGTTGGTATTTTTGAGTGTTGCGGTTGTTGTTGAATTTATTGGTGTTATCAATCGTTTTTTTTTAAACTTTTTTGTATTTTTCAAAGTGCAGGTTGCAGTTGAATTTTTTCTTGTTTTTCATTGTTGAGGTTGTTGTTGAATTTGTTGGTAATATTCAATATTGAGGTTGTTGTTGAATTTGTTGGTGTTATCAATTTTTATTTTGTTGTACTTTTTTGTATTGTTAAAAGTTGAGGTTGTAGTTCAGTTTGTTGGTGTTTTTCAATGTTGAGGTTGTTGAATTTGTTGGTGTTTTTCAAAGTTGACATTCTTGTTGAATTTGTTGGTGTTTTTCAACGTTGAGGTTGTTGTTGAATTTGTTGGTGTTTTTGAATGTTGAGGTTGTTGTTGAAATTGTTGGTGATTTTCAATATTGAGGTTGTTGTTGAATTTGTTGGTTATTTTCAATGTTGAGGTTGTTGTTGAATTGGTTGGTGATTTTCAATGTTGAGTTTTTTGATGTTATTTTTGGTGTTTTTCATTGTTGAGGATGTTGTTGAAATTGTTGGAGTTTTTCAATATTGAGGTTGTTTTTGAATTTTTTGGTGTTTTTCATTGTTGAGGTTGTTGTTGTTGAATATTTTGATGTTATTCATTGTTGAGTTTGTTGTTCAATTTGTTGGTGATTTTCAAAATCGAGGTTCTTGTAGAATTTATAGTTGTTATCAATGGTATTTTTTGACCTTTTTTATATTTTTCAAAGTTGAGGTTGCGGTTGAATTTGTTAGTGTTTTTCAACGTTGATGTTGTTGAATTTGTTGGTGTTTTTCAAAGTTGAGGTTGTTGTAGAATTTTTTGGTGTTTTTCATTGTTGAGGTTTTTGTTGTATTTGTTGGTATTTTTGAATGTTCAGGTTGTTGTTGAATTATTTGTTGTTTTTCATTGTTGAGGTTGTTGTTAAATTTTTTGGTGTTTATCATTGTTAAGGTTGTTGTTGAATTTGTTGGTGTTTTGAATGTTGAGGTTGTTGTTGAATTTTATGGTGTTTTTCATTGTTGAGGTTGTTGTTGAATTTGTTGGTGTTTTGAATGTTGAGGTTGTTGTTGAATTTTATGGTGTTTTTCATTGTTGATGTTTTTGTTGAACTTGTTGGTGTTTTGCAATGCTGAGGTTGTTGTTGAATTTGTTGGGGATTTTCAATATTGAAGTTGTTGTTGAATTTATTGGTGTTATCAATGTATTTTTTGAACTTTTTGTATTTTTCAAAGTTGAGGTGGCAGTTGAATTTGTTGCTGTTTTTCAATGTTGGGGTTGTTGAATTTGTTGGTGTTTTTCAAAGTTGAGGTTGTTGTTGAATTTGTTGGTGTTTTGAATGTTGAGTTTGTTGTTGAATTATTTGGTGTATTTCATTGTTGAGGTCGTTGTGAAATTGTTGGAGTTTTTCAATGTTGACTCCTTTATTGAATGTTTTGATATTATTCATTGTTGAGGTTGCAGTTGAATTTGTAGGTGTTTTTCAATGTTGAGAGTTTTGAATTTGTTGGTGTTTTTCAAAGTTGAGGTTGTTGTTGAATATTTTGGTGTTTTTCAATGTTGAGGTTGTTGTTAAATTTGTTGGTGATTTTCAATATTGTGGTTGTTGAATTTATTGGTTTCTTCCATGATTTAAAAAAAAAACTTATTGTATTTTCCAAAGTTGAGATCGTAGTTGAATTTATTGCTGTTTTACAATGTTGAAGTTGTTGCGTTTTTTGGTGTTCTTCAAATTGAGGTTGTTGTTGAATTTATTGGCGTTTTTCATTGTTGAGGTAGTTGTTGAATTTGTTGGTGATTTTCAATGATGAGTTTGTTGTTGAATATTTTGATGTTTTTCAATGTTGAGGTTGTTCAATTTGTTAGTGTTTTTCAAAGTTGAGGTTGTTGTTGAATCTTTTGGTGTTTTTCATTGTTGAGGTTTTTGTTGAATTTGTTGGTGTTTTGCAATGTTGAGGTTGTTGTTGAATTTGTTGAGGATTTTCAATATTGAGGTTGTTGTTAAATTTGTTGGTGATTTTCAATGTTGAGGTTGTTTGAATTTGATGGTGTTTTTCAAAATTGAGGTTGCTGTTGGATTTGTTGGTGTATTTTGAATGTTGAGGTTGTTGTTGAATTTGATGGTGATTTTCAATACGGAGGTTGTTGTTGAATTTGTTGGTGATTTTCAATGTTGAGATTGTTGTTGAATTTTTTGGTGTTTTTCATTGTTGAGGATGTTGTTCAATTTGTTGGTGTTTTTGAATGTTGAGGTTGTTGTGGAATTTGTTGGTGATTTTCAATATTGAAGTTGTTGTTGAATTTATTGGTGTTATCAATGGTTTTTTTTGAACTTTTTTGTATTTTTCAAAGTTAAGGTTACAGTTGAATTTGTTGCTGTTTTTCAATGATGAGGTTGTTGAATTTGTTGCTGTTTTTCAAAGTTGAGGTTGTTGTTGAATTTTTTGGTGTTTTTCATTGTTGAAGTTGTTGTTGAATTTGGTGGTGTTTTTGAATGTTGAGTTTGATGTTGAATTTAGTGTATATTCAATGATTTTTAATAAAATCTTATTGTATTTTTCAAAGTTGAGGTCGTAGTTGAATTTGTTGCTGTTTTTCAATGTTGAAGTAGTTGCGTTTTTTGGTGTTCTTCAAATTGAGGTTCTTGTTGAATTTATTGGCGTTTTTCATTGTTGAGGTATTTGTTGAATTTGTTGGTGTTTTTGAATGTTGAGGTTGTTGTTGAATTTTTTGATGTTTTTCATTGCTGTGGTTGTTGTTGAATTTGTTGGTGATTTTCAATGATGAGTTTGGTGTTGAATATTTTGAATATTTTTCAATGTTGAGGTTGTTGTTGAATTTGTTGGGGATTTTCAATATTGAGGTTGTTGTTGAATTTATTACTGCTATCAATGGTTTATTTTGAACTTTTTTGTATTTTTCAAAGTTGAGGTTGTTGTTTAATTTGTTGGTGTTTTTCAATGTTGAGGTTGTTTTAATTTGATGGTAGTTTTCAAAATTGAGGTTGCTGTTGAATTTGTTGGTGTTGTTGAATGTTGAGGTTGTTGTTGAATTTGTTGGTGATTTTCAATATTGAGATTGTTGTTGAATTTGTTGGTGTTTTTCTATGTTGGGGTTGTTGTTGAATTTTTTGGTGTTTTCATTCTGGAGGTTGTTGTTGAATTTGTTGGTGTTTTTGAATGTTGAAGTTGTTTTTGAATTTTTTGGGGATTTTCAATATTGAGGTTGTTGTTGTATTTATTGGACTTCTCAATGTTTTTTTTTTTGAACTTTTTTCTATTTTTCAAAGTTCAGGTACCCGTTGAATTTGTTGGAGTTCTTCAAAGTCGAGGTTGTTGAATTTGTTGCTGTTTTTCAAAGTTGAGGTTGTTGTTGAATTTTTTGGTGTATTTCATTGTTGAGGTTTTTCTTGAATTTGTTTATGTTTTGCAATGTTGAGGTTGTTGCTTAATTTATTAGTGTTATCAATGGTTATTTTGAACTTTTTTGTATTTTTCAAAGTTGAGGTTGCATTTGAAATTGATGGTGTTTTTCAAAGTAGAGGTTGTTGTTGAATTTGCTGCTATTTTTCAAAGTTGAGGTTGTTGTTGAATTTTTTGGTGTTTTTCATTGTTGAGGTTGTTGTTGAATTTGTTGGTGATTTCCAATATTCAGGTTGTTGTTGAATTTATTGGTGTTATCAAAGTCCTTTTTATAACTTTTTTCTATTTTTCAAAGTTGAGGTTGCATTTGAATTTGTTGGTGTTTTTCAAAGTTGAGGTTGCTCTTGAATTTGTTGGTGTTTTTCAATTTTGAGGTTGCTGTTGAATTTGTTGGTGTTTTTCAATATTGAGGTTGTTGTTGAATTTGTTGGTGTTTTTCAATGTTGGGGTTGTTGTTGAATTTATTGCTGTTATCAATGGTTTTTTTTGAACTTTTTTGTATTTTTCAAAGTTGAGGTTGTTGTTCAATTTGTTGGTGTTTTTCAATGTTGAGGTTGTTTGGATTTGATGGTATTTTTCTAAATTGAGATTGCTGTTGAATTTGTTGGTGTTATTGAATGTTGAGGTTGTTATTGAATTTTTTGGGGATTTTCATTATTGAGGTTGTTGTTGTATTTATTGGTCTTATCAATGGTTTTTTTTGAACTTTTTTCTATTTTTCAAAGTTGAGGTTGCAGTTGAATTTGTTGGAGTTTTTCAATGTCGAGGTTGTTGAAGTTGTTGGTGTTTTTCAAAGTTCAGGTTGTTGTTAAATACTTCGGTTTTTTTCATTGTTGAGGTTTTTGTTGAATTTGTTGGTGTTTTTGAATGTTGAGGTTGTTGAATCTGTTTGTGTTTTTCAAAGCTAAGGTTGTTGTTGATTTTTCTGGTGTTTTTCATTGTTCAGGTTTTTGGTAAATTTGATGGTGTTTTTGAATGTTGAGGTTGTTGTTGAAGTTGTTGGTTTATTTAAATGTTGGGATTGTTGTTGAATTTTTTGGTGTTTTTCATTGTTGAGGTTTTTGATGAAATTGTTGGAGTTTTTCAATGTTGAGGTTGTTGTTGAATTTATTGGTGTTTTCATTGTTGAGGTTGTTTTTGTTGAATTTTATGATGTTATTCATTGTTGAAGTTGTTGTTGAATTAGTTGGCGATTTTCAAAATAGAGGTTGTTGTGAATTTATTGTTGGTATCAATGTCTTTTTTTTAACTTTTTGGTATTTTTCAAAGTTGAGGTTGTTGTTGAATTTGTTGATGTTTTTCAATGTTGAGGTTGTTGAATTTGTTATTGTTTTTCAAAGTTGAGGCTGCTGTTGAATTTTTTGGTGTTTTTCATTGTTGAGGTTTTTGTTGAATTTGCTGGTGTTTTGCATTGTTGAGCTTGTTGTCGAATTTGTTGGTGATTTTCAATATTGAGTTTGTTGTTGAATTTATTGGTGTTATCAATGGTTTTTTTTGAACTTTTTTGTCGTTTTAAAACGTTGAGGTTGCAGTTGATTTTGTTGGTGTTTTTCAATGTTGAGGATGTTGAATTTGTTGGTGTTTTTCAAAGTTGAGATTGTTGTTGAATTTTTTGGTGTTACTCATTGTTGAGGTTTTTGTTGAATTTGTTGGTGTTTTACATTGTTTAGGTTGTTCTTGAATTTGTTGATGTTTTGCAATGTTGAGGTTGTTGTTGACTTTGTTGCTGTTTTTAAAGTTGAGGTTGTTGTTGCATTTTTTGATGTTTTTCATTGTTGAGGTTGTTGCTGAATTTGCTGCTCTTTTTCAATGTTGAGGTTGTTGAATTCGGTGGCGTTTTTCATTGTTGATGTTGCTGTTGAATTTGTTGGTGTTTTGAATGTTGAGGTTGTTGTTGAATCTGTTGGTGATTTTCAATATTGAGGTTGTTGTTGAATTTGTTGGTGTTTTTCAATGTTGGGATTGTTGTTGAATTTTTTGGTGTTTTTCATTGTTGAGGTTGTTGTTGGATTTGTTGGTGTTTTTGAATGTAGAGGTTGTTGAATGTGTTGGTGTTTTTCAAAGTTGAGGTTGTTGTTGAATTTTTTGGTGTTTTTCAATGTTGAGGATGTTTGAATTTGATGGTGTTTTTCAAAATTGAGGTTGCTGTTCAATTTGTTGGTGTTTTGAATGTTGAGGTTGATGTTGAATTTGATGGTGATTTTCAATATGGAGGATGTTGTTGAATTTGTTGGTGTTTTTCAATGTTGTGATTGTTGTTGAATTTTTTGGTGTTTTTCATTGTTGAGGATGTTGTTGAATTTGTTGGTGTGTTTGAATGTTGAGGTTGTTGTTGCATTTGTTGGTGATTTTCAATATTGAAGTTGTTGTTGAATTTATTGGTGTTATCAATGGTTTTTTTTGAACTTTTTTGTATTTTTCAAAGTTGACGTTACAGTTGAATTTGTTGCTGTTTTTCAAAGTTGATGTTGTTGTTGAATTTTATTGGTGTATTTCATTGTTGACGTTTTTCTTGAATTTGTTGATGTTTTGCAATGTTGAGGTTGTTGCTGAATTTATTGGTGTTATCAATGGTTATTTTGAACTTTTTTGTATTTTTCAAAGTTGAGGTTGCATTTGAAATTATTGGTGTTTCTCAAAGTTGAGGTTGTTGTTGAACTTTTTGGCGTTTTTCATTGTTGAGGTCGTTGTTGTTGAATTTTTTGATGTTTTTCATTGTTGAGATTGTTGTTGATTTTGTTGGTGATTTTCAATATTCAGGTTTTTGTTGAATTTATTGGTTTTATCAATGGCCTTTTTATAACTTTTTTCTATTTTTCAAAGTTGAGGTTGCAGTTGAATTTGTTGGTGTTTTTCAAAGTTGAGGTTGCTCTTGAATTTGTTGGTGTTTTTCAATGTTGAGGTTGTTTGGATTTGATGGTATTTTTCTAAATTGAGATTGCTGTTGAATTTGTTGGTGTTATTGAATGTTGAGGTTGTTATTGAATTTTTTGGGGATTTTCATTATTGAGGTTGTTGTTGTATTTATTGGTCTTATCAATGGTTTTTTTTGAACTTTTTTCTATTTTTCAAAGTTGAGGTTGCAGTTGAATTTGTTGGAGTTTTTCAATGTCGAGGTTGTTGAAGTTGTTGGTGTTTTTCAAAGTTCAGGTTGTTGTTAAATACTTCGGTTTTTTTCATTGTTGAGGTTTTTGTTGAATTTGTTGGTGTTTTTGAATGTTGAGGTTGTTGAATCTGTTTGTGTTTTTCAAAGCTAAGGTTGTTGTTGATTTTTCTGGTGTTTTTCATTGTTCAGGTTTTTGGTAAATTTGATGGTGTTTTTGAATGTTGAGGTTGTTGTTGAAGTTGTTGGTTTATTTAAATGTTGGGATTGTTGTTGAATTTTTTGGTGTTTTTCATTGTTGAGGTTTTTGATGAAATTGTTGGAGTTTTTCAATGTTGAGGTTGTTGTTGAATTTATTGGTGTTTTCATTGTTGAGGTTGTTTTTGTTGAATTTTATGATGTTATTCATTGTTGAAGTTGTTGTTGAATTAGTTGGCGATTTTCAAAATAGAGGTTGTTGTGAATTTATTGTTGGTATCAATGTCTTTTTTTTAACTTTTTGGTATTTTTCAAAGTTGAGGTTGTTGTTGAATTTGTTGATGTTTTTCAATGTTGAGGTTGTTGAATTTGTTATTGTTTTTCAAAGTTGAGGCTGCTGTTGAATTTTTTGGTGTTTTTCATTGTTGAGGTTTTTGTTGAATTTGCTGGTGTTTTGCATTGTTGAGCTTGTTGTCGAATTTGTTGGTGATTTTCAATATTGAGTTTGTTGTTGAATTTATTGGTGTTATCAATGGTTTTTTTTGAACTTTTTTGTCGTTTTAAAACGTTGAGGTTGCAGTTGATTTTGTTGGTGTTTTTCAATGTTGAGGATGTTGAATTTGTTGGTGTTTTTCAAAGTTGAGATTGTTGTTGAATTTTTTGGTGTTACTCATTGTTGAGGTTTTTGTTGAATTTGTTGGTGTTTTACATTGTTTAGGTTGTTCTTGAATTTGTTGATGTTTTGCAATGTTGAGGTTGTTGTTGACTTTGTTGCTGTTTTTAAAGTTGAGGTTGTTGTTGCATTTTTTGATGTTTTTCATTGTTGAGGTTGTTGCTGAATTTGCTGCTCTTTTTCAATGTTGAGGTTGTTGAATTCGGTGGCGTTTTTCATTGTTGATGTTGCTGTTGAATTTGTTGGTGTTTTGAATGTTGAGGTTGTTGTTGAATCTGTTGGTGATTTTCAATATTGAGGTTGTTGTTGAATTTGTTGGTGTTTTTCAATGTTGGGATTGTTGTTGAATTTTTTGGTGTTTTTCATTGTTGAGGTTGTTGTTGGATTTGTTGGTGTTTTTGAATGTAGAGGTTGTTGAATGTGTTGGTGTTTTTCAAAGTTGAGGTTGTTGTTGAATTTTTTGGTGTTTTTCAATGTTGAGGATGTTTGAATTTGATGGTGTTTTTCAAAATTGAGGTTGCTGTTCAATTTGTTGGTGTTTTGAATGTTGAGGTTGATGTTGAATTTGATGGTGATTTTCAATATGGAGGATGTTGTTGAATTTGTTGGTGTTTTTCAATGTTGTGATTGTTGTTGAATTTTTTGGTGTTTTTCATTGTTGAGGATGTTGTTGAATTTGTTGGTGTGTTTGAATGTTGAGGTTGTTGTTGCATTTGTTGGTGATTTTCAATATTGAAGTTGTTGTTGAATTTATTGGTGTTATCAATGGTTTTTTTTGAACTTTTTTGTATTTTTCAAAGTTGACGTTACAGTTGAATTTGTTGCTGTTTTTCAAAGTTGATGTTGTTGTTGAATTTTATTGGTGTATTTCATTGTTGACGTTTTTCTTGAATTTGTTGATGTTTTGCAATGTTGAGGTTGTTGCTGAATTTATTGGTGTTATCAATGGTTATTTTGAACTTTTTTGTATTTTTCAAAGTTGAGGTTGCATTTGAAATTATTGGTGTTTTTCAAAGTTGAGGTTGTTGTTGAACTTTTTGGCGTTTTTCATTGTTGAGGTCGTTGTTGTTGAATTTTTTGATGTTTTTCATTGTTGAGATTGTTGTTGATTTTGTTGGTGATTTTCAATATTCAGGTTTTTGTTGAATTTATTGGTTTTATCAATGGCCTTTTTATAACTTTTTTCTATTTTTCAAAGTTGAGGTTGCAGTTGAATTTGTTGGTGTTTTTCAAAGTTGAGGTTGCTCTTGAATTTGTTGGTGTTTTTCAATGTTGAGGTTGTTGTTGAATTTGTTGGCGTTTTTCAATGTTGGGGTTGTTGTTAAATTTTTTGGTGTTTTTGAATGTTGAGTTTGATTTTGAATTTATTGGTTTATTCAATGATTTTTAATAAAATCTTATTGTATTTTTCAAAGTTGAGGTCGTAGTTGAATTTGTTGCTGTTTTTCAATGTTGAAGTAGTTGCGTTTTTTGGTGTTCTTCAAATTGGGGTTGTTTTGAACTTATTGGCGTTTTTCATTGTTGAGGTTGTTGTTGAATTTGTTGGTGTTTTTCAAAGTTAAGGTTGTTGTTGCATTTTTGATGTTTTTCATTGTTGAGGTTGTTGCTTAATTTGCTGCTCTTTTTCAATGTTGAGGTTGTTGAATTTGGTGGCGTTTTTCATTGTTGATGTTGCTGTTGAATTTGTTGGTGTTTTGAATGTTGAGGTTGATGTTGAATTTGTTGGTGATTTTCAATATTGAGGTTGATGTTGAATTTGTTGGTGTTTTTCAATGTTGGGATTGTTGTTGAATTTTTTGGTATTTTTCATTGTTGAGGTTGTTGTTGGATTTGTTGGTGTTTTTGAATGTTGAGGTTGTTGAATGTGTTGGTGTTTTTCAAAGCTGAGGTTGTTATTTAATTTTTTTGGTGTTTTTCAATGTTGAGGTTGTTTGAATTTGATGGTGTTTTTCAAAATTGAGGTTGCTGCTGAATTTGTTGGTGTTTTTGAATGTTGAGGTTGATGTTGAATTTGTTGGTGATTTTCAATATTGAAGTTGTTGTTGAATTTATTGGTGTTTTTCAATGTTGAGGTTGTTGTTGAATTTTATTAGTGTTTTTCATTGTTGAGGTTGTTGTTGAATTATTTGCTGTTATTCATTGTTGAGGATGTTGTTGAATTTATTTCTGTTATCAATAGTTTTTTTTGAACTTTTTTGTATTTTTCAAAGTTGAGGTTGCTGTTGAATTTGTTGGTGTTTTTCAAAGTTCAGGTTGTAGTTTGAATTTTTTGAATGTTTTTCATTGTTGAGGTTGTTATTGAATTTGCTGCTATTTTTCAATGTTGATGTTGTTGAAGTTGTTGGTGTTCTTCAAAGTTGAGGTTGTTGTTGAATTTGTTGGTGTCTTTCAATGTCGAGGTTGTTGAATTTGTTGTTGTTTTTCAAAGGTGAGGTTGTTGTTCAATTTTTTGGTGTTTTTCATTGTTGAGGTTTTTGTTGAATTTGTTGGTGTTTTTGAATGTTGAGATTGTTGTTGAGTTTGATGGTGATTTTCAATATTGAGGTTGTAGGTGAATTTGTTGCTGTTTTTCAATGTTGAGCTTGTTGAATTTGTTGGTGTTTTTCGTTGTTGAGGTTGTTGTTGACTATGTAGCTGATAATCAATATTGAGGTTTTTGTTGAATTTGTTGGTGTTTTTCATTGTTGAGGTTGCTGTTGAATTTGTTGGTGTATTGCAATGTTGAGGTTGTTGTTGACTTTGTCTGTGATTTTCAATTTTGAGGTTGTTCTTGAATTTTTTGGTGTTTTTCATTGTTGATGTTTTTGTTGAATTTGCTGTTGTTTTTGAATGTTGAGGTTGTTGTTGAATTTTTTGAAGTTTTTCAAAGTTGAGGTTGCAGTTGAATTTCTTGGTCTTTTTCAATGTTCAGGTTTTTGTTGAATGTGTTGGTGCTTTTCATTGTTGAGGTTGTTGTTGAATTTTTTGGTGTTTTTCAATGTTGAGGCTGTTGTTGGATATTTTGAGGTTATTCATTGTTGAGTTTGTTGTTGAATTTTTTGGAGATTTTCAATATTGAGGTTGTTGTCGAATATATTGGTGTTATCAATGGTTTTTTTTTAACTTTTTTGTATTTTTCAAAGTTGAGGTTGCATTTGAATTTGTTGGTGTATTACAATGTTGAGGTTGTTCAATTTGTTGGTTTTTTTCAAAGTAGAGGTTGTTGTTGAATTTTGTGGTGTTTTTCATTGTTGAGGTTTTTGTTGAATTTGTTTGTGTTTTTGAATGTTGAGATTGTTGTTGAATTTGATGGTGATTTTCAATATTGAGGTTGTAGTTGAAAATGTTGGTGGTTTTCAATGTTGAGGTTGTTGAATTTGCTGTTGTTTTTCAAGGTTGAGGTTGCAGTTTAATTTGTTGGTGTTTTTGAATGTTGAGGTTTATTGTTGAATTTGTTGGTGATTTTCAATATTGAGGTTGTTGTTAAATTTAATGGTGTTATCAAAGTTAATTTCTGAACTTTTTAGTATTTTTCAAAGTTGAGGTTGCAGTTGAATTTGTGGGTGTTTTTCAATGTTGAGGTTCTTGTTGAATTTTTTGATGTTTTTCATTGTGGATGTTGTTGTTGAATTGGCTGCTCTTTTTCAATGTTGAGGTTGTTGAATCTGTTGATGTTTTTCAAAGTTGAGGTTGATGTTGAATTTATTGGTGTTTTTGAATGTTGAGGTTGTTGTTGAATTTGTTGGTGATTTTCAATATTGAGGCTGTTGTTGAATATTTTGGTGTTTTTCATTGTTGAGGTTGTTCTTGAATTTGTTGGTGTTTTTGAATGTTGAGGTTTTTGTATCTGTTGTACTTATTCAATGTTGAGGTTGTTGTTGAATTTGTTGGTGATTTTCAATATTGTGGTTGTTGTTGAATTTATTGGTGGTATCAATGATTTTTTTTACTTCTTTCTATTTATTAAAATTGAGTTTGCAGTTGAATTTGTTCGTGTTTTTCAATGTTGAGGTTGTTGAATTTGTTGGTGTTTTTCACTGTTGAGGTTTTTGTTAAATTTGTTGTTGTTATTGAATCTTGAGGTTGTTGTTGATTTTTTTAATGTTTTTCATTGTTGAGGTTGTTGTTGAATTTGTTGGTGATCTTCAACGATGAGTTTGTTGTTGAATGTTTTTCTTTTTTTTCAATTTTGAGGTTGTTGTTGAATTTTTTTAGTGTTTTTCATTGCTGAGGTTGTTGTTGAATTATTTGCTGTTATTCATTGTTGAGGTTGTTGTTGATTTTATTGTTGTTATCATTAGTTTTTTTTGAACTTTTTTGTATTTTTCAAAGTTGAGGTTGCTGTTGAATTTGTTGGTGTTTTTCGAAGTTGAAGCTATTGTTCAATTTTTTGAATGTTTTTCATTGTTGAGGTTGTTGTTGAATTTGCTGCTATTTTTCAATTTTGAGGTTGTTGAAGTTGTTGGTGTTCTTCAAAGTTGAGATTGTTGTTGAATTTGTTGGTCTCTTTCAATGTCGAGGATGTTGAATTTGTAGTTGTTTTTCAAACGTGAGGTTGTTGTTCAATTTTTGAGTGTTTTTCATTGTCGAGGTTTTTGTTGAATTTGTTGGTGTTTTTGAATGTTGAGACTGTTGTTGAGTTTGATGGGGATTTTCAATATTGAGGTTGTAGGTGAATTTGTTGCTCTTTTTCAATGTTGAGCTTGTTGAATTTGTTGGTGTTTTTCGTTGTTGATTTTGTTGTTGACTTTGTAGGTGATTATCAATATTGAGGTTGTTGTTGAATTTGTTGTTGTTTTTCATTGTTGAGGTTGCTGTTGAATTTGGTGGTGTATTACAATGCTGAATTTGTTGTTGACTTTGTTTGTGATCTTCAATATTGAGGTTGTTGTTGAATTTTTTGGTGTTTTTTATTGTTGAGGTTTTTGTTGAATTTGTTGTTGTTTTTGAATGTTGAGGTTGTTGTTGAATTTGTTGGTGATTTTCAATATTGTGGTTGTTGTTGAATTTATTGGTGGTATCAATGATTTTTTTTAAACTTTATTGTATTTTTCAAAGTTGTGGTTGCAGTTGAATTTCTTGGTGTTTTTCAATGTTGAGGTTATTGTTGAATTTGTTGGTGTTTTTCAATGTTGAGGTTGTTGTTGAATATTTTGAGGTTATTCATTGTTGAGTTCGTTGTTGAATTTTTTGGAGATTTTCAATATTGAGGTTGTTGTCGAATATATTGGTGTTATCAATGGTTTTTTTTGAATTTTTTGTATTTTTCAAAGTTGAGGTTGCATTTGAATTTGTTGATGTTTTACAATGTTGAACTTGTTGAATTTGTTGATGTTTTTCAAAGTTGAGGTTGTTGTTGAATTTTGTGGTGTTTTTCATTGTTGAGGTTTTTATTGAATTTGTTGGTGTTTTTGAATGTTGAGGTTGTTGTTAAATTTGTTGGCGTTTTTCATTGTTGAGGTTACTGTTGAATTTGTTGGTGTTTTGCAATTTTGAATTTGTTGTTGAATTTATTGGTGTTATCAATGGTTTTTTTGGAACTTTTTAGTATTTTTGAAGGTTGTGGTTGCCGTTGAATGTATTGGTGTATTGCAATGTTGATATTGTTGTTCAATTTATTGGTGTTATCAAAGGTTTTTTTTGGATTTTTTAGTATTTTTCAAAGTTGAGGTTGCAGTTGAATTTGTGGGTGTTTTTCAAAGTTCAGGTTGTTGTTGAATATTTTGATGTTGTTCATTGTTGAGGTTGTTGTTGAATGTTTTGGTGTTTTTCATTGTTGAGGTTGTTGATGAATTTGTTGGTGTTTATGAATGTTGAGGTTTTTGAATCTGTTGGTGTTTTTCAAAGTTGAGGTTGTTGTTGAATTTTTTGGTTCTTTTCATTGTTGAGGTTGTTGTAGAATTTGTTGTTTTTGAATGTTGAGGTTGTTGTTGAATTTTTTAATGTTATTCATTGTTGAGGTTGTTGTTGAATTTGTTGCTTTATTGCAATGTTGAGGTTGTGGTTCACTTTGTTGGTTATTTTCAATATTGAGGTTGTTGTTAAATTTGTTGGTGTTTTTCATTGTTGAGGTTGTTTTTCAATTAGCTGCTCTATTTCAATGTTGAGGTTGTTGAATTTGTTGGTGTTTTTCAAAGTTGAGGTTGTTGTTGAATTTTATAGTGATATTCAATATTCATGTTGTTGTAGAATTTGTTGGTGTTATCAATATTTATTTTTTTGAACTTTTTTGTATTTTTAAAAGTTGAGGTGTTTGTTGAATTTGTTGGTGTTATTGAATGTTGAAGTTGTTGAATCTGTTGGTGTTTTTTAAAGTTGAGGGTGTTGTTGAATTTTTTTGGTGTTTTTCATTGTTGAGGTTTTTGTTGAATTTGTTGGTGTTTTTCAAAGTTGAGGTTGTTGTTGAATTTGTTGGTGATATTCAATATTCATGTTGTTGTTGAATTTGTTGGTGTTATCAATTTTTATTTTTTTGAACTTTTTTGTATTTTTATAAGTTGAAGTTTTTGTTGGATTTGTTGGTGTTTTTCAATGTTGAAGTTGTTGAATCTGTTGGTGTTTTTCAAAGTTGAGGGTGTTGTTGAATTTTTTTGGTGTTTTTCATTGTTGAGGTTTTTGTTCAATTTGTTCGTGTTTTTGAATGTTGAGGTTGTTGAATCTGTTGGTGTTTTTCAAAGTTGAGGTTGTTGTTGAATTTTTTGGTTCTTTTCATTCTTGAGGTTTTTGTTCAATTTGTTGGTGTCTTTGAAAGTTGAGGTTGTTCTTGAATTTTTGGTGTTTTTCATTGTTGAGGTTTTTGTTGGATTTGTTGTTGTTTTTGAATGTTGAGGTTGTCGAATCTGTTGCTATTTTTCAAAGTTGAGGTTGTTGTTGAATTTTTTGGTGTTATTCATTGTTGAGGTTTTTGTTCAATTGGTTCGTGTTTTTGAATGTTGAGGTTGTTGTTGAATTTGTTGGTGATTTTCAATGTTGATGTTGTTGTTGAATTTTTGGGTGTTTTTCATTGTTGAGGTTGTTGTTGAATTTGTTGGTGATTTTCAAAGTTGAGATTGTTGTTGAATATTTTGGTGATATTCAATATTGAGGTTGTTGTTGAATTTGTTGGTGTTATCAATTTTGTTTTTCAACTTTTTTGTATTTTTAAAAGTTTAGGTTTTTTTGAATTTGTCGGTTTTTTTCAATGTTGCGGTTGTGGTTCACTTTGTTGGTGATTTTCAATATTGAGGTTGTTGTTGAATTTGTTGGTGTTTTTCATTGTTGAGGTTGTTGTTCAATTAGCTGCTCTATTTCAATGTTGAGGTTGTTGAATTTGTTGGTGTTTTTCAAAGTTGAGGTTGTTGTTGAAGTTGTTGGTGATATTCAATATTCATGTTGTTGTAGCATTTGTTGGTGTTATCAATTTTTATTTTTTTGAACTTTTTTGTATTTTTAAAAGTTGAGGTGTTTTTTGAATTTGTTGGTGATTTTCCATGTTGGGTTTGTTGTTGAATTTTTTAGTGTTTTTCATTGTTGAGGTTTTTGTTGAATTTGTTGGTGTTTTTGAATATTGAGGTTGTTGTTGGATTTTTTCATGTTTTTCATTATTGAGGTTTTTGTTGAATTTGTTGGTGATTTTCAATGTTGAGTGTGTTGTTGAATGTTTTGGTGTTTCTCATTGTTGACGTTGTTGTTGAATTTGTCGATGTTTTTCATTGTTGAGGTTGTTGTTATTGAATCTTTTGATGTTTTTCATTGTTGAGGTTGTTGTTGAATTTGTTGGTGATTTTCAATATTGAGGTTGTTGTTGAATTTATTGGTGTTATCAATGTTTATTTTAAAACTTTTTTGTATTTTTCAAAGTTGAGGTTGCAGTTGAATTTCTTGGTGTTTTTCAATGTTGAGGTCGTTGAATTTGTTAGTATTTTTCAGAGCTGTGGTTGTTGTTGAATTTTTTGGTGTTTTTAATTGTTGAGATTTTTGTTGAATTTATTGGTGTTTTGAAATGTTGAGGTTGTTGTTGAATTTGTTGGTGATTTTCAATGTTGAGTTTGTTGTTGAATTTTTCGTTGTTTTTCATTGTTGAGGTTGTTGTTGAAATAGTTGGACTTTTTCAATGTGGAGGATGTTGTTGAATTTTTTGGTGTTTTTCATTGTTGAGGTTGTTGTGTTGAATTTGTTGGTGATTTTCAATATTGAGATTGTTGTTGAATTTATTGGTGTTTATCTTTGTAGAGATTGTTGTTGAATTTGTTGGTGATTTTCAATATTGACCTTGCTGTTAAATTTGATGGTGATTTTCAATATTGAGGTTGTGGTTGAATTTTTTGGTGTTATCAATTTTTATTTTGTTGAACTTTTTTCTTTTTTAAAAAGTTGAGGTTGTTGTTGAATTTTTTGGTGTTTTTCAATGTTGAGGCTGGTGAATTTGTAGGTGTTTTACAAGGTTGAGGTTGTTGTTGAATTTTTTGAAGTTTTTCATTTTTGAGGTTGTTTGTTGAATTTGCTGATCTTTTTCAATGTTGAGGATGTTGAATTTGTTGGTTTTTTCAAATTTAAAGTTGTTGTTTAATTTGCGGCTGATATTCAACATTGAGGTTGTTGTTGAAATTTGTGGTGTTATCAATTTTTACTTTGATGAACTTTTTTGTATTTTTAAAAGTTGAGGTTATTGTTCAATTTGTTGATGTTTTTCAGTGTTGAGGTTGGTGTATTTGTTGGTGTTTTTAAATGTTGACGTTGTTGAATTTGTTGGTGTTTTTCAAAGTTGAGGATGTTGTAGAATGTTTTGGTATTTTTCATTGTTGAGGTTTTTGTTGAATTTGTTGTTGTTTTTGAATGTTGAGGTTGTTGAATCTGTTGGTGTTTTTGAAAGTTGAGGTTGTTGTTGAATTTGGTGGTGTTTTTCATTGTTGTGGTTTTTGTTCAATTTGTTGGTGTTTTTGAATGTTGCGGTTGCTGTTGAATTTTTTGGTGTTTTTCATTGTAGAGGTTGTTGTTGAATTTGCTGGTGATTTTCAATGCTAATGTTGTTGTTGAATTTTTTGTTGTTTTTCAATGTTGAGGTTGTTGTTGAAATTGTTGGAGTTTTTCAATGTTGAGGTTGTTGTTGAATTTTTTGGTGAATTTCATTTTTGAGGTTGTTGTTGAATTTTTTGCTGTTATTCATTGTTGTGGTTGTTTTTGAATTTGCTGTTGATATTCAATATTGAGGTTGTTGTTGAATTTGTTGATGTTATCAATTTTTATTTTGGTGAACTTGTTTGTAAATTTAAAAGTTGAGGTTGTTCTTGAATTTGTTGGTGTTTTTCTATGTTGATGTTGTTGAATTTGTTGGTGATTTTCAATGCTGATGTCGTTGTTGAATTTTTTGGAGTATTTCAAAGTTGAGGTTGTTGTTGAATTTCTTGATGTTTTTCATTCTTGAAATTGTTGTTGAATTTTGGCTCTTTTTCAATGTTGAGGTTCTTGAATTAGTTGGTGTTTTTCAAAGTTGAAGTTGCTGTTGAATTTTTTTGATGTTTTTCATTGTTGAGGTTGTTGTTGAATTTTTGCTCTTTTTCAATGTTGAGGTTGTTGAATTTGTTGCTGTTTTTCAATGTTGAGGCTCGTGAATTTGCTGGTGTTTTACAAGGTTGAGTTTGTCGTTGAATTTTTTGAAGTTTTTCATTTTTGAGGTTGTTGTTGAATTTGCTGCTCTTTTTCAATGTTGAGGATGTTGAATTTGTTGGTATCTTTCAAATTTGAAGTTATTGTTTAATTTGTGGGTGATATTCAACATTGAGGTTGTTGTTGAATTTTTTGGTGTTATCAATTTTTACTTTGATGAACTTTTTTGTATTTTTAAAAGTTGAGGTTGTTGTTCAATTTGTTGGTGTTTTTCAAAGTTGAGGATGTTGTTGAATGTTTTGGTATTTTTCATTGTTGAGGTTTTTGTTGACTTTGTTGTTGTTTTTGAATGTTGAGATTGTTGAATCTGTTGGTGTTTTTCAAAGTTGTGGTTGTTGTTGAATTTGGTGGTGTTTTTCATTGTTGAGGTTTTTGTTCAATTTGTTCGTGTTTTTGAATGTTGCGGTTGCTGTTGAATTTTTTGGTGTTTTTCATTGTAGAGGTTGTTGTTGAATTTGCTGGTGATATTCAACATTGAGGTTGTTGTTGAATTTTTTAGTGTTATCAATTTTTATTTTGATGAACTTTTTTGTATTTTTAAAAGTTGAGGTTGTTGTTGGATTTGTTGGTTTTTTTCATTGTTGACGTTTTTGTTGAAATTGTTGTTGTTTTGCAATGTTGAGGTTATGTTGACTTTGTTGGTGATTTTCAATGCTGAGGTCGTTGTTGAATTTTTTTTGTTTTTCAAAGTTGAGGTTGTTGTTGAATTTCTGGATGTTTTTCATTCTTGAAATTGTTGTTGAATTTTGGCTCTTTTTCAATGTTGAGGTTGTTGAATTAGTTGGTGTTTTTCAAAGTTGAAGTTGTTGTTGAATTTTTTTGATGTTTTTCATTGTTGAGGTTGTTGTTGATTTTTTGCTCTTTTTCAATGTTGAGGATGTTGAATTTGTTGCTGTTTTCCAAAGTTGAGGTTGTTGTTGAATTTGTTGGTGTTCTTCAAAGTAGAGGTTGTTATTGAATTTTTTGGTGTTTTTCATTGTTGAGGTTGCAGTTGAATTTGTTGGTGATTTTCAATGTTGAGTTTGTTGTTGAATTTTTTGTTGTTTTTCATTGTTGAGGTAGTTGTTGAATTTGTTGGACTTTTTCAATGTGGAGGTTGTTGTTGAATTTTTTGGTGTTTTTCATTGTTGAGGTTGTTGTGTTGAATTTGTTGGTGATTTTCAATATTGAGATTGTTGTTGAATTTATTGGTGTTTTTCTTTCTTGAGGTTGTTGTTGAATTTGTTGGTGATTTTAAATATTGAGGTTGTTGTTGACTTTGTTGGTGATTTTCAATGTTGATGTTGTTGTTGAATTTTTTGATGTTTTTCATTTTTGAGGTTGTTGCTAATTTGCTGTTCTTTTTTAATGTTGAGGTTGTTGAGTTTGTTGGTATGTTTCAAATTTGAAGTTGTTGTTTAATTTGTGGGAGATATTCAATTTTGAGGTTGTTGTTGAATTTGCTGCTCTTTTTCAATGTTGAGGATGTTGAATTTGTTGGTATCTTTCAAATTTGAAGTTGTTGTTTAATTTGTGGGTGATATTCAAAATTGAGGTTGTTGTTGAATTTTGTGGTGTTATCAATTTTTACTTTGATGAACTTTTTTTTATTTTTAGAACTTGAGGTTGTTGTTCAATTTGTTGGTGTTTTTCAATGTTGAGGTTGGTGACTTTGTTGGTGTTTTTAAATGTTGACGTTGTTGAATTAGTTGGTGTTTTTCAAAGTTGAGTATGTTGTTGAATGTTTTGGTATTTTTCATTGTTGAGGTTTTTGTTGAATTTGTTGTTGTTTTTGAATGTTGAGGTAGTTGAATCTGTTGGTGTTTTTCAAAGTTGAGGTTGTTGTTGAATTTGGTGTTGTTTTTCATTGTTGAGGTTTTTGTTCAATTTGTTGGTGTTTTTGAATGTTGCGGTTGCTGTTGAATTTTTCGTTGTTTTTCATTGTAGAGGTTGTTTTTGAATTTGCTGGTGATTTTCAATGTTGAGTTTGTTGTTGAATTTTTTGTTGTTTTTCATTGTTGAGGTTGTTGCTGAAATTGTTGGACTTTTTCAATGTTGACGTTGTTGTTGAATTTTTTGGTGTGTTTCATTTTTGAGGTTGTTGTTGAATTTGTTGGTGATCTTCAATATTGAGGGTGTTGTTGAATTTATTGGTGTTATCAACGGCTTTTGTTTACTTTTTTGTATTTTTCAAAGTTGAGGTTGCGGTTGAATATGTTGGTGTTTTTGAATGTTGAGGGTGCTGAATCTGTTGGTGTTTTTCAAAGTTGAGTTTGTTGTTGAATATTTTGGTGTTTTTCATTGTTGAGGTTTTTGTTCAAATTGTTTGTGTTTTTGAATGTTGAGGTTGTTGTTGAATTTTTTGATGTTTTTCATTGTTGAGGTCGTTGTTGAATTTGTTGGTGATTTTCAATATTGAGGTTGTTGTTGAATTTGTTGGTGTTATCAATTTTTATTTTGGTGAACTTGTTTGCATATTTAAAAGTTGAAGTTGTTCTTGAATTTGTTGGTGTTTTTCAATGTTGAGGTTGTTGAATTTGTTGGTGTTTTTCAAGGTTGAGTTTGTTGTTGAATTTCTTGATGTTTTTCATTCTTGAAATTGTTGTTGAATTTTGGCTCTTTTTCAATGTTGAGGTTGTTGAATTAGTTGGTGTTTTTCAAATTTGAAGTTGTTGTTGAATTTTTTTGATGTTTTTCATTGTTGAGGTTGTTGTTGATTTTTTGCTCTTCTTCAATGTTGAGGTTGTTGAATTTGTTGCTGTTTTTCAAAGTTGAGGTTGTTGTTGAATTTGCTGGTGATATTCAATATTGAGGTTGTTGTTGAATTTGTTGGTGTTACAATTTTTATTTTGGTGAACTTGTTTGTATATTTGAAAGTTGAGTTTGTTCTTGAATTTGTTGTTGTTTTTCTATGTTGAGGTTGTTGAATCTGTTGGTGTTTTCAAAGTTGAGGTTGTTGTTGAATTTGGTGGTGTTTTTCATTGTTGAGGTTTTTGTTCAATTTGTTGGTGTTTTTGAATATTACGGTTGCTGTTGAATTTTTCGTTGTTTTTCATTGTAGAGTTTGTTGTTGAATTTGTTGGTGATTTTCAATGTTGAGTTTGTTGTTGAATTTTTTGTTGTTTTTCATTGTTGAGGTTGTTGTTGAAATTGTTGGAGTTTTTCAATGTTGAGCTTGTTGTTGAATTCTTTGATGTATTTCATTTTTGAGGTTGTTGTTGAATTTTTTGGTGCTTTTAATTGTTGAGGTTTTTGTTCAAATTGTTGGTGTTTTTGAATGTTGAGGTTGCTGTTCAATTTTTTTATGTTTTTCATTGTTGAGTTTGTTGTTGAATTTGTTGGTGATTTTCAATATTGAGGTTGTTGTTGAATTTATTGGTGTTATCAATGTTTTTTTTTGAACTTTTTTAACTTGGAAAAGTTGAGGTTGCAGTTGAATTTTTTGGTGCTTTTCAGTGTTGAGGTTGGTGAATTTATTGGTGCTTTTCAAAGTTGAGGTTGTTGTTGAATTTATTGGTGTTATTCATTGTTGAGTTTTTTGTTGAATTTGTTGGTGTTTTTGAATGTTGATGTTGTTTAATTTTTTGGCGTTTTTCATTGTTGAGGTTTTTGTTGAATTTGTTGGTGATTTACAATGTTGAGGTTGTTGTTGACTTTGTTGGTGATTTTCAATGTTGAGGTTGTTGTTGAATTTTTTGGTTTTTTTCAAAGTTGAGGTTGTTGTTGAATTTATTGATGTTTTTCATTGTTGAGGTTGTTGTTGAATTTTTGCTCTTTTTCAATGTTGAGGTTGTTCAATTTGTTCGTGTTTTTCGAAGTTGTGGTGTTTGTTGAATTTTTTGATGTTTTTCATTGTTGTGGTTGTTTTTGTATTATTGCTCTTTTTCAAAGTTGAGATGTTTGAATTTGTTGGTGATTATCAAAGTTGAGGTTGTTGTTGAATTTGCTGGTGATATTCAATATTGAGGTTGTTGTTGAATTTATTGGTGTCATCAATTTTTAGGTTGGCGTACTTTTTTGTATACTTAAAAGTTGAGGTTGTTGTTGAATTTTTTGATATTTTTCATTGTAGAAATTTTTGTTGAATTTGTTGGTGTTTTTGAATGCACAGGTTGTTGTTGAATTTGTGGGTGTTTTTCAAAGTTGAGGTTGTTGTTGAATTTTTTGGTGTTTTTCATTGTCGAGGTTTTTGTTGAATTTGTTGTTGTTTTTGAATTTTGTGGTTGTTGAATTTTTTGTTGTTTTTCATTGTTGAGGTTGTTGGTGAATTTGTTGGTGATTTTCAATATTGAGGTTGTTTTTGAATTTATTGGTTTTTTGCAATTTTGAGGTAGTTGTTGACTTTGTTGCTGATTTTCAATATCGAGGTTGTTGTTGAATTTATTCGTGTTATCAATGGTTTTTTGGAATTTTTTTGTATTTTTCAAAGTTGAGGTTGCAGTTGAATTTGTTGGTGTTTTTGAATGTTGAGGTTGTTGAATTTGTTGGTGATTTTGAATGTTGAGGTTGTTGTTGAATTTTTTGGTGTTTTTCAGTGTCGAGATTTTTGTTGAATTGGTTGGTGTATTTGAATGTTGTGGTTGTTGAATTTTATTGTTGTTTTTCATTGTTGAGGTTGTTGTTGAATTTGTTGATGTTTTGCAATGTTGAGGTTGTTGTTGACTTTGTTGGTGATTTTCAATATTGAGGTTGTTGTTGAATTCACTGGTGTTATCACCTGTTTTTTTTGAACTTTTTGTATTTTTCAAAGTTCAGGTTGCAATTAAATTTGTAGGTGTTTTTCAAAGTTGAAGATGTTGTTGAATTTTTTGATGTTTTTCATTGTTGAGGTTGTAGTTGAAATTGCTGCTCTTTTTCAATGTTGAGGTTGTTGTTGAATTTGTCGGTGTTATTCAATGTTGAGGTTGTTGAATTTGTTGGTGTTTTAAAAAGTTGAGGTTGTTGTTGAATTTTTTGATGTTCTTCATTTTTGAGTTTGTTGTTGAATTTGCTGCTCTTTTTCAATGTTGAGGATGTTGAATTTGTTGGTATTTTTCAAAGTTGAAGTTCCTGTTTAATTTGCTGGTGATATTCAACATTGAGGTTGTTGTTGAATTTTTTGGTGTTATCAATGGTTTTTTTGAACTTTTTTGTATTTTTCAAAGTTGAGGTTGCAGTTGAATTTGTTGGTGTTTTTGAATGTTGAGGTTGTTGAATTTGTTGGTGATTTTGAATGTTGAGGTTGTTGTTGAATTTTTTGGTGTTTTTCAGTGTCGAGGTTTTTGTTGAATTGGTTGGTGTATTTGAATGTTGTGGTTGTTGAATTTTATTGTTGTTTTTCATTGTTGAGATTGTTGTTGATGTTTTGAAATGTTGAGGTTGTTGTTGACTTTGTTGGTGATTTTCAATATTGAGGTTGTTGTTGAATTCACTGGTGTTATCACCTGTTTTTTTTGAACTTTTTTGTATTTTTCAAAGTTCAGGTTGCAATTAAATTTGTAGGTGTTTTTCAAAGTTGATGATGTTGTTGAATTTTTTGATGTTTTTCATTGTTGAGGTTGTAGTTGAAATTGCTGCTCTTTTTCAATGTTGAGGTTGTTGTTGAATTTGTTGGTGTTATTCAATGTGGAGGTTGTTGAATTTGTTGGTGTTTTAAAAAGTTGAGGTTGTTGTTGAATTTTTTGATGTTCTTCATTTTTGAGTTTGTTGTTGAATTTGCTGCTCTTTTTCAATGTTGAGGATGTTGAATTTGTTGGTATTTTTCAATGTTGAAGTCCCTGTTTAATTTGCTGGTGATATTCAACATTGAGGTTGTTGTTGAATTTTTTGGTGTTATCAATTTTTATTTTGATGAACTTTTTTGAATTTTTAAAAGTTGAATTTGTTGGTTTTTTTCATTGTTGACGTTTTTGTTGAAATTGTTGGTGTTTTGCAATGTTGAGGTTATGTTGACTTTGTTGGTGATTTTCAATGCTGAGGTCGTTGTTGAATTTTTTGGTGTTTTTCAAAGTTGAGGTTGTTGTTGAATTTCTTGATGTTTTTCATTCTTGAAATTGTTGTTCAATTTTGGCTCTTTTTCAATGTTGAGGTTGTTGAATTAGTTGCTGTTTTTCAAAGTTGAGGTTGTTGTTGAATTTGCTGGTGATATTCAATATTGAGGTTGTTGTTGAATTTGTTGGTGTTACAATTTTTATTTTGGTGAACTTGTTTGTATATTTGAAAGTTGTGGTTGTTCTTGAATTTGTTGGTGTTTTTCTATGTTGAGGTTGTTGAATTTGTTGGTGTTTTTCATTGTTGAGGTTTCTGTTGAATTTGTTGGTGTTTTTGAACGCTGAGGTTGTTGTTAAATTTGTTGGTGTTTTTCAAAGTAGAGGTTGTTATTGAATTTTTTGGTGTTTTTCATTGTCGAGGTTTTTGTTGAATTTGCTGGTGTTTTTGAATGTTGAGGTTGTTGTTGAATTTTTTGGTGTTTTTCATTGTCGAGGTTTTTGTTGAATTTGTTGGTGTTTTTGAATGTTGTGGTTGTTGAATTTTATGGTTGTTTTTCATTGTTGAGGTTGTTGTTGAATTTGTTGGTGATTTTCAATGTTGAGTTTGTTGTTGAATTTTTTGATGTTTTGCAATGTTGAGGTGGTTGTTGACTTTGTTGGTCATTTTCAATATTGAGGTTGTTGTCGAATTCATTGGTGTTATCGCTGTTTTTTTTTTGAACTTTTTTGTATTTTTCAAAGTTGAGGTTGCATTTGAATTTGTAGGTGTTTCTCAAAGTTGATGATGATGTTGAATTTTTTGATGTTTTTCATTGTTGAGGTTGTAGTTGAAATTGCTGCTCTTTTTCAATGTTGAGGTTGTTGTTGAATTTGTTGGTGTTATCAATTATTATTTTGGTGAACTTTTTTGTATATTTAAAAGTTGAGGTTGTTGTTGAATTTGTTGCTGTTTTTCAATGTTGAGGTTGTTGAATTTTTCGGTGTTTTTCAAGGTTGACTTTGTTGTTGAATTTTTTGTTATTTTTCATTGTAGAAGTTTTTGTTGAATTTGTTGCTGTTTTTGAATGTTGAGGTTGTTGTTGAATTTGTTGGTGTTTTTCAAAGTTGAGGTTGTTGTTTAATTTTTCGGTGTTTTTCATTGTTGAGGTTTTTGTTGAATTTGTTTGTGTTTTTGAATGTTGAGCTTGTTGTTGAATTATTTGTTGTTTTTCATTGTTGAGGTTGTTGTTGAAATTGTTGGAGTTTTTCAAATTTGAGGTTGTTGGTGAATTTTTTGCTGTTTTACATTGTTGAGATTGTTGTTAAATTTTTTGATGTTTTTCATTGTTGAGGTTGGTGTTGAATTTGTTGGTGATTTTCAATATTGAGGTTGTTGTTGAATTTATTGGTTTTATCAATGGTTTTTATTTAAATTTTTTGTATTTTTCAAATTTGAGTTTGCAGTTGAATTTGTTGGTGTTTTTCAATGTTGAGGTTGTTGAATATGTTGGTGTTTTTCAAATTTGAGGTTGTTGTTGAATTTTTTGATGTTTTTCATTGTTGAGGTTGTTGTTGAATTTGTTCGTGTTTTTGAATGTTGAGGTTGTTGTTGATTTTCTTGGAGTTTTTCAATGTTGAGATTGTTGAATTTGTTGTTGTTTTTCGAATTTGCGGATGTTGTTGAATTTTTTGGTATTTTTCATTGTTGAGGGTGTTGTTGAATTTGTTGTTGTTTTTGAATGTTGAGATTGTTGAATCTGTTGGTGATTTTCAAAGTTGAGTTTGTTGTTGAATTTTTTGATGTTTTTCATTGTTATGGTTTTTGTTCATTTTGTTGGTGTTTTGGAATTTGTAGGAGGCTGTTGAATTTTTTGATGTTTATCATTGTAGAAGTTGTTGTTGAATTTGCTGCTCTTTTTCAATGTTGAGGATGCTGAATTTGTTGGTATCTTTCAAATTTGAAGTTGTTGTTTAATTTGTGGGTGATATTCAACATTGAGGTTGTCGTTGAATTTATTGGTGTTATTAATTTTTACTATGATGAACTTTTTTGTATTTTTAAAAGTTGAGGATGTTTTTCAATTTGTTGGTGTTTTTCAATGTTGAGGTTGGTGAATCTGCTGGTGTTTATAAATGATGACCTTGTTGAATTTGTTGGTGTTTTTCTAAGTGGAGGATGTTGTTGAATGTTTTGGTATTTTTCATTGTTGAGGTTTTTATTGAATTTGTTGTTGTTTTTGAATGTTGAGGTTGTTGAATCTGTTGGTGTTTTTCAAAGTTGAGGTTGTTGTTGAATTTGGTGGTGTTTTTCATTGTTGAGGTTTTTGCTCAATTTGTTGGTGTTTTTGAATGTTGCGGTTGCTGTTGAATTTTTTGGTGTTTTTCATTGTAGAGGTTGTTGTTGAATTTGCTGGTGATTTTCAATGTTGAGTTTGTTGTTGAATTTATTGTTGTTTTTCATTGTTGAGGTTGTTGTTGAAATTGTTGGAGTTTTTCAATGTTGAGGATGTTGTTGAATTTTTTGGTGTATTTCATTTTTGAGGTTGTTGTTGAATTTTTTGGTGTTATTCATTGCCGAGTTTGTTGTTGAAATTGTTGGAGTTTTTCAATGTCGAGGTGGTTGTTGAATTTTTTGGTGTATTTCATTGTTGAGATTGTTATTGAATTTGTTGGTGATTTTCAATATTGATGTTGTTGTTGAATTTATTGGTGTTATCAATGGTTTTTTTTTACTTTTTTGTATTTTTCAAGTTGAGGTTGCAGTTGAATATGTTGGTGTTTTTGAATGTTGAGGTTGTTGAATCTGTTGATTTTTTTCAAAGTTGAGGGTGTTGTTGAATATTTTGGTGTTATTCATTGTTGAGGTTTTTGTTCAAATTGTTGGTGTATTTGAATGTTGAGGTTGCTGTTGAATTTTTTGATGTTTTTCATTGTTGAGGTTGTTGCTGAATTTGTTGGTGATTTTCAATATTGAAGTTGTTGTTGAATTTATTGATGTTATCAATGTTTTTTTTTGAACTTTTTTGTATTTGTCAAAGTTGAGGTTGCAGTTGTATTTTTTGGTATTTTTCAGTGTTGAGGTTGGTGAATTTATTGTTGATTTTCAAAGTTGAGGTTGTTGTTGAATTTTTTGGTGTTTTTCATTGTTGAGGTTTTTGTTGAATTTGTTGATGTTTCTGAATGTTGATGTTGTGTAATTTTTTGGTGTTTATCATTGTTGAGGTTGTTGTTGAATTTGTTGTTGTTTTGCAATGTTGAGGTTGTTGTTGACTTTGTTGGTGATTTTCATTGATGAGGTTGTTGTTCAATTTTTTGTTTTTTTTCAAAGTTGAGGTTGTTGTTGAATTTATTGATGTTTTTCATTGTTGACGTTGTTGTTGAATTTTTGCTCTTTTTCAGTGTTGAGGTTGTTGAATTTGTTGGTGTTTGAAATGTTGAGGTTGTTGTTGAATTTGCTGGTGATATTCAATATTGAGGTTGTTGTTGAATTTGTTGGGGTTATCAATTTTTATTTGGGTGAACTTTTTTGTATATTTTAAAGTTGAGGTTGTTGTTGAATTTTTTGGTATTTTTCATTGTAGAAGTTTTTGTTGAATTTGTTGGTGTTTTTGAATGTAGAGGTTGTAGTTGAATTTGTGGGTGTTTTTCAAAGTTGAGGATGTTGTTGAATTTTTTGGTGTATTTCATTTTTGAGGTTGTTGTTGAATTTTTTGGTGTTATTCATTGCCGAGTTTGTTGTTGAAATTGTTGGAGTTTTTCAATGTCGAGGTGGTTGTTGAATTTTTTGGTGTATTTCATTGTTGAGATTGTTATTGAATTTGTTGGTGATTTTCAATATTGATGTTGTTGTTGAATTTATTGGTGTTATCAATGGTTTTTTTTTACTTTTTTGTATTTTTCAAGTTGAGGTTGCAGTTGAATATGTTGGTGTTTTTGAATGTTGAGGTTGTTGAATCTGTTGATTTTTTTCAAAGTTGAGGGTGTTGTTGAATATTTTGGTGTTATTCATTGTTGAGGTTTTTGTTCAAATTGTTGGTGTATTTGAATGTTGAGGTTGCTGTTGAATTTTTTGATGTTTTTCATTGTTGAGGTTGTTGCTGAATTTGTTGGTGATTTTCAATATTGAAGTTGTTGTTGAATTTATTGATGTTATCAATGTTTTTTTTTGAACTTTTTTGTATTTGTCAAAGTTGAGGTTGCAGTTGTATTTTTTGGTATTTTTCAGTGTTGAGGTTGGTGAATTTATTGTTGATTTTCAAAGTTGAGGTTGTTGTTGAATTTTTTGGTGTTTTTCATTGTTGAGGTTTTTGTTGAATTTGTTGATGTTTCTGAATGTTGATGTTGTGTAATTTTTTGGTGTTTATCATTGTTGAGGTTGTTGTTGAATTTGTTGTTGTTTTGCAATGTTGAGGTTGTTGTTGACTTTGTTGGTGATTTTCATTGATGAGGTTGTTGTTCAATTTTTTGTTTTTTTTCAAAGTTGAGGTTGTTGTTGAATTTATTGATGTTTTTCATTGTTGACGTTGTTGTTGAATTTTTGCTCTTTTTCAGTGTTGAGGTTGTTGAATTTGTTGGTGTTTGAAATGTTGAGGTTGTTGTTGAATTTGCTGGTGATATTCAATATTGAGGTTGTTGTTGAATTTGTTGGGGTTATCAATTTTTATTTGGGTGAACTTTTTTGTATATTTTAAAGTTGAGGTTGTTGTTGAATTTTTTGGTATTTTTCATTGTAGAAGTTTTTGTTGAATTTGTTGGTGTTTTTGAATGTAGAGGTTGTAGTTGAATTTGTGGGTGTTTTTCAAAGTTGAGGATGTTGTTGAATTTTTTGGTGTTTTTCATTGTTGAGGTTTTTGTTGAATTTCTTTGTGTTTTTGAATGCTGAGGTTGTTGTTGAATTTTTAGATGTTTTTCACTGTTGTGGTTGTTGTTGAATTTGTTGGTGATTTTCAATTATGAGTTTGTTGTTAAATTTTTTGTTGTTTTTCATTGTTGAGGTTGTTGTTGAAATTGTTGGAGTTTTTCAATGTTGAGGTTGTTCTTGAATTTTTTGGTGATTTTCATTGTTGAGGTTGTTGTTGAATTTGTTGGTGATTTTCAATATTGATGTTGTTGTTGAATTTATTGGTGTTATCAATGGTTTTTTTTTTGAACTTTTTGGATTTTTCAAAGTTTAGGCTGCAGTTGAATTTGTTGGTGTTTTTCAATGTTTAGGTTGTTGAATTTGCTGGTGTTTTTGAATGTTGAGGTTGTTGTTGAATTTTTTGGTGTTTTTCATTGTCGAGGTTTTTGTTGAATTTGTTGGTGTTTTTGAATGTTGTGGTTGATGAATTTTATGGTTGTTTTTCATTGTTGAGGTTGTTGTTGAATTTGTTGGTGATTTTCAATGTTGAGTTTGTTGTTGAATTTTTTGATGTTTTGCAATGTTGTGGTTGTTGTTGACTTTGTTGGTGATTTTCAATATTGAGGTTGTTGTTGAATTCATTGGTGTTATCGTTGTTTTTATTTGAATTTTTTTGTATTTTTCAAAGTTGAGGTTGCATTTGAATTTGTAGGTGTTTCTCAAAGTTGATGATGATGTTGAATTTTTTGATGTTTTTCATTGTTGAGGTTCTAGTTGAAATTGCTGCTCTTTTTCAATGTTGAGGTTGTTGTTGAATTTGTTGGTGTTTTCAATTATTATTTTGGTGAACTTTTTTGTATATTTAAAAGTTGAGGTTGTTGTTGAATTTGTTGCTGTTTTTCAATGTTGAGGTTGTTGAATTTTTCGGTGTTTTTCAAGGTTGACTTTGTTGTTGAATTTTTTGTTATTTTTCATTGTAGAAGTTTTTGTTGAATTTGTTGCTGTTTTTGAATGTTGAGGTTGTTGTTGAATTTGTTGGTGTTTTTCAAAGTTGAGGTTGTTGTTTAATTTTTCGGTGTTTTTCATTGTTGAGGTTTTTGTTGAATTTGTTTGTGTTTTTGAATGTTGAGTTTGTTGTTGAATTATTTGTTGTGTTTCATTGTTGAGGTTGTTGTTGAAATTGTTGGAGTTTTTCAAATTTGAGGTTGTTGGTGAATTTTTTGCTATTTTACATTGTTGAGGTTGTTTTTGAATTTTTTGATGTTTTTCAGTGTTGAGGTTGGTGTTGAATTTGTTGGTGATTTTCAATATTGAGGTTGTTGAATATGTTGGTGTTTTTCAAATTTGAGGTTGTTGTTGATTTTGTTGGTGTTTTTCAATGTTGAGGTTGTTGAATATGTTGGTGTTTTTCAAATTTGAGGTTGTTGTTGAATTTTTTGATGTTTTTCATTCTTGAGGTTGTTGTTGAATTTGTTCGTGTTTTTGGATGTTGAGGTTGTTGTTGAATTTGTTGGTGATTTTCAATATTGATTATGTTGTTGAATTTATTGGTGTTATCAAAGATTTTTTTTGAACTTTTTTGTATTTTTCAAAGTTGATGTTGCAGTTGACTTTGTAGGTGTTTTTCAAAGTTGATGTTGTTGTTGAATTTTTTGATGTTTTTCATTGTTGAGGTTTTTGTTAAATTTGCTGCTCTTTTTCAATGTTGAGGTTGTTGAATTTGTTGGAATTTTTCAAAGCTGAAGTTGTTTTTTAATTTGTGGGTGATATTCAACATTGAGATTGTTGTTGAAATTTTTGGTGTTATCAATTTTTATTATGATGAACTTTTTTTATTTCTAAATATTAATTTTGTTGTTGAATTTGTTGGTGTTTTTCTATGTTGAGGTTGGTGAATTTGTTGGTGTTTTACAAAGTTGATGTTGTTGTTGAATTTGTTGGTGTTTTTCATTGTTGAGGTTGTTGTTGAAATTGTTGAAGTTTTTCAATTTTGAGGTTGTAGGTGAATTATTTCCTGTTTTACATTGTTGAGGTTGTTGTTGAATTTTTTGGTGTTTTTCATTGTTGAGGTTGGTGTTGAGTTTGTTGGTGATTTTCAATATTGCAGTTGTTGTTGAATTTATTGGTTTTATCAATGGCTTTTACTTAAATTTTTTGTATTTTTCAAAGTTGAGTTTGCAGTTGAATTTGTTGGTGTTTTTCAATGTTGAGGTTGTTGAATATGTTGGTGTTTTTCAAATTTGAGGTTGTTGTTGATTTTTTTGTTGTTTTTCAATGTTGAGGTTGTTGTTGAATTTGTTCGTGTTTTTGGATGTTGAGGTTGTTGTTGAATTTGTTGGTGATTTTCAATATTGATTATGTTGTTGAATTTATTGGTGTTATCAATGATTTTTTTTGAACTTTTTTGTATTTTTCAAAGTTGATGTTGCAATTGACTTTGTAGATGTTTTTCAAAGTAGATGTTGTTGAATTTTTTGATGTTTTTCATTGTTGAGGTTGTTGTTCAATTTGCTGCTCTTTTTCAATGTTGAGGTTGTTGAATTTGTTGGTATTTTTCAAAGCTGAAGTTGTTTTTTAATTTGTGGGTGATATTCAACATTGAGGTTGTTGTTGAATTTTTTGGTGTTATCAATTTTTATTTTGATGAACTTTTTTTATTTCTAAATATTAATTTTGTTGTTGAATTTGTTGGTGTTTTTCTATGTTGAGGTTGGTGAATTTGTTGGTGTTTTGCAAAGTTGATGTTGTTGTTGAATTTGTTGGTGTTTTTCATTGTTGAGGTTGTTGTTGAAATTGTTGGAGTTTTTCAATTTTGAGGTTGTTGGTGAATTATTTCCTGTTTTACATTGTTGAGGTTGTTGTTGAATTTTTTGGTGTTTTTCATTGTTGAGGTTGGTGTTGAATTTGTTGGTGATTTTCAATATTGCGGTTGTTGTTGAATTTATTGGTTTTATCAATGGCTTTTAATTAAATTTTTTGTATTTTTCTAAGTTGAGTTTGCAGTTGAATTTGTTGGTGTTTTTCAATGTTGAGGTTGTTGAATATGTTGGTGTTTTTCAAATTTGAGGTTGTTGTTGAATTTTTTGATGTTGTTCAATGTTGAGGTTGTTGTTGAATTTGTTCGTGTTTTTGAATGTTGAGGTTGTTGTTGAATTTGTTGATGATTTTCAATATTGATTATGTTGTTGAATTTATTGGAGTTATCAATGATTTTTTTTGAACTTTTTTGTAGTCTTCAAAGTTGATGTTGCAATTGAATTTGTAGTTGTTTTTCAAAGTTGATGTTGTTGTTGAATTTTTTGATGTTTTTCATTGTTGAGGTTGTCGTTAAATTTGATGCTCTTTTTCAATGTTGAGGTTGTTGAATTTGTTGGTATTTTTCAAAGCTGAAGTTGTTTTTTAATTTGTGGATGATATTCAACATTGAGGTTGTTGTTGAATTTTTTGGTGTTATCAATTTTTATTTTGATGAACTTTTTTTTATTTTTAAATATTAATGTTGTTGTTGAATTTGTTGGTGTTTTTCTATGTTGAGTTTGGTGAATTTGTTGGTGTTTTACAAAGTTGATGTTGTTGTTGAATTTGTTGGTGTTTTTGAATGTTGAGGTTGTTGTTGATTTTCTTGGAGTTTTTCAATGTTGATATTGTTGAATTTGTTGTTGTTTTTCCAATTTGCGGATGTTGTTGAATTTTTTGGTATTTTTCATTGTTGAGGGTGATGTTGAATTTGTTGTTGTTTTTGAAAGTTGAGGTTGTTGAATCTGTTGGTGATTTTCAAAGTTGAGTTTGTTGTTGAATTTTTTGGCGTTTTTCATTGTTGAGGTTTTTGTTCATTTAGTTGGTGTTTTGGAATTTGTAGGAGGCTTTTGAATTTTTTGATGTTTATCATTGTAGAGGTTGTTGTTGAATTTGTTGGTGATTTTCAATGTTGAGGTTGTTGTTGAATTTGTTGATGTTTTGCAATGTTGAGGTTGTTGTTGACTTTGTTGGTGATTTTCAATATTGAGGTTGTTGTTGAATTCCTTGGTGTTATCAATGGTTTTTTTTGAACTTTTTTGTATTTTTCAAAGTTGAAGTTGCTGTTGAATTTGTGGGTGTTTTTCATTGTTGAGGTTGTTGTTGAAATTGTTGGAGTTTTTCAATGTTGAGGTTGTTGTTGAAATTTTTGGTGTATTTCTTTTTTGAGTTTTTTGTTGAGTTTTTTGATGTTGTTCATTGTTGAGGTTGTTGTTGAATTTGTTGGTTATTTTCAATATTGAGGTTGTTGTTGAATTTATTGGTGTTATCAATGTTTTTTTTTACCTTTTTGTATTTATAGAAGTTGAGGTTGCAGTTGAATATGTTGGTGTTTTTGAATGTTGAGTTTGTTGAATCCGTTGGTGTTTTTCAAAGTTGAGGTTGTTGTTGAATTTTTTGTTGTTTTTCATTGTTGAGATTTTTGTTCAATTTTTTGGTGATTTTCAATATTGAGGTTGTTTTTGAATTTATTGGTGTTTTGCAATTTTGAGGTTGTTGTTGACTTTTTTGGTGAGTTTCAATGTTGAGGTTGTTGTTGAATTTATTGGTGTTATCAATGGTTTTTTTTAAACTTTTTTGTATTTTTCAAAGTTGAGGTTGAATTTGAATTTGTTGCTGTTTTTCAATGTTGAGGTTGTTGAATTTGCTGGTGTTTTTGAAAATTGAAGTTGTTGTTGAATTTTTTGGTGTTTTTCATTGTCGAGGTATTTCTTGAATTTGTTGGTGTTTTTGAATGTTGCGGTTGTTGATTTTTATTGCTGTTTTTCATAGTTGAGGTTGCAATTGAATTTGTAGGTGTTTTTCAAAGTTGATGATGTTGTTGAATTTATGATGTTTTTCATTGTTGAGGTTGTAGTTGAATTTGCTGCTCTTTTTCAATGTTGAGGTTGTTGTTGAATTTGTAGGTGTTATCAATTTTTATTTTGGTGAACATTTTTGTATATTTAAAAGTTGAGGTTGTTGTTGAATTTGTTGCTGTTTTTCATTGTTGAGGTTGTTGAATTTGTCGGTGTTTTTCAAGGTTGAGTTTGTTGTTCAATTTTTTGGTATGTTTCATTCTAGAAGTTTTTGTTGAATTTGTTGCTGTTAGTTGAATGTTGAGGTTGTTGTTGAATTTGCTGGTGTTTTTCAAAGTTGAAGTTGTTGTTTAATTTTTAGATGTTTTTCATTGTTGAGATGGTTGTTGTTGAATTTGTTTGTGATTTTCAATGTTGAGTTTGTTGTGGAATTTATTGTTGTTTTTCATTGTTGAGGTTGTGTTTGAAATTGTTGGAGTTTTTCAATGTTGAGGTTGTTGTTGAATTTTTTGCTCTTTTTCATTGTTGAGGTTGTTGTTGAATTTTTTTGGCGTTTTTCAATGATGAGTTTGTTGCTGTTGAATTTTATGATATTTTTCATTGTCGAGGTTGTTGTTGAATTTTTTGGTGTTTTTCATTGTCTAGGTCTTCGTTGAATTTGTTGGTGTCTTTGAATGTTGTGGTTGTTGAATTTTATTGTTGTTTATCATTGTTGAGGTTGTTGTTGAATTTGTTGGTGATTTTCAATGTTGAGGTTGTTGTTGAATTTATTGATGTTTTGCAATGTTGAGGTTGTTGTTGACTTTGTTGGTGATTTTCAATATTGAAGTTGTTGTTGAATTCATTGGTGTTATCATTGTTTTTTTTTGAACTTTTTTGTATTTTTCAAATTTGAGGTTGCATTTGAATTTGTAGGTGTTTTTCAAAGTTGATAATGTTGTTGAATTTTTTGATGTTTTTCATTGTTGAGGTTGTAGTTGAAATTGCTGCTATTTTCAATGTTGAGGTTGTTGTTGAATTTGTTGGTGTTATCAATTATTATTTTGGTGAACTTTTTTGTATATTTAAAAGTTGAGGTTGTTGTTGAATTTGTTGCTGTTTTTCAATGTTGAGGTTGTTGAATTTTTCGGTGTTTTTCAAGGTTGACTTTGTTGTTGAATTTTTTGGTATTTTTCATTGTAGAAGTTTTTGTTGAATTTGTTGCTGTTTTTGAATGTTGAGGTTGTTGTTGAATTTGTTGGTGTTTTTGAAAGTTGAGGTTGTTGTTTAATTTTTCGGTGTTTTTCGTTGTTGAGGTTTTTGTTGAATTTGTTTGTGTTTTTGAATGTTGAGCTTGTTGTTGAATTATTTGTTGTTTTTCATTGTTGAGGTTGTTGTTGAAATTGTTGGAGTTTTTCAATTTTGAGGTTGTTGGTGAATTATTTCCTGTTTTACATTGTTGAGGTTGTTGTTTGAATTTTTTGGTGTTTTTCATTGTTGAGGTTGGTGTTGAATTTGTTGGTGATTTTCAATATTGCGTTTGTTGTTGAATTTATTGGTTTTATCAATGGCTTTTACTTAAATTTTTTGTATTTTTCAAAGTTGAGTTTGCAGTTGAATTTGTTGGTGTTTTTCAATGTTGAGGTTGTTGAATATGTTGGTGTTTTTCAAATTTGAGGTTGTTGTTGAATTTTTTGATGTTTTTCATTGATGAGGTTGTTGTTGAATTTGTTCGTGTTTTTGAATGTTGAGGTTGTTGTTGAATTTGTTGGTGATTTTCAATATTGATTATGTTGTTGGATTTATTGGTGTTATGAAAGATTTTTTTTGAACTTTTTTGTATTTTTCAAAGTTGACGTTGCAATTGAATTTGTAGGTGTTTTTAAAGTTGATGTTGTTGTTGAATTTTCTGATGTTTTTCATTGTTGAGGTTGTTGTTCAATTTGATGCGCTTTTTCAATGTTGAGGTTGTTGAATTTGTTGGTATTTTTCAAAGCTGAAGTTGTTTTTTAATTTGTGGCTGATATTCAACATTGAGGTTGTTGTTGAATTTTTTGGTGTTATCAATTTTTATTTTGATGAACTTTTTTTTATTTTTAAATATTAATGTTGTTGTTGAATTTGTTGGTCTTTTTCTATGTTGAGGTTGGTGAATTTGTTGGTGTTATCAATTCTTTTTTGGTGAACTCTATTGCATATTTAAAAGTTGAGGTTGTTGTTGAATTTGTTGCTGTTTTTCAATGTTGAGGTTGTTGAATTTGCTGGTGTTTTTGAAAATTGAGGTTGTTGTTGAATTTTTTGGTGTTTTTCATTGTCGAGGTTTTTGTTGAAGTTGTTGGTGTTTTTGAATGTTGATGTTGTTTAATTTTATTATTGTTTTTGATAGTTGAGTTTGCATTTGAATTTGTAGGTGTTTTTCAAAGTAGATGATGTTGTTGAATTTTTTGATCTTTTTCATTGTTGAGGTTGTAGTTGAATTTGCTGCTCTTTTTCAATGTTGAGGTTGTTGTTGAATTTGTTGGTGTTATCAATTTTTATTTTGGTGATTTTTTTGTATATTTAAAAGTTGAGGTTGTTGTTGAATTTGTTGCTGTTTTTCATTGTTGAGGTTGTTGAATTTGTCGGTGTTTTTCAAGGTTGAATTTGTTGTTGAATTGTTTGGTATGTTTCATTGTAGAAGTTTTTGTTGAATTTGTTGCTGTTAGTTGAATGTTGGGTTTGTTGTTGAATTTGTTTGTGATTTTCAATGTTGAGTTTGTTGTTGAATTTATTGTTGTTTTTCATTGTTGAGGTTGTTGTTGAAATTGTTGGAGTTTTTCAATGCTGAGGTTGTTGTTGAATTTTTTGCTCTTTTTCATTGTTGAGGTTGCTGTTGAATTTTTTGGTGTTTTTCATTGTTGAGTTTGTTGCTGTTGAATTTTATGATGTTTTTCATTGTCGAGGTTGATGTTGAATTTTTTGGTGTTTTTCATTGTCGAGGTTTTCGTTGAATTTGTTGGTGTCTTTGAATGTTGTGGTTGTTGAATTTTATTGTTGTTTTTCATTGTTGAGGTTGTTGTTGAATTTGTTGGTGATTTTCAATGTTGAGGTTGTTGTTGAATTTGTTGATGTTTTGCAATGTTGAGGCTGTTGTCGACTTTGTTGGTGATTTTCAATATTTAGGTTGTTGTTGAATTCATTGTTATTATCAATGGTTTTTTTTGAACTTTTTTGTATTATTCAAATTTGAGGTTGCAATTGAATTTTTAGGTGTTTTTCGTAGTTGATGATGTTGTTGAATTTTTTGAAGTTTTTCAATGTTGAGGTTGTAGTTGAATTTGCTCCTCTTTTTGAAAGTTGAGGTTGTTGTTGAATTTGTGGGTGTTATCAATTTTTATTTTGGTGAACTTTATTGTATATTTAAAAGTTGAGGTTGTTGTTGAAGTTTTTGCTGTTTTTCAATGTTGAGGTTGTTGAATTTTTCGGTGATTTTCAAGGTTGAATTTGTTCTTGAATTTTTTGGTATTTTGCATTGTAGACGTTTTTGATGAATTTGTTGTTATTTTTGAATGTTGAGGTTGTTGTTGAATTTGTTGGTGTTTTTGAAAATTGAGGTTGTTGTTTAATTTTTCAGTGTTTTTCATTGTTGAGGTTTTTATTGAATTTGTTGGTGTTTTTGAATGTTGAGGTTGCTGTTGAATTTTTAGATGTTTTTCAATGTTGAGTTTGTTGTTGAATTTTTTGTTGTATTTCATTGTTGAGGTTGTTGTTGAATTTGTTCGTGTTTTTGAATGTTGAGGTTGTTGTTGAATTTGTTGGTGATTTTCAATATTGATTATGTTGTTGGATTTATTGGTGTTATGAAAGATTTTTTTTGAACTTTTTTGTATTTTTCAAAGTTGACGTTGCAATTGAATTTGTAGGTGTTTTTAAAGTTGATGTTGTTGTTGAATTTTCTGATGTTTTTCATTGTTGAGGTTGTTGTTCAATTTGATGCGCTTTTTCAATGTTGAGGTTGTTGAATTTGTTGGTATTTTTCAAAGCTGAAGTTGTTTTTTAATTTGTGGCTGATATTCAACATTGAGGTTGTTGTTGAATTTTTTGGTGTTATCAATTTTTATTTTGATGAACTTTTTTTTATTTTTAAATATTAATGTTGTTGTTGAATTTGTTGGTCTTTTTCTATGTTGAGGTTGGTGAATTTGTTGGTGTTATCAATTCTTTTTTGGTGAACTCTATTGCATATTTAAAAGTTGAGGTTGTTGTTGAATTTGTTGCTGTTTTTCAATGTTGAGGTTGTTGAATTTGCTGGTGTTTTTGAAAATTGAGGTTGTTGTTGAATTTTTTGGTGTTTTTCATTGTCGAGGTTTTTGTTGAAGTTGTTGGTGTTTTTGAATGTTGATGTTGTTTAATTTTATTATTGTTTTTGATAGTTGAGTTTGCATTTGAATTTGTAGGTGTTTTTCAAAGTAGATGATGTTGTTGAATTTTTTGATCTTTTTCATTGTTGAGGTTGTAGTTGAATTTGCTGCTCTTTTTCAATGTTGAGGTTGTTGTTGAATTTGTTGGTGTTATCAATTTTTATTTTGGTGATTTTTTTGTATATTTAAAAGTTGAGGTTGTTGTTGAATTTGTTGCTGTTTTTCATTGTTGAGGTTGTTGAATTTGTCGGTGTTTTTCAAGGTTGAATTTGTTGTTGAATTGTTTGGTATGTTTCATTGTAGAAGTTTTTGTTGAATTTGTTGCTGTTAGTTGAATGTTGGGTTTGTTGTTGAATTTGTTTGTGATTTTCAATGTTGAGTTTGTTGTTGAATTTATTGTTGTTTTTCATTGTTGAGGTTGTTGTTGAAATTGTTGGAGTTTTTCAATGCTGAGGTTGTTGTTGAATTTTTTGCTCTTTTTCATTGTTGAGGTTGCTGTTGAATTTTTTGGTGTTTTTCATTGTTGAGTTTGTTGCTGTTGAATTTTATGATGTTTTTCATTGTCGAGGTTGATGTTGAATTTTTTGGTGTTTTTCATTGTCGAGGTTTTCGTTGAATTTGTTGGTGTCTTTGAATGTTGTGGTTGTTGAATTTTATTGTTGTTTTTCATTGTTGAGGTTGTTGTTGAATTTGTTGGTGATTTTCAATGTTGAGGTTGTTGTTGAATTTGTTGATGTTTTGCAATGTTGAGGCTGTTGTCGACTTTGTTGGTGATTTTCAATATTTAGGTTGTTGTTGAATTCATTGTTATTATCAATGGTTTTTTTTGAACTTTTTTGTATTATTCAAATTTGAGGTTGCAATTGAATTTTTAGGTGTTTTTCGTAGTTGATGATGTTGTTGAATTTTTTGAAGTTTTTCAATGTTGAGGTTGTAGTTGAATTTGCTCCTCTTTTTGAAAGTTGAGGTTGTTGTTGAATTTGTGGGTGTTATCAATTTTTATTTTGGTGAACTTTATTGTATATTTAAAAGTTGAGGTTGTTGTTGAAGTTTTTGCTGTTTTTCAATGTTGAGGTTGTTGAATTTTTCGGTGATTTTCAAGGTTGAATTTGTTCTTGAATTTTTTGGTATTTTGCATTGTAGACGTTTTTGATGAATTTGTTGTTATTTTTGAATGTTGAGGTTGTTGTTGAATTTGTTGGTGTTTTTGAAAATTGAGGTTGTTGTTTAATTTTTCAGTGTTTTTCATTGTTGAGGTTTTTATTGAATTTGTTGGTGTTTTTGAATGTTGAGGTTGCTGTTGAATTTTTAGATGTTTTTCAATGTTGAGTTTGTTGTTGAATTTTTTGTTGTATTTCATTGTTGAGGTTGTTGTTGAAATTGTTGGAGTTTTTCAATGTTGAGGTTGTTGTTGAATTTTTTGCTGTTTTTCACTGTTGACGTTGCAGTTGAATTTTTTGGTTCTTTTAATTGTTGAGGTTGGTGTTGAATTTGTTGGTGATTTTCAATATTGAGCATGTTGTTGAATTTATTTGTTTTATGAAAGGTTTTTTTTTTAACTTTTTTGTATTTTTCAAAGTTGAGTTTGCAGTTGAATTTGTTGATGTTTTTCAATGTTGAGGTTGTTGAATATATTGGTGTTTTTCAAAGTTGAGGTTGTTGTTCAATTTTTTGTTTTTTTTCATTGTTGAGGTTTTTCTTGAATTTCTTGGTATTTTTGAATGTTGCGGTTGTTGTTGAATTTTTTGGTGTTTTTCATTGTTGAGGTTGTTGTTGAATTTGTTGATGTTTTGCAATGTTGAAGTTGTTGTTGACTTTGTTGGTGATTTTCAATATTGAGGTTGTTGTTGAATTCATTGGTGTTATCATTTTTTTTTTGAACTTTTTTGTATTTTTCAAAGTTGAGGTTGCATTTGAATTTGTAGGTGTTTTTCAAAGTTGATAATGTTGTTGAATTTTTTGATGTTTTTCATTGTTGAGGTTGTAGTTGAAATTGCTGCTCTTTTTCAATGTTGAGTTTGTTGTTGAATTTGTTGGTGTTATCAATTATTATTTTGGTGAACTTGTTTGTATATTTAAAAGTTGAGGTTGTTGTTGAATTTGTTGGTGTTTTTCAATGTTGAGGTTGTTGAATTTTTCGGTGTTTTTCAAGGTTGACTTTGTTGTTGAATTTTTTGGTATTTTTCATTGTAGAAGTTTTTGTTGAATTTGTTGCTGTTTTTGAATGTTGAGGTTGTTGCTGAATTTGTTGGTGTTTTTGAAAGTTGAGGTTGTTGTTTAATTTTTCGGTGTTTTTCATTGTTGAGGTTTTTGTTGAATTTGTTTGTGTTTTTGAATGTTGAGTTTGTTGTTGAATTATTTGTTGTTTTTCATTGTTGAGGTTGTTGTTGAAATTGTTGGAGTTTTTCAATTTTGAGGTTGTTGGTGAATTATTTCCTGTTTTACATTGTTGAGGTTGTTGTTGAATTTTTTGGTGTTTTTCATTGTTGAGGTTGGTGTTGAATTTGTTGGTGATTTTCAATATTGCAGTTGTTGTTGCATTTATTGGTTTTATCAATGGTTTTTATTTAAATTTTTTGTATTTTTCAAAGTTGAGTTTGCAGTTGAATTTGTTGGTGTTTTTCAATGTTGAGGTAGTTGAATATGTTGGTGTTTTTCAAATTTGAGGTTGTTGTTGAATTTTTTGATGTTTTTCATTGATGAGGTTGTTGTTGAATTTGTTCGTGTTTTTGAATGTTGAGGTTGTTGTTGAATTTGTTGGCGATTTTCAATATTGATTATGTTGTTGAATTTATTGGTGTTATCAAAGATATTTTTTGAACTTTTTTGTATTTTTCAAAGTTGATGTTGCAATTGAATTTGTAGGTGTTTTTCAAAGTTGATGTTGTTGTTGAATTTTTTGATGTTTTTCATTGTTGAGGTTGTTGTTAAATTTGCTGCTCTTTTTCAATGTTGAGGTTGTTGAATTTGTTGGTATTTATCAAAGCTGAAGTTGTTTTTTAATTTGTGGGTGATATTCAACATTGAGGTTGTTGTTGAATTTTTTGGTGTTATCAATTTTTATTTTGATGAACTTTTTTTTATTTTTAAATATTAATGTTGTTGTTGATTTTGTTGGTGTTTTTCTATGTTGAGGTTGGTGAATTTGTTGGTGTTATCAATTTTTATTTGGTGAACTCTATTGTATATTTAAAAGTTGAGGTTGTTGTTGAATTTGTTGCTGTTTTTCAATGTTGAGGTTGTTGAATTTTTCGGTGATTTTCAAGGTTGAGTTTGTTTTTGAATTTTTTGGTATTTTTCATTGTAGAAGTTTTTGTTGAATTTGTTGGTGTTTTTGAATGTTGAGGTTGTTGAATTTGCTGGTGTTTTTGAAAATTGAGGTTGTTGTTGAATTTTTTGGTGTTTTTCATTGTCGAGGTTTTGTTGAAGTTGTTGGTGTTTTTGAATGTTGATGTTGTTTAACTTTATTATTGTTTTTCATAGTTGAGGTTGCATTTGAATTTATAGGTGTTTTTCAAAGTTGATGATGTTGTTGAATTTTTTGTTCTTTTTCATTGTTGAGGTTGTAGTTGAATTTGCTGCTCTTTTTCAATGTTGAGGTTGTTGTTGAATTTGTTGGTGTTATCAATTTTTATTTGGTGATTTTTTTGTATATTTAAAAGTTGAGGTTGTTGTTGAATTTGTTGCTGTTTTTCATTGTTGAGGTTGTTGAATTTGTCGGTGTTTTTCAAGGTTGAGTTTGTTGTTGAATTTTTTGGTGTGTTTCATTGTAGAAGTTTTTGTTGAATTTGTTGCTGTTAGTTGAATGTTGAGTTTGTTGTTGAATTTATTGTTGTTTTTCATTGTTGAGGTTGTTGTTGAAATTGTTGGAGTTTTTCAATGCTGAGGTTGTTGTTGAATTTTTTGCGGTTTTTCATAGTTGACGTTGCTGTTGAATTATTTGGTGTTTTTCATTGTTGAGTTTGTTCCTGTTGAAATTTATGATGTTTTTCATTGTCGAGGTTGATGTTGAATTTTTTCGTGTTTTTCATTGTCGTGGTTTTCGTTGAATTTGTTGGTGTTTTTGAATGTTGTGGTTGTTGAATTTTATTGTTGTTTTTCATTGTTGAGGTTGTTGTTGAATTTGTTGGTGATTTTCAATGTTGAGGTTGTTGTTGAATTTGATGATGTTTTGCAATTTTGAGGTTGTTGTTGACCTTGTTGGTGATTTTCAATATTGAGGTTGTTGTTGAATTCATTGGTGTTATCAATGGTTTTTTTTGAACTTTATTGTATTATTCAAATTTGAGGTTGCAATTGAATTTGTAGGTGTTTTTCGTAGTTGATGAAGTTGTTGAATTTTTTGATGTTTTTCATTGTTGAGGTTGTAGTTGAATTTGCTGCTCTTTTTCAATGTTGTGGTTGTTGTTGAATTTGTTGGTGTTATCAATTTTTATTTTGGTGAACTTTATTGTATATTTAAAAGTTGAGGTTGTTGTTGAATTTGTTGCTGTTTTTCAATGTTGAGGTTGTTGAATTTTTCGGTGATTTTCAAGGTTGAATTTGTTGTTGAATTTTTTGGTATTTTTCATTGTAGAAGTTTTTGTTGAATTTGTTGTTATTTTTGAATGTTGAGGTTGTTGTTGAATTTGATGATGTTTTGCAATTTTGAGGTTGTTGTTGACCTTGTTGGTGATTTTCAATATTGAGGTTGTTGTTGAATTCCTTGGTGTTATCAATGGTTTTTTTTGAACTTTTTTGTATTATTCAAATTTGTGGTTGCAGTTGAATTTTTTGGTGTTTTTCAATGTTGAGGTTTTTATTGAATTTGTTGGTGTTTTTGAATGTTGAGGTTGCTGTTGAATTTTTAGATGTTTTTCATTGTTGAGGTTGTTGTTGAATTTGTTGGTGATTTTCAATGTTGAGTTTGTTGTTGAATTTTTTGTTGTATTTCATTGTTGAGGTTGTTGTTGAAATTGTTGGAGTTTTTCAATGTTGAGATTGTTGTTGAATTTTTTGCTGTTCTTCACTGTTGACGTTGCTGTTGAATTTTTTGGTGCTTTTAATTGTTGAGGTTGGTGTTGAATTTGTTGGTGATTTTCAATATTGAGCATGTTGTTGAATTAATTGGTTTTATCAATGGTTTTTTTTTTAACTTTTTTGTATTTTTCAAAGTTGAGGTTGCAGTTGAATTTGTTGGTGTTTTTCAATGTTGAGGTTGTTGAATATGTTGGTATTTTTGAAATTTGAGGTTGTTGTTTAATTTTTCGGTGTTTTTCATTGTTGAGGTTTTTATTGAATTTGTTGGTGTTTTTGAATGTTGAGGTTGCTGTTGAATTTTTAGATGTTTTTCATTGTTGAGGTTGTTGTTGAATTTGTTGGTGATTTTCAATGTTGAGTTTGTTGTTGAATTTTTTGTTGTATTTCATTGTTGAGGTTGTTGTTGAAATTGTTGGAGTTTTTCAATGTTGAGGTTGTTGTTGAATTTTTTGCTGTTCTTCACTGTTGACGTTGCTGTTGAATTTTTTGGTGCTTTTAATTGTTGAGGTTGGTGTTGAATTTGTTGGTGATTTTCAATATTGAGCATGTTGTTAAATTTATTGGTTTAATCAATGGTTTTTTTTTAAACTTTTTTGTATTTTTCAAAGTTGAGGTTGCAGTTGAATTTGTTGGTGTTTTTCAATGTTGAGGTTGTTGAATATATTGTTGTTTTTCAAAGTTGAGGTTGTTGTTCAATTTTTTGTTTTTATCAATGGTTTTTTTTAAAACTTTTTTGTATTTTTCAAAGTTGAGGTTGCAGTTGAATTTGTTGGTGTTTTTCAATGTTGAGGTTGTTGAATATATTGTTGTTTTTCAAAGTTGAGGTTGTTGTTCAATTTTTTGTTTTTTTTCATTGTTGAGGTTTTACTTGAATTTCTTGGTGTTTTTGAATGTTAAGGTTGTTGTTGAATTTTTTGGTGTTTTTCATTGTTGAGGTTGTTGTTGAATTTGTTGGTGTTTTGTAATGTTGAGGTTGTTGTTGACTTTGTTGGTGATTTTCAATATTGAGGTTGTTGTTGAATTTATTGGTGTTATCAAAGGTTTATTTTGAACTTTCTTGTATTTTTCAAAGTTGAGGTTGCAATTGTATTTGTAGGTGTTTTTCAAAGTTGATGTTGTTGTTGAATTTTTTTACGTCTTTCATTGTTGAGGTTGTTGTTAAATTTGCTGCTCTTTTTTAATGTTGAGGTTGTTGAATTTGTTGGTGTTTTTTCAAAGTTGAAGTTTTTTTTTATTTTGTGGGTGATATTCAACATTGAGGTTGTTGTTGAATTTTTTGGTGTTATCAATTTTTATTTTGATGAACTTTTTTTTATTTCTAAAAATTAAGGTTGTTGTTAAATTTGCTGCTCTTTTTCAATGTTGAGGTTTGTGAATTTGTTGGTGTTTTACAAAGTTGAGGTTGTTGTTGAACTTGTTGGTGTTTTGGAATGTTGAGGTTACTGTTGATTTTCTTGGAGTTTTTCAATTATGAGGTTGTTGAATTTGTTGTTGTTTTTCGTAGTTGAGGATGTTGTTGAATTTTTTGGTATTTTTCATTATTGAGGGTTTTGTTGTATTCGTTGTTGTGTTTAAATGTTGAGGTTGTTGAATCTGTTGGTGATTTTCAAAGTTGAGTTTGTTGTTGAAATTTTTGTTCTTTTTCATTGTTGAAGTTTTTGTTCAATTTGTTGGTGTTTTGAATGCTGAGGATGCTGTTGAATTTTTTGATGTTTTTCATTGTAGAGGTGGTTGTTGAATTTGTTGGTGATTTTCAATGTTGATTTTGTTGTTGAATTTTTTGTTGTTTTTCATTGTTGAGGTTGTTGTTGAAATTGTTGGAGTTTTTCAATGTTGAGGTTGTTGATGAATTTTCTGGTATACTTAATTTTTGAGGTTGTTGTTGAGTTTTTTGATGTTATTCATTGTTGAGGTTGTTGTTGAATTTGTTGTTGATTTTCAATATTGAGGTTGTTGTTGAATTTATTGGTGTTATGCATGGTTTTTTTTTAACCTTTTTGTATTTATAGAAGTTGAGGTTGCAGTTGAATATGTTCGTGTTTTTGAATGTTGAGATTGTTGAATCTGTTGGAGTTTTTCAAAGTTGAGGTTGTTGTTGAATTTTTTGTTGTTTTTCATTGTTGAGATTTTTGTTCAATTTGTTGGTGTTTTTGAATGTTGAGGTTGCTGTTGAATTTTTTGATGTTTTCCATTGTTGAGGTTGTTGTTGAATTTGTTGGTGATTTTCAATATTGAGATTGTTGTTGAATTTATTGGTGTTATCAATGGTTTTTTTTTAACTTTTTTGTATTTTTCAAAGTTGAGGTTGCAGTTGAATTTGTTGGTGTTTTTCGATGTTGAGCTTGGTGAACTTATTGGTGTTTTTCAAAGTTAAGGTTGTTGTTGAATTTATTGATGTTTTTCTTTGTTGAGGTTGTTGTTGAATTTTTGCTCTTTTTCAATGGTGAGGTTGTTGAATTTGTTGGTGTTTTTGAAAGTTGAGGTTGTTGATGAATTTTTTAATGTTTTTCATTTTTGATGTTGTTGTTGAATTATTTCTTTTTTTGAATGTTGAGGTTGTTGAGTTTGTTGGTGATTATCACAGGTGGGGTTGTTGTTGAATTTGCTGGTGCTATTCAATATTGAGGTTGTTCTAGAGTTTGTTGGTGTTATCAATTTTTATTTTGGTGAACTTTTTTGTATATTTAAAAGTTGAGGTTGTTGTTGAATTTGTTGCTGGTTTTCAATGTTGAGGTTGTTAAATTCTTTGGTGTTTTTCATTTTAGAAGTTTTCGTTGAATTTGTTGGTGTTTTTGAATGTTGAGGTTGTTGTTGAGTTTGTTGGTCCTTTTCAAAGTTGAGATTTTTGTTGAATTTGTTGGAGTTTTTGAATGTTGAGGTTGCTGTTGAATTTTTAGGCGTTTTTCCTTGTTGAGGTTGTTGTTGAATTTGTTGGTGATTTTCAATGTTGAGGTTGATGTTGAATTTTTTGGTGTATTTCATTGTTGAGGTTGTTGTTGAATTTGTTGGTGATTTTCAATATTGAGATTGTTCTTGAATTTATTGGTGTTATCAATGGATTTTTTTGAACTTTTTAGTATGTTTCAAAGTTGATTTGCAGTTGAATTTGTTGGTGTTGTTCAATGTGGAGGTTGTTGAATTTGCTTGTGTTTTTGAATGTTGAGGTTGTTGTTGAATTCTTTGGTGTTTTTCATTGAGGAGGTTTTTGTTGAATTTGTTGGTGTTTTTGAATGTTGTGGTAGTTGAATTTTTTGTTGTTTCTCATTGTTGAGGTTGTTGTTGAATTTGTTGGTAGTTTTCAATATTGAGGTTGATGTTGAATATATTGGTGTTTTGCAATGTTGAGGTTGTTGTTGAATATGTTGGTGATTTTCAATATTGAGGTTGTTGTTGAATTCATTGGTCTTATCAATGGTTTTTTTTGAATTTTTTTGTATTTTTCACAGTTGAGGTTGCAATTGAATTTGTAGTTGTTTTTCAAAGTTGATGTTGTTAATTGTTTGATGTTTTTCATTGTTCAGGTTGTTTTTGAATTTGTTGGTGATTTTCAATGATGAGTTTGTTTTTGAATTTTTTGTCATTTTTCATTGTTGAGGTTGTTGTTGAAATTGTTGGAGTTTTTCAATGTTGAGGTTGTTGTTGAATTTTTTGCTGTTTTTCATTGTTGAGGTTGTTGTTGAATTTTTTGATATTTTTCATTGTTGAGGTTCTTCTTGAATTTGTTGGTGATATTCAATATTGAGGTTGTTGTTGAATTTATTGTTGTTATCAATGCTTTTTGGAACTTTTTTGTATTTTTCAATGTTGAGGTTGCAGTTGAATTTGTTGGTGTTTTTCAATGTTGTGGTTGTTGAATTTGCTGGTGATTTTGAAAGTTGAGGATGTTGTTGAATTTTTTGGTGTTATTCATTGTCGAGGATTTTGTTGAATTTGTTGCTGTTTTTGAATGTTGTGGTTGTTGAATTTATTAGTGTTTTTCATTGTTGAGGTTGTTGTTGAATTTGTTAATGATTTTCAATATTGAGGTTGTTGTTGAACTTACTGGTTTTTTCAATGGTTTTTTTTTAACATATTTGAATTTTTCAAAGTTGAGGTTGCAGTTGAACTTGTTGGTGTTTTTCAATGTTGAGGTTGTTGAATATGTTGGTGTTTTCAAAGTTGAGGCTGTTGTTGAATTTGTTGGTGTTTTTCATTGTTGAGGTTGTTGTTAAATTTGTTGGTGTTTTGCAATGTTGAGGTTTTTGTTGAATTTGATGGTGATTTTCAATATTCAGGTTGTTGTTGAAATTGTTGGAGTTTTTCAATGTTGAGGTTGTTGTTGAATTTATTGGTGTTTTCAATGATTTATTTTGAAGTTTTTTGTATTTTTCAAAGTTGTGGTCGCAGTTGAATTTGTTGGTGTTTTTCAATGTTGAGGTTGGTGAATTTGTTGGCGTTTTTCAAAGTTGAGGTTGTTGTTGAAATTTTTTGGTGTTTTTCATTGTTGAGGATTTTGTTGAATTTTTTGGTGTTTTTGAATGTTGATGTTGTTGAATTTTTTGGTCTTTTTCATTGTTGAGTTTGTTGTGGAATTTGTTGATGTTTTTCAAAGTTGAGATTGTTGTTGAATTTGCAGGTGATATTCCATATTGAGGTTGTTGTTGAATTTGTTGGTGTTATCAATTTTTATTTTGATGAACTTTTTTGTATATTTAAAATTTGAGGTTGTTGTTGAATTTGTTGGTGTTTTTAAATGTTAAGGTTGTTGAATTTGTTGGTGTTTTTCAAGGTTGAGGTTGTTGTTGAATTTTTTTGGTGTTTTTCATTGTTGAGATTTTTGTTGAATTTGTTGGTGTTTTTGAATGTTGAGGTTGATGTTTAATTTGTTGCTGTTTTTCAAAGTTGTGGTTGTTGTTGAATTTTTTGGTGTTTTTCATTGTTGGGGTTTTTGTTGAATTTGTTGGTGTTTTTGAATGTTGAGGTTGCTGTTGAATTTTTAGATGTTTTTCATTGATTAGGTTGTTGTTGAATTTGTTGGTGATTTTCAATGTTGAGTTTGTTGTTGAATTTTTTGTTGTTTTTCATTGTAGAGTTTGTTGTTGCAATTGTTGGAGTTTTTCAATGTTGAGGTTGTTGTTGAATTTACTGGGTTTATCAATGTTTTTTTTTTTAACTTTTTTGTATCTTTCAAAGTTGAGTTTGCTTTTGAATTTGTGGGTGTTTTTCATTGTTGAGGTTGTTGTTGAATTTTTTGTTGTTATTCAATGTTGAGGCTGTTGTTGAAATTGTTGGTGATTTTCAATATTGAGATTGTTCTTGAATTTATTGGTGTTATCAATGGTTTTTTTTGAACTTTTTTGTATGTTTCAAAGTTGAGTTTGCAGTTGAATTTGTTGGTGTTTTTCAATGTTGAGCTTGTTGAATTTGCTGGTGTTTTTGAATGTTGAGGTTATTGTTGAACTTTTTTGGTGTTTTTCATTGACGAGGTTTTTGTTGAAATTGTTGTCATTTTTGAATGTTGTGGTAGTTGAATTTTCCGTTGTTTTTCATTGTTGAGGTTTTTGTTGAATTAATTGGTGATTTTGTTGTTGAATATATTCATGTTTTTCATTGTTGAGGTTGTTGTTGTTCAATTTTTGCTCTTTTTCAATGTTGAGATTGTTGAATTTGTTGGTGTTTTTAAAAGTTGAGGTTGTTGTTGAATAGTTCGATGTTTTTCATTGTTGAGGTTTTTGTTGAATTTGTTGTTCTTTTTCAATGTTGAGGTTATTGAATCGGTTGGTGTTTTTCAATTTTGAGTTTGTTGTTGAATTTTTTGGTGTTTTTCATTGTAGAGGTTGTTGTTGAATTTGTTGGGGATTTTCAATGTTGAGTTTGTTGTTGAATTTTTTGTTGTATTTCATTGTTGAGGTTGTTGTTGAAATTGTTGGAGTTTTTCAATGTTGAGGTTGTTGTTGAATTATTTGATGTTATTCATTGTTGATGTTTTTGTTGAATTTAATGGTGATTTTCAATATGAGGTTGTTGTTGAATTAATTGCTGTTATCAATGGGTTTTTTTGAACTTTTTTGTATTTTTCAAAGTTGAGGTTGCATTTGAATCTGTTGGTGTTTTTCAAAGTTGAGGTTGTTGAATCTGTTGGTGTTTTTCAAAGTTGAGGTTGTTGTTGAAATTTTTGGTGGTTTTCATTGTTGAGGTTGTTGTTGAATTTTTGCTCTTCTTCAATGTTGAAGTTGTGGAATTTGATGGTGTTTTTCAAATTTGAGGTTGTTGTTGAAATTGCTGGTGATATTCATTATTGAGGTTGTTGTTGAATTTGTTGGTGTTATCAATTTTTATTTTGTTTGATATTTTTGTATATTAAAAAATTTGCGGTTGCTGTTGAATTTGTTGGTGTTTTTCAATGTTGAGGTTGTTGATTTTGTTGATGTTTTTCATAGTTGAGGTTGTTGTTGAATTTTTTGGTATTTATCATTGTTGAGGTTTTCCCTGAATTTGTTGGTGTTTTTGAATGTTGAGGTTGTTGTTGAATTTTTTGGTGTTTATCATTGTTGAGGTTTTCGTTGAATCTGTTGGTGTTTCTGAATGTTGAGGTAGCTGTTGAATTTTTTGATGTTTTTCATTGTTGTGGTTGTTGTTGAATTTGTTGGTGATTTTCAATGTTGAGTTTGTTGTTGAATTTATTGGTGTTATCAATGGTTTTTTTTGAACTTTTTTGTATGTTTCAAAGTTGAGTTTGCAGTTGAATTTGTTGGTGTTTTTCAATGTTGAGGTTGTTGAATTTGCTGGTGTTTTTGAATGTTGAGGTTATTGTTGAACTTTTTTGGTGTTTTTCATTGACGAGGTTTTTGTTGAAATTGTTGTCATTTTTGAATGTTGTGGTAGTTGAATTTTCCGTTGTTTTTCATTGTTGAGGTTTTTGTTGAATTAATTGGTGATTTTGTTGTTGAATATATTCATGTTTTTCATTGTTGAGGTTGTTGTTGTTCAATTTTTGCTCTTTTTCAATGTTGAGATTGTTGAATTTGTTGGTGTTTTTAAAAGTTGAGGTTGTTGTTGAATAGTTCGATGTTTTTCATTGTTGAGGTTTTTGTTGAATTTGTTGTTCTTTTTCAATGTTGAGGTTATTGAATCGGTTGGTGTTTTTCAATTTTGAGTTTGTTGTTGAATTTTTTGGTGTTTTTCATTGTAGAGGTTGTTGTTGAATTTGTTGGGGATTTTCAATGTTGAGTTTGTTGTTGAATTTTTTGTTGTATTTCATTGTTGAGGTTGTTGTTGAAATTGTTGGAGTTTTTCAATGTTGAGGTTGTTGTTGAATTATTTGATGTTATTCATTGTTGATGTTTTTGTTGAATTTAATGGTGATTTTCAATATGAGGTTGTTGTTGAATTAATTGCTGTTATCAATGGGTTTTTTTGAACTTTTTTGTATTTTTCAAAGTTGAGGTTGCATTTGAATCTGTTGGTGTTTTTCAAAGTTGAGGTTGTTGTTGAAATTTTTGGTGGTTTTCATTGTTGAGGTTGTTGTTGAATTTTTGCTCTTCTTCAATGTTGAAGTTGTGGAATTTGATGGTGTTTTTCAAATTTGAGGTTGTTGTTGAAATTGCTGGTGATATTCATTATTGAGGTTGTTGTTGAATTTGTCGGTGTTATCAATTTTTATTTTGTTTGATATTTTTGTATATTAAAAAATTTGCGGTTGCTGTTGAATTTGTTGGTGTTTTTCAATGTTGAGGTTGTTGATTTTGTTGATGTTTTTCATAGTTGAGGTTGTTGTTGAATTTTTTGGTATTTATCATTGTTGAGGTTTTCCCTGAATTTGTTGGTGTTTTTGAATGATGAGGTTGTAGTTGAATTTTTTGGTGTTTATCATTGTTGAGGTTTTCGTTGAATTTGTTGGTGTTTCTGAATGTTGAGGTTGCTGTTGAATTTTTTGATGTTTTTCATTGTTGAGGTTGTTGTTGAATTTGTTGGTGATTTTCAATGTTCAGTTTGCTGTTGAATTTTTTGTTGTTTTTCATTGTTGAGGTTGCTTTTGAATGTATTGATGTTTTTCATTGTTGAGGTTGTTGTTGAATTTTTGCTCTTTTTCAATTTTGAGATTGTTGAATTAGTTGGTGTTTTTCAATGTTGAGGTTGTTGTTGAATAGTTCGATGTTTTTCATTGTTGAGGTTGTTGTTGAATTTTTGCTCTTTTTCAATGTTGAGGTTGTTGAATTTGTTGGTGTTTTTCAAAAGTTGAGGATGTTGTTGAATTTTTTGGTATTTTTCATTGTTGAGGTTTTTGTTGAATTTGTTGTTCTTTTTGAATGTTGAGGTTGTTGAATCGGTTGGTGTTTTTCAATTTTGAGTTTGTTGTTGGATTTTTTGGTGTTTTTCATTGTAGAGGTTGTTGTTGAATTTGTTGGTGATTTTAAATGTTGAGTTTGTTTTTGAATTTTTTGTTGTTTTTCATTGTTGATGTTGCTGTTGAAATTGTTGGAGTTATTCAATGCTGAGGTTGTTGTTGAATTTTTTGATGATATTCATTGTTGTGGTTTTTGTTGAATTTATTGGTGATTTTCAATATGAGGTTGTTGTTGAATTTATTGGTGTTATCAATGGTTTTTTTTTAACTTTTTTGTATTTTTCAAAGTTGAGGTTGCACTTGAATATGTTGGTGTTTTTTAATGTTGAGGTTGTTGAAACTGTTGGTGTTTTTAAAAGTTGAGGTTGTTGTTGAATTTTTTGGTGTTTTCATTGTTGAGGTTGTTGTTGAATTTTTGCTCCTTTTCAATGTTGCAGTTGCGGAATTTGATGGTGTTTTTCAAAGTTGATGTTGTTGTTGAATTTGCTGCTAATATTCAATATTGAGGTTGTTGTTGAAGTTGTTGGTGTTATCAATTTTGGTTTTGTTGAAATTTTTTGTATATTAAAAAATTTCAGGTTGTTGTTGAATTTGTTGGCATTTTTCAATGTTGAGGTTGTTGTTGAAATTTTTGATGATTTTCATTGTTGAGGTTGTAGTTGAATTTGTTGGTGATTTTCAATATTGAGGTTGTTGTTGAATTTATTCTTGTTATCAATGGTTTTTTTTTAACTTTTTTGTATTTTTCAAAGTTGATGTTGCATTTGAATTTGTTGGTGTTTTTGAATGTTGAGGTTGCTGTTGACTTTGTTGGTGATTTTCAATGTTGAAGTTGTTGTTGAATTTTCGGGTAGTTTTCAAAGTTGAGTTTGTTGTTGAATATATTCATGTTTTTCATTGTTGAGGTTGTTTTTGGTCAATTTTTGCTCTTTTTCAATGTTGAGATTGTTGAATTTGTTGGTGTTTTTAAAAGTTGAGGTTATTGTTAAATAGTTCGATGTTTTTCATTGTTGAGGTTGTTGTTGATTTTTTGCTCTTTTTGAATGTTGAGGTTGTTGAATTTGTTGGTGTTTTTTCAAAGTTGAGGATGCTGTTGAATTTGTTGGTGTTTTTCATTGTAGAGGTTGTTGTTGAATTTGTTGGGGATTTTCAATGTTGAGTTTGTTGTTGAATTTTTTGTTGTATTTCATTGTTGAGGTTGTTGTTGAAATTGTTGGAGTTTTTCAATGTTGAGGTTGTTGTTGAATTTTTTGATGTTATTCATTGTTGAGGTTTTTGTTGAATTTATTGGTGATTTTCAATATGTGGTTGTTGTTGAATTAATTGGTGTTATCAATGGGTTTTTTTGAACTTTTTTGTATTTTTCAAAGTTGAGGTTGCATTTGAATATGTTCGTGTTTTTGAATGTTGAGGTTGTTGAATCTGTTGGTGTTTTTCAAAGTTGAGGTTGTTGTTGAAATTTTTGACGTTTTTCATTGTTGAGGTTGTTGTTGAATTTTTGCTCTTTTTCAATGTTGAAGTGGCGGAATTTGATGGTGTTTTTCAAAGTAGAGGTTGTTGTTGAATTTGCTGGTGATATTTAATATTGAGGTTGTTGTTGAATTTGTTAGTGTTATCAATTTTTATTTTGTTTATTATTTTTGTATATTAAAAAATTTGAGGTTGCTGTTGAATTTGTTGGTGTTTTACAATGTTGAGGTTGTTGATTTTGTTGATGTTTTTCATAGTTAAGGTTGTTGTTGAATTTTTTGGTATTTTTCATTGATGAGGTTTTCCCTGAATTTGTTGGTGTATTTGAATGTTGAGGTTTTGTTGAATTTTTTGGTGTTTTTCATTGTTCAGGTTTTCGTTGAATTTGTTGGTGTTTTTGAATGTTGAGGTTGCTGTTGAATTTTTTGATGTTTTTCATTGTTGAGGTTGTTGTTGAATTTGTTGGTGATTTTCAATGTTGAGTTTGTTGTTGAATTTTTAGTTGTTTTTCATTGTTGAGGTTGTTGTTGAATTTTTGCTCTTTTTCAATTTTGAGATTGTTGAATTTTTAGTTGTTTTTCAATGTTGTGGTTGCTGAATAGGTTGGTGTTTTGCAAAGTTGAGGTTGTTGTTGAATTTCTTGGTGTTTTTCATTGTTGAGGTTTTTGTTGAATTTGTTGATGTTTTTGAATGTTGAGGTCGTTGTTGACTTTGTTGGTGATTTTCAAAGTTGAGGTTGTTGTTGAATTTTTGGGTATTTTTCAAAGTTGAGGTTGTTTTTGAATATATTGATGTGTTTCATTGTTGAGGTTGTGGAATATGTTGGTGTTTTTCAAAGTTGAGGTTGTTGTTGAATTTTTTGTGTTTTTCATTGCTGAGGTTTTTGTTGAATTTGTTGGTGTTTTTGAATGTTGAGGTTGTTGTTAAAATTTTTGGTGTAATTCATTGTTGAGGTTTTTGTGGATTTGTTGGTGTTTTTGAATGTTGAGGTTGCTGCTCAATTTTTTGATGTTTTTCATTGTTGAGGTTGTTGTTGAATTTGTTGGTAATTTTCAATATTGAGATTTTTCTTGAATTTATTGGTGTTTTTCTATGTGGAGTTTGTTGAATTTTTTGGTGTTTTTGAATGTTATGTTTGTTGTTGAATTTTTTGATGTTTTTCATTGTTGAGGTTGTTGTAGAATTTTTTGGTGTTTTTCATTGTTGAGGTTGTTGTTGAATTTTTTGATGTTTTTCATTGTTGAGGTTGTTGTTGAATTTGTTGGTGATTTTCAATATTGAGGTTGCAGTTGAATTTATTGTTGTTATCAATGGTTTTTTTTGAACTTTTTTATATTTTTCAAAATTGAGGTTGCAGTTGAATTTTTTGTGATTTCCAATGTTTAGGTTCTTGAATTTGTTGGTGTTTTTCGAAGTTGAGATTGTTGTTGAATTTATTGGTGTTATCAATGCTTTTTTTTGAACTATTGTGTATTTTTCAAAGTTGAGGTTGCAGTTGAATTTGTTGGTGTGATTCAATGTTGAGGTTGTTGAATTTTTTGGTGTTTTTCAAAGTTGAGGTTGTTGTTGAATTTTTTGGTGTTTTTTATTGTTTAGGATTTGGTTGAATTTTTTGGTGTTTTTGAATGTAGATGTTGTTGAATTTGTTGGTGTTTTGCAATATGGAGGTTGCTGTTGACTTTGTTGGTGATTTTCAATGTTGAGCTTGTTGATGAATTTATTGGTGTTTTTCACAGTTGAGGTTGTTGTTGAATTTTTCGATTTTTTTCATTGTTGAGGTTGTTGTTGAACTTTTGCTCTTTTTCAATGTTGAGGATGTTAAATTTGTGGATATTTTTGAAACTTGAGCTTGTTGTTGAATTTGTAGTTGATATTCAACATTGAGGTTGTTGTTGAATTTGTTGGTGTTATCAATTTTTATTTTTATGAACATTTTTGTATATTTATAATTTGAGGTTGTTGTTGAATTTGTTGGTGCTTTTCAATGTTGAGGTTGCTGAATTTGTTGGTGTTTTTGAAGGTTGAGGTTGTTGTTGAAATTTTTGGTGTTTTTCATTTTTGAAATTTTTGTTGAATTTATTGGTGTTTTTGAATGTTGAGGTTGTTGTTGTATTTTTTAATATTATTCATTTTTTAGGTTGTTGTTGAATTTGTTGGTAATTTTCAATTTTGAGTTTGTTGTTCAATTTTTTGTTGTTTTTCATTGTTGAGCTTGTTGTTGAAATTGTTGGAGTTTTTCAATGTTGAGGTTATTGTTGAATATTTTTGGTCTTTTTCATTTTTGAGGTTGTTGTTGAATTTTTTGATGTTATTCATTGTTGAGGTTGGTGTTGAATTTGTTGGTGATTTTCAATATTGATGTTGTTGTTGACTTTATAGGTGTTATCAATGGTTTTTTTTGAACTTTTTTGTATTTTTCAAAGTTGAGGTTTCAGTTGTATTTCTTGGTGTTATTCAATGTTGAGGGTGGTGAATTTATTGTTGTTTTTCAAAGTTGAGGTTTTTGTTGAATTTGTTGGTGTTTTTGCATGTTGAGGATGTTGTTGACTTTGTTGGTGATTTTCAATGTTGAGGTTGTTGTTGAATTTTGGGGTATTTTTCAAAGTTGAGGTTGTTGTTGAATTTATTGATGTTTTTCATTGTTGAGGTTGTTGTTGAATTTTATGATGTTTTCATTGTCGAGGTTGTTGTTGAATTTTTTGGTGTTTTTCATTGTCGAGGTTTTTGTTGAATTTGTTGGTGTTTTTGAATGTTGTGGTTGTTGAATTTATCGGTGTTTTTTATTGTTGAGGTTGCTGTTGAATTTATTGGTTTTATCAAAGTTTTTTTTGAACTTTTTTGTAATTTTCAAAGTTGAGATTGCAGTTGAATTTGTTGGTGTTTTTCAAAGTTGAGGTTGTTGTTGAATTTGTTGGTGATATTCAATATTGAGGTTGTTGTTGAATTTGTTGGTGTTATCAATTTTTATTTTGATGAACTTTTTTGTATATTTATAATTTGAGGTTGTTGTTGAAGTTGTTGGTGTTTTTCAATGTTGAGGTTGTTGAATTTGTTGATGTTATTCAAAGTTGAGGTTGTTGTTGAATTTTTTGTTGCTTTTCATTGTTTAGGATTTTGTTGAATTTGTTGGTGTATTTGAATGTTGGTGTTGTTGAATTTTTTGTTGCTTTTCATTGTTGAGGTTGTTGTTGACTTTGTTGGTGTTTTGCAATGTGGAGGTTGTTGTTGACTTTGTTGGTGATTTTCAATGTTGAGCTTATTGTTGAATTTATTGGTGTTTTTCACAGTTGAGGTTGTTGTTGCCTTTTTCGATTTTTTTCATTGTTGTGGTTGTTGTTGAATTTTTGATCTTTTTCAATGTTGAGGATGTTGAATTTGTTGATGTTTTTCAAAGTTGAGGTTGTTTTTGAATTTGCAGGTGATATTCAATATTGAGGTTGTTGTTGAATTTGTTGGTTTTTTTCAGTGTTGAGGTTTTTGAATTTGTTGGTGTTTTTCAAGGTTGAGGTTGTTGTTGAATTTGTTGGTGTTTTTCATTGTTGTGGTTTTTGTTCAATTTGTTGGTGTTTTTGAATGTTGAGGTTGTTGTTCAATTTTTTGGTGTTTTTCATTGTTGAGGTTTTTGTTGAATTTGTTGGTGTTTTTGAATGTTGAGGTTGCTGCTGAATTTTTTGATGTTGTTCATTGTTGAGGTGGTTGCTGAATTTGTTGGTGTTTTTTATTGTTGAGGTGGTTGTTGAATTTTTGAGTATTTTTCAATGTTGAGATTGTTGTTGAATTTATTGATGTTTTTCATTTTTGAGGTTGTTGTTGAATTTTTGCTCTTTTTCAATCTTGAGGTTGTTGAATTTGATGGTGTTTTTCAAAGTTGAGGTTGTTCTTGAATTTGCTGGTGATATTCAGTTTTGAGGTTTCTGTTGAATTTGTTGGAGTTTTTGAATGTTGAGATTGTTGTTGAATGATTAGGTGTTTTTCATTGTTGAGGTATTTGTTGAATTTGTTGGTGTTTTTGAATGTTGAGGTTGCTGTTGAATTTTATGATGTTCTTCATTGATGAGGTTGTTGTTGAATTCGTTGGTTATTTTCAATTTATGAGTTTGTTGTTGAATTTTTTGGTTTTTTTCATTGTTGAGGTTGTTGTTGAAATTGTGGGAGTTTTTCAATGTTGAGGTTGCTGTTTAATTTTTTGGAGTTTTTCATTGTTGAGGTTGTTGTTGAATTTGTTGGTGATTTTCAATATTGAGATTTTTTTTGAATTTATTGGTGTTGTTCTATGTGGAGGTTGTTGAACTTGTTGGTGTTTTTCAATGTTGAAGTTATTGTTGAATTTTTTGGTGTTTTTCATTTTTGAGGTTGATGTTGAATTTTTTGATGTTATTCATTGTTGAGGTTGTTGTTGAATTTGTTGGTGATTTTCAATATTGATGTTGTTGTTGAATTTATTGGCGTTATCAATGTTTTTTTTTTACTTTTTTGTATTTTTCAAAGTTGAGGTTGCAGTTGAATTTCTTGGTGTTATTCAATGTTGAGGTTGGTGAATTTATTGGTGTTTTTCAAAGTTGATGTTTGTGTTGAATTTGTTGGTGTTTTTGAATTTTGAGGTTGTTGTTGAATTTGCTGGTGATATTCAATATTGAGGTTTCTGTTGACTTTGTTGGAATTTTTGAATGTTGAGGTTGTTGTTGAATTTTTTGGTGTTTTTCATTGTTGAGGTATTTGTTGAATTTGTTGGTGTTTTTGAATGTAGAGGTTGCTGTTGAATTTTTTGATGTTTTTCATTGTTGAAGTTGTTGTTGAATTCGGTGGTGATTTTCAATGTTGAGTTTGTTGTTGAATTTTTTGCTGTTTTTCATTGTTGAGGTTGTTGTTGAATTTTTTGGATTTTTTCATTGTTTAGGTTGTTGTTGAATTTTTGATCTTTTTCAATGTTGAGGATGTTGAATTTGTTGATGTTTTTCAAAGTTGAGCTTCTTGTTGAATTTGCATGTGATATTCAATATTGAGGTTGTTGTTGAATTTGTTGGTGATTTTCAATATTGAGGTTGTTCTTGAATTTATTGGTTTTATCAATGGTTTTTTTTAACTTTTTTTTATTTTTCAAAGTTGAGGTTGCAATTGAATTTGTTGGTGTTTTTCAATGTTGAGTTTGTTGAATTTGTTGGTGTTTTTCAAAGTTGAGATTGTTGTTGAATTTTTTGATGTTTTTCATTGTTGACGTTGTTGTTGAATTTGCTGCTCTTTTTCAATACTGAGGTTGTTGATTTTCTTGGTGTTTTTGAAAGTTGAAAATTGTTGTTGAATTTTTGGTGTTTTTCATTGTTGAAGTTGCTGTTGAATTTGGTGGTATTTTTCAATGTTGAGGGTGTTGTTGAATTTATTGGTGTTTTTCATTGTTGAGGTTGTTGTTGAATTTGTCTATGTTTTTCAATGTTGAGGTTGTTGTTGAAATAGTTGGTGTTTTTCAATGTTGAGACTGCTGTTGGATTTGCTGGTGTTTTTCAAAATTGAGGTTATTTTTGAATTTGTTGGTGCTATTCAATACTGAGGTTTTGTTGAATTTGTTGGTGTTTTCAATGTTTATTTTGTTCAACTTCTTTGTATTTTTAAAAGTTGAGGTTGTTGTTCAATCTTTTGGTGCTTTTCAATGTTGTGGTTGGTGTTGAATTTGTACGTGTTTTCCAATCTTGAGGTTGTGGAATTTGTTGGTGTTTTTCAAAGTTGAGGTTGTTGTTGATTTGTTGGTGATATTCAATAATTACGTTGTTGTTGAATTTGTTGGTGTTATCAATATTTATTTTGTTGTACTTTTTTGTATTTTTAATTGTTGAGGTTGTAGTTGAATATGTTGGTGTTTTTCATTGTTGAGGTTGTTGTTGAATTTGTTGGTGATATTCAATATTGAGGTTGCAATTGAATTTGTTGGTGTTTTTCAATGGTGAGATTCTTGAATTTGTTGGTGTTTTTCAAAGTTGAAGTTGTTGTTGAATTTTTTGATGTTTTTCATTGTTGAGGTTGCTGTTGAATTTGCTGCACTTTATCAATGTTGAGGTTGTTGAATTTGATGGTGTTTTTCAAAGTTGAGGTTGTTGTTGAATTTGTTGATGATATTCAATATTGAAGTTGTTGTTGAATTTGTTGTTGTTTTTCAATGTTGAAGTTGTTGAATTTGTTGGTGTTTTTCAAATTTGAGGTTGTTGTTGAATTTGTTGGTGTTTTTGAATGTTGAGGTTGTTGCTGAATTTGTTGTTGTTTTTCAATGTTGAGGTTGTGGAATTTGTTGGTGTTTTTCGAAGTTGAGGTTGTTGTTGAATTTGTTGGTGTTTTTGAATGTTGAGGTTGTTGTTGAATTTGTTGTTGTTTTTCAATGTAGAGGTTGTGGAATTTGTTGGTGTTTTTCAAAGTTGAGGTTGTTGTTGAAATTGTTGGTGTTTTTGAATGTTGAGGTTGTTGTTGAATTTGTTGGTGTTTTTCAATGTTGAGGCTGTTGAATTTGTTGGCGTTTTTCGAATTGAGTATGTTGTTGAATTTTTTGGTGTTTTTCATTGTTGAGATTTCTGTTGAATTAGTTGATGTTTTTGAATGTAGAGGTTGTTGAATATGTTGGTGTTTTTCAAAGTTGAGGTTGTTGTTCAATTTTTTGGTGTTTTTCATTGTTGAGGTTTTTGTTGAAATTGTTGGTGTTTTTCAATGTTGAGGTTGTTTTTGAATTTTTTGCTATTTCTCATTGTTCTGTTTGTTATTGAATTTGTTGGTGATTTTCAATTTTGAGTTTGTTGTTGAATTTTTTGGTGTTTTTCATTGTTGAGGTTGTTGTTTATATTGTTGGAGTTTTTCAATGTTGAGGTTGCAGTTGAATTTGTTGGTGTTTTTCAACATTGAGGTTGCAGTATTTCTTTTTGTTTTTCAAAGTTGAGGTTGTTGTTGAATTTTTTGGTCTTTTTCGTTGTTGAGGTTGTTGTTGAATTTGTTGGTGTTTTGCAATGTTGAGGCTGTAGTTGACTTTGTTGGTGATTTTCATTGTTGAGGTTGTTGTTGAATTTGCTGCTCTTTTTCAATGCTGAGGTTGTTGGATTTGTTGGTGTTTTTCAAAGTTGAGGTTGTTGTTGAATTTGTAGGTGATTTTCAATATTGAGGTTGTTGTTGGATTTGTTGCTGTTTTTCAATGTTGGGGTTGTTGTTGAACTTTTTGGTGTTTTTGAATGTTCAGGCTGTTGAATTTCTTGGTGTTTTTCAAAGTTGAGGATGTTGTTGAATTTTTTGGTGCTTTTCATTGTAGTGGTTTTTGTTGAATTTGTTGGTACTTCTGAATGATGAGGTTGTTGTTGAATTTTATGATTTTTTTCATTGTTGAGGTTGTTGTTGAATTTGTTGGTGATTTTCAATGTTGAGTTTGTTGTTGAATTTGTTGGTGCCTTTCATTGTTGAGTTTGTTGTTGAATTTGTTCGTGATTATCAATTCTGAGGTTGTTGAATTTCTTGGTGTTTTTGAAAGTTGAGATTGTTGTTGAATTTTTTGGTGTTTTTCATTGTTGAGGTTGTTGTTGAAATTGTTGGTAATTTTCAACATTCAGGTTGCAGTTGAATTTGTTCGTGCTTTTCAATGTTGAGGTTTTTGAATTCGTTGATGTTTTTCAAAGTTGAAGTTCTTGTTGAATTTTTTGGTGTTTTTCATTGTCGAGGTTGTTGTCGAATTTGTTGGTGTTTTTCAATGTTGAGGTTGTTCTTGAATTTGTTGGTGTTTTTCAATGTTGAGAATGTTGTTGGATTTACTGGTTTTTTTCAAAATTGAGGTTTTTGTTGAATTTGTTGGTGTTATTCAATACTGAAGTTGTTGTTGAATTTGTTGGTGTTTTCCATGTTTATTTTGTTCAACTTTATTGTATTTTGAAAAGTTGAGGTTGTTGTTCAATCTTTTGTTGCTTTTCAATGTTGAGGTTGGTTTTGAATTTGTAGGTGTTTTCCAATTTATGGAATTTGTTTGGTGTTTTTCAAATTTGAGGTTGTTGTTGAATTTGGTGGTGATATTCAATATTGAGGTTGATGTTGAATTTGTTGGTGTTATCAATAATTATTTTGTTGAACTTTTTTGTATTTTTAATTGGTGAGGTTGTTTTTGAATTTGTTGATGTTATCAATGTTTTTTTTGCACTTTTTTGTATTTTTCAAAGTTGAGGTTGTAACAGAATATGTTGGTGTTTTTCATTGTTGAGGTTGTTGTTGAATTTGTTGGTGATATTCAATATTGAGGTTGTTGTTGAATTTGTTGGTGTTTTTGAACGTTGAGGGTGTTGTTGAATTTGTTGGTGATATTCAATATTGAGGTTGTTGTTGAATTTGTTGGTGTTTTTGAACGTTGAGGTTGTTGTTGAATTTGTTGGGGATTTTCAATTTTGAGGTAGTCGTTGAATTAGTTGGTGTTTTTCAATGCTGAGGTTGTTGAATTTTTTGGTGGTTTTCAATATTGAGGTTGTTGTTGAATTGGTTGGTGTTATGAATGGTTTTATTTAACTTTTTTGTATTTTTCAAAGTTGAGGTTGAAATTGAATTTGTTGGTGTTTTTCAATGTTGAGGTTGTTGAATTTGTTGGTCTTTTTCAAAGTTGAGGTTGTTGTTGAAATTTTGATGTTTTTCATTGTTGAGGTTGATGCTGAATTTGCTGCTGTTTTTCAATGTTGAGGTTGTTGAATTTGATGATGTTTTTCAATGTTGAGGTTGTTGAATTTAATGATGTTTTTCAAATTTGAGGTTGTTGTTGAATTTGTTGATGATATTCAATACTGAGGTTGTTGTTGAATTTGTTGTTGTTTTTCAATGTTGAGGTTGTTGAATTTGTTGGTGTATTTCAAAATTGAAGTCGTTGTTGAATTTGTTGGTGTCTTTCAATGTTGAGGCTGTAGAATTTGATGGTGTTTTTCGAAGTTGACAAAGTTGTTGAATTTTTTGTGTTTTTCATGGTTGAGGTTTTTGTTGAATTTGTTGGTGTTTTTGAATGTAGAGGTTGTTGAATATGTTGGTGTTTTTCAAAGTTGAGGTTGTTGTTGAATTTTTTGGTGTTTTTCATTGTTGAGGTTTTTGTTGAATTTGTTGATGTTTCTCAATGTTGAGGTTGTTGTTGAATTTTTTGCTATTTCACATTGCTGAGGTTGTTGTTGACATTGTTGTAGTTTTTCAATGTTGAGGTTGTTGAATTTGTTGGTGTTTTTGAATGTTGCTGTTGTTCCTGAATTTGTTGGCTTTTTCAATGTTTATTTGTTCAATTTTTTTGTATTTTTATAAGTTGATGTTGTTGTTGAATCTTTTGGTGTTTTTCAATGTTGATGTTGTTGAATTTCGTGGTGTTTTTCAAAGTTGAGGTTGTTGTTGAATTTTTGGGTGTGTTTCATTGTTGAGGTTGTTGTTGAATTTTTTGGTGACTTTCAACATTGAGGTTGTAGTTGAATTTGTTCGTATTATTCAATGTTGAGGTTTTTGAATTTTTTTGTGTTTTTCAAAGTTGAAGCTGTCGTCGAATTTTTTGGTGTTTTTCATTGTTGCGGTTGTTATTGCTGAAATTGTTGGTGTTTTTCAATGTTGAGGTTTTTGAATTTGTTGGCTTTTTTGAATGTTGCGGTTGTTCTTGAATTTTTTGGTCTATTTCAATAATGAGCTTGTTGTTCAATTTGTTGGTGTTTTCAATGTTTATTTTGTTCAACTTTTTTGTATATTTAAAAGTTGATGTTGTTGTTGAATTTTTTGGTGTTTTTCAATGTTGAGGTTGTGGAATTTGTTGGTGTTTTTCAAAGTTGATGTTGTTGTTGAATTTGTTGGTGTTTTTGAATGTAGAGGTTGTTGAATATGTTGGTGTTTTTCAAAGTTGAGGTTGTTGTTGAATTTTTTGGTGTTTTTCATTGTTGAGGTTTTTGTTGAATTTGTTGATGTTTCTCAATGTTGAGGTTGTTGTTGAATTTTATGCTATTTCTCATTGTTGAGGTTGTTGTTGATATTGTTGTAGTTTTTCAATGTTGAGGTTGTTGAATTTGTTGGTGTTTTTGAATGTTGCCGTTGTTCTTGAATTTGTTGGTGTTTTCAATGTTTATTTGTTCAATTTTTTTGTATTTTTAAAAGTTGATGTTGTTGTTGAATCTTTTGGTGTTTTTCAATGTTGAGGTTGTTGAATTTCGTGGTGTTTTTCAAAGTTGAGGTTGTTGTTAAATTTGTTGGTGATATTCAATATTGAGGTTGTTGTTGAATTTGTTGGTGTTATCAACATTAATTTTGTTGAACTTTTTTGTTTTTTTAATTGTTGAGGTTGTTGTTGAATTTGTTGGTGCTATCACTGTTTTTTTTGAACTTTTTTGTATTTTTCAAAGTTGAGGTGGTAGTTGAATTTGATGGTGTGTTTCATTGTTGAGGTTGTTGTTGAATTTGTTGGTGATATTCAATATTGAGGTTGTTGTTGAATTTGTTGGTATTTTTGAACGTTGAGGTTGTTGTTGAATTTGTTGGGGATTTTCATTTTTGTGGTTGTAGCTGAATTAGTTGGTGTTTTTCAGTCTTGAGGTTGTTGAATTTTTTGGTGGTTTTCAAAGTTGAGGTTGTTGTTGAATATTTTGTTGTTTTTCAATTTTGAGGTTGTTGTTGAATTTATCGGTGTTATCAATGGTTTTTTTTTAAACTTTTTTGTATTTTTGAAAGTTGAGGTTGCAATTGAATTTGTTGGTCTTTTTCATTGTTGACGTGATTGAATTTGTTGGTGTTTTTCAAAGTTGAGGTTGTTGTTGAATTTTTTGTGTTTTTCATTGTTGAGGTTGTTGTTGAATTTGTTGGTGTTTTTCAAAGTTGAGGTTGTTGTTGAATTTGTTGGTGATATTCAATATTGAGGTTGTTGTTGAATTTGTTGGTGTTATTCAATGTTGAGGTTGTTGAATTTGTTGGTGTTTTTCAAAGTTGAGGTTGTTGTTGAATTTCATGGTGTTTTTGAATGTTGAGGTTGTTGTTGAATTTGTGGGTGTTTTTCAATATTGAGGTTGTCGAACTTTTTTGTATTTTTAATTGTTGAGGTTTTTGTTCAATTTGTTGGTGTTTTTCAATGTTGAGGTTGGTATTGAATTTGTTGATGATTTAAAATATATAGGTTATTGTTGAATTTGTTGGTGTTATCAATATTTTTGTTTGAACTATTTTGTTTTTTTCAAAGTTGAGGTTGTTGTTGAATTTGTTGTTGTTTTTCAATGTTGGGGTTGTTGTTGAATTTTTTGGTGTTTTTCATTGAGGTTTTTATTGCATTTGTTGGTGTTTTTGAGTGTTGAGGTTGTTGTTGAACTTTTTGATGTTTTTCATTGGTGAGGTTGTTCTTGAATTTTTTGATGTTATTCATTGTTGAGGTTGTTGTTGAATTTGCAGTTCTTTTTCAATGTTTAGATTGTTGAATTTGTTGTTGTTTTAAAAAGTTGAGGTTGTTCTTGAATTTGATGCTGATATTCAATATTGAGGTTGTTGTTGAATTTGTTGGTGTTTTTCAATGTTGGGGTTGTTGTTGAATTTTTTGGTGTTTTTCATAGTTGAGGTTGTTGGTGTTTTGAATGTTGAGGTTGTTTTTGAATTTGTTGTTGTTTTTCATTGTTGAGGTTGTTGTTGAAATTGTTCGAATTTTTCAATGTTGAGGTTGTTGTTGAATGTTTTGGTGTTTTTCAATGTTGAGGTTGTTGTTGTTGTTGAAATTTTGATGTTTTTCATTGTTGAGGTTGTTGTTGAATTTGTTGGTGATTTGCAATATTGAGGTTGTTGTTGAATTTATTTTTGCTGTTATCAATGTTTTTTTTTAAACTTTTTTGTATTTTCAAAATTGAGGTTGCAGTTGAATTTGTTGGTCTTTTTCACTGTTGAGTTTGTTGAATTTGTTACTGTTTTTGAAAGTTGAGGTTCTTGTTGAATTTTTTGGTGTTATTCATTGTTGAGGTTTTTGTTGATTTTGTTGGTGATTTTCAATATTGACGTTGTTGTTGAGTTTATTGGTGTTATCAATGGATTTACTTGAAGTTTTTAGTGTTTTTCAAAGTCGAGGTTGCAGTTGAATTTGTTGGTGTTTTTCGATGTTGAGGTTGTTTAATTTGTTAATGTTTTTCAAAGTTGAGGTTGTTGTTGAATTTTTTGGTGTTTGTCATTGTTGAGGTTTTTGCTGAATTTGTTGGTGTTTTTGAATGTTGAGGTTGTTGTTGAATTTTTTGGTGTTTTTCATTGTTGAGGTTGTTGTTGTTGAAATTTTGATGTTTTTCATTGTTGAGGTTGTTGTTGAATTTGTTGGTGATTTTCAATATTGAGGTTGTTGTTGAGTTTATTGGTGTTATCAATGGATTTACTTGAACTTTTTAGTATTTTTCAAAGTCGAGGTTGCAGTTGAATTTGTTGGTGTTTTTCGATGTTGAGGTTGTTTACTTTGTTGATGTTTTTCAATGTTGAGGTTGTTGTTGAATTTTTTGGTGTTTGTCATTGTTGAGGTTTTTGCTGAATTTGTTGGTGTTTTTGAATGTTGAGGTTGTTGTTGAATTTTTTGGTCTTTTTCATTGTTGAGGTTGTTGTTGAATTTGTTGGTGTTTTGCATTTTTGAGATTGTTCTTGACATTGCTGGTGATTTTCGATATTCAGGTTGTTGATGAATTTATTGGTGTTATCAATGATTTTTTTTGAACTTTTTTGTATTTTTCAAAGTTGAAGTTGCAGTTGAATTTGTTGGTGTTTTTCATTTTGATGTTGTTGTTGAATTTTTTGATGTTTTAAATTGTTGAGGTTTTTGAATTTGTTGGTGATATTCAATATTGAGGTTGTTGTTGAATTTGTTGGTGTTATCAATTTTTATTTTGTTGAACTTATTTGTGTTTTTGAAAGTTGAGGTTGTTGTTGAAATTGTTGGTGTTTTTCAATGTTCTGGTTGTTGAATTTATTGATGTATTTCAAATTTGAGATTGTTGTTGAATTTGCTGGTGTTTTTGAATGTTGAGGTTTTTGTTGAATTTGTTGGTGATTTTCAATATTGAGGTTGTTACTGAATTTGCTGATGTTTTTCAATGTTGTGGTTGATGTTGAATTTTTTGTTGTTTTTCATTGTTGAGGTTGTTGTTGAACTTGTCGGTATTTTTGAATGTTGAGGTTGTTCAATCTGTTGGTCTTTTTCAAAGTTGAGGTTGTTGTTGAATTTTTTAGTTTTGTTCATTGTTGAGATATTTTTTGACTTTGTTGGTTTTTTTGAGTGTTGAGTTTGTTGTTGAATTTTTGGATGTTTTTCATTTTTGAGGTTGTTGTTTAATTTGTTACTGATTTTCAGTGTTGAGTTTGTTGTTGAATTTGTTGGTATTTTTGAATGTTGAGTTTGTTGTTGAATTTTTTGATGTTTTTCATTGTTGAAGTTGTTGATGAATTTGTTGGTGATTTTCAATACTGAGGTTGTTGTTGAATTTATTGGTGTTATCAATGTTTTTTTGAAAACTTTTTTGTATTTTTAAATTTGAGGTTGTAGTTGAATTTGTTGATATTTTTCAATGTTGAGGTTCTTGAATTTGTTGGTGTTTTTCAACGTTGAGTTTGTTGTTGAATTTTTTGGTGTTTATCATTGTTGAGGTTTTTGTTGAATTTATTGTGATTTTCGATGTTAAGTTTATTGTTGAATTTTTTGGTGTTTTTCATTGTTGAGGTTGTTGTTGAAATTGTTAGACTTTTTCATTATTGAGGTTGTTGTTGAATTTTTTGATGTTATTCATTGTTGAGGTTGTTGTTGAATTTGTTGGTGATTTTCAATATTGAGGTTGTTGTTGAATTTATTGCTATTATCAATGTTTTTAAAAACCTTTTTTGTATTTTTCAAAGTTGAGGTTGCTCTTGAATTTGTTGGTGATATTCAATATTGAGTTTGTTGTTGAATTTGTTGGTGTTATCAATTTTTATTTTGTTGAACTTTTTTGTATATTTAAAAGTTGAGGTTGTTGTTGAATTTGTTCGTTTTTTTTAATGTAGAGGTTGTTGAGTTTGTTGGTGTTTTTCAAAGTTGAGTTTGTTGTTGAATTTGTTGTTGTTTTTGAAAGTTGAGGTTGTTGTTGAAATTATTGATGTTTTTCATTGATGAGATTTTTGTTGAATTTGTTGGTGTTTTGAAGGTTGAGGTTGTTGTTGAATTTTTTGATGTTTTTTATTTTTGAGGTTGTTTTTGAATTTGATGATCTTTTTCAATGTTGAGGATGTTGAATTTTAAGTTGTTTTTCATTGTTGATGTTGTTGTTGAATTTTTTGGTATTTTTGAATGTTGCAGTTGTCTTTGAATTTGTTGGTGATTTTCAATGTTGAGGTTGTTGTCGAGTTTTTTTTTGTTTTTCATTGTTGAGGTTGTTGTTGAATTTTTTGATGTTATTCATTGTTGAGGTTGGTGTTCAATTTGTTGGGGATTTTCAATAGTGAGTTTGTTGTTGAATTTATTGGTGTTATCAATGGTTTTTTTTTAACTTTTTAAAATTTGTTGAATTTTTTGGTGTTTTTCAAAGTTGAGGTTTTTTTTTAATTTGTTGGTGTTTTTGAATGTTGAGGTTGTTGTTTAATTTTTTGGTGTTTTTCATTGTTGAGGTTGTTGTTGAACTTGCTGATCTTTTTCAATTTTGAGGTTGTTGAATTTGTTGGTGTTTTCAAAGTTGTGTTTGTTGTTGATTTATTTGGTGTTTTTCATTGTTGAGGTTGCAGTTGAATTTGTTGTTGTTTTTGAAGGTTGAGGTTGTTGTTGAATTTTTTGATGTTTTTCATTGGTGAGGTAGTTGTTGAATTTGCTGATCTTATTCAATGTTGAGGTTGTTGAATTTGTTGGTGTTTTCAAAGTTGAGTTTGTTGTTGATTTATTTGGTGTTTTTCATTGTTGAGGTTGCAGTTGAATTTGTTGTTGTATTTGAAGGTTGAGGTTGTTGTTGAATTTTTTGATGTTTTTCATTGTTGAGGTTGTTGTTGAATTTGCTGATCTTATTCAATGTTGAGGTTGTTGAATTTGTTGGAGTTTTTCAAAGTTGAGGTTGCTGTTGAATTTGTTGGTGATGTTCAATGTTAAGGTTGTTGTTGAATTTGTTGGTGTTTTGCAATGTTGAGGTTGTTGTAGATTTTGTTGGTGATTTTCAATATTGAGGTTGTTGTTGAATTTATTGGTGTTATCAATGGTTTTTTTTTAACTTTTTTGAATTTTTCAAAGTTGTGGTTGCAGTTGAATTTGTTGGTGTATTTCAATGTTGAGGTTGTTGAATTTATTGGGGTTTTTCAATGTTGAGTTTGTTGTTGAATATTTTGGTGTCTGTCATTGTTGAGGTTGTTGTTGAATTTGTCGGTGATTTTCAATACTGAGATTGTTGAATTTCTTGTCGTTTTTGAAAGTTGAGATTGTTGTTGAATTTTTTGGTGTTTTTCATTGTTGAGGTTGTTGTTGAATTTGTTGGTGATTTTCAACATTGAGGTTGCAGTTGAATTTGTTCGTGTTTTTCAATGCTGACGTTTTTAATTTTTTGATGTTTTTCATTGTTGAGGTTTTTGTTGAATTTGTTGGTGTTTTTGAATGTTGAAGTTGTTGTTGAATTTTTTGGTGTTTTTCATTGTTGAGGTTGTTGTTGAATTTCTTGCTGTTTTTCAATGTTGAGGTTGTTGTTGAATATTTTGGTGCTTTTCAATGTTGAGGTTGTTGTTGAATTTTTTGGTGTTTTTCATTGTTGAGGATGATGTTTAATTTGTTTATGTTTTTCAATGTTGTGGTTGTTCTTGAATTCGTTGGTGTTTTTCAATGTTGAGACTGTTGTTGGATTTGCTGGTGTTTTTCAAAATTGAGGTTTTTGTTGAATTTTTGGTGCTATTCAATACTGAGGTTGTTGTTGAATTTGTGGGTGTTTTCAGTGTTTATTTTGTTCAACTTTTTTGTATTTTTAAAAGTTGAGGTTTTTGTTCAATCTTTTGGTGCTCTTCAATGTTGAGGTTGGTGTTGAATTTGTAGGTGTTTTCCACAGTTGAGGTTGTGGAATTTGTTGGTGTTTTTCAAAGTTGAGGTTGTTGTTGAATTTGTTGGTGATATTCAATATTGAGGTTGTTGTTGAATCTGTTGGTCTTATCCATATTTATTTTGTTGAACTTCTTTGAATTTTTAATTGTTGAGGTATGTTGTTGAATTTGTTGGTGTTATCAATTTGTTTTTGGAACTTTTTTGTACTTTTCAAAGTTGAGGTTGTAGTTGAATTTGTTGGTGTTTTTGAACGTTGAGGTTGTTGTTGAATTTGTTGGGGATTTTCAATTTTGAGGTTGTAGAATTTTTAGGTGGATTTCAAAGTTGAGGTTGTTGTTGAATATTTTGTAGTTTTTCACTTTTGAGGTTGTTGTTGAATTTGTTGATGATTTTCAATATTGAGGTTGTTCTTGAATTTATTGGTTTTATCAATGGTTTTTTTTTACTTTCTTTTATTTTTCAAAGTTGAGGTTGCAATTGAATTTGTTGGTGTTTTTCAATGTTGAGTTTGTTGAATTTGTTGGTGTTTTTCAAAGTTGAGATTGTTGTTGAATTTTTTGATGTTTTTCATTGTTGAGGTTGTTGTTGAATTTGCTGCTCTTTTTCAATACTGAGGTTGTTGAATTTCTTGGTGTTTTTGAAAGTTGAAAATTGTTGTTGAATTTTTGGTGTTTTTCATTGTTGAAGTTGTTGATGAATTTGGTGGTGTTTTTCAATGTTCAGGGTATTGTTGAATTTATTGGTGTTTTTCATTGTTGAGGTTGTTGTTGAATTTGTTGGTGTTTTTGAATGTTGAGGTTGTTGTTGAATTTGTTGTTGTTTTTCAATGTTGAGGTTGTGGAATTTGTTGGTGTTTTTCAAAGTTGAGGTTGTTGTTGAATTTGTTGGTGTTTTTGAATGTTGAGGTTGTTGTTGAATTTGTTGGTGTTTTTCAATGTTGAGGCTGTTGAATTTGTTGGCGTTTTTCGAATTGAGTATGTTGTTGAATTTTTTGGTGTTTTTCATTGTTGAGATTTCTGTTGAATTAGTTGATGTTTTTGAATGTAGAGGTTGTTGAATATGTTGGTGTTTTTCAAAGTTGAGGTTGTTTTTGAATTTTTTGCTATTTCTCATTGTTCTGTTTGTTGTTGAATTTGTTGGTGATTTTCAATTTTGAGTTTGTTGTTGAATTTTTTGGTGTTTTTCATTGTTGAGGTTGTTGTTTATATTGTTGGAGTTTTTCAATGTTGAGGTTGCAGTTGAATTTGTTGGTGTTTTTCAACATTGAGGTTGCAGTATTTCTTTTTGTTTTTCAAAGTTGAGGTTGTTGTTGAATTTTTTGGTCTTTTTCGTTGTTGAGGTTGTTGTTGAATTTGTTGGTGTTTTGCAATGTTGAGGCTGTAGTTGACTTTGTTGGTGATTTTCATTGTTGAGGTTGTTGTTGAATTTGCTGCTCTTTTTCAATGCTGAGGTTGTTGGATTTGTTGGTGTTTTTCAATGTTGGGGTTGTTGTTGAACTTTTTGGTGTTTTTGAATGTTCAGGCTGTTGAATTTCTTGGTGTTTTTCAAAGTTGAGGATGTTGTTGAATTTTTTGGTGCTTTTCATTGTGGTGGTTTTTGTTGAATTTGTTGGTACTTCTGAATGATGAGGCTGTTGTTGAATTTTATGATTTTTTTTATTGTTGAGGTTGTTGTTGAATTTGTTGGTGTTTTTCAATGTTGAGTTTGTTGTTGAATTTGTTGGTGCCTTTCATTGTTGAGTTTGTTGTTGAATTTGTTCGTGATTATCAATTCTGAGGTTGTTGAATTTCTTGGTGTTTTTGAAAGTTGAGATTGTTGTTGAATTTTTTGGTGTTTTTCATTGTTGAGGTTGTTGTTGAAATTGTTGGTGATTTTCAACATTCAGGTTGCAGTTGAATTTGTTCGTGCTTTTCAATGTTGAGGTTTTTGAATTCGTTGATGTTTTTCAAAGTTGAAGTTCTTGTTGAATTTTTTGGTGTTTTTCATTGTCGAGGTTGTTGTCGAATTTGTTGGTGTTTTTCAATGTTGAGGTTGTTCTTGAATTTGTTGGTGTTTTTCAATGTTGAGGCTGTTGTTGGATTTACTGTTTGTTTTCAAAATTGAGGTTTTTGTTGAATTTGTTGGTGTTATTCAATACTGAAGTTGTTGTTGAATTTGTTGGTGTTTCCATGTTTATTTTGTTCAACTTTTTTGTATTTTGACAAGTTGAGGTTGTTGTTCAATCTTTTGTTGCTTTTCAATGTTGAGGTTGGTTTTGAATTTGTAGGTGTGTTCCAATTTGTGGAATTTGTTTGGTGTTTTTCAAATTTGAGGTTGTTGTTGAATTTGGTGGTGATATTCAATATTGAGGTTGATGTTGAATTTGTTGGTGTTATCAATAATTATTTTGTTGAACTTTTTTGTATTTTTAATTGTTGAGGTTGTTTTTGAATTTGTTGATGTTATCAATGTCTTTTTTTTGCACTTTTTTGTACTTTTCAAAGTTGAGGTTGTAGCAGAATATGTTGGTGTTTTTCATTGTTGAGGTTGTTGTTGAATTTGTTGGTGTAATTCAATATTGAGGTTGTTGTTGAATTTGTTGGTGTTTTTGAACGTTGAGGGTGTTGTTGAATTTGTTGGTGATATTCAATATTGAGGTTGTTGTTGAATTTGTTGGTGTTTTTGAACGTTGAGGTTGTTGTTGAATTTGTTGGGGATTTTCAATTTTGAGGTAGTCGCTGAATTAGTTGGTGTTTTTCAATGCTGAGGTTGTTGAATTTTTTGGTGGTTTTCAATATTGAGTTTGTTGTTGAATTGGTTGGTGTTATCAATGGTTTTATTTAACGTTTTTGTATTTTTCAAAGTTGAGGTTGAAATTGAATTTGTTGGTGTTTTTCAATGTTGAGGTTGTTGAATTTGTTGATGTTTTTCATTGTTGAGGTTGTTGCTGAATTTGCTGCTGTTTTTCAATGTTGAGGTTGTTGAATTTGATGATTTTTTCAATGTTGAGGTTGTTGAATTTAATGATGTTTTTCAAATTTGAGGTTGTTGTTGAATTTGTTGATGATATTCAATACTGAGGTTGTTGTTGAATTTGTTGTTGTTTTTCAATGTTGAGGTTGTTGAATTTGTTGGTGTATTTCAAAATTGAGGTCGTTGTTGAATTTGTTGGTGTCTTTCAATGTTGAGGCTGTAGAATTTGATGGTGTTTTTCGAAGTTGACAAAGTTGTTGAATTTTTTGTGTTTTTCATGGTTGAGGTTATTGTTGAATTTGTTGGTGTTTTTGAATGTAGAGGTTGTTGAATATGTTGGTGTTTTTCAAAGTTGAGGTTGTTGTTGAATTTTTTGGTGTTTTTCATTGTTGAGGTTTTTGTTGAATTTGTTGATGTTTCTCAATGTTGAGGTTGTTGTTGAATTTTTTGCTTTTTCTCATTGTTGAGGTTGTTGTTGATATTGTTGTAGTTTTTCAATGTTGAGGTTGTTGAATTTGTTGGTGTTTTTGAATGTTGCCGTTGTTCTTGAATTTGTTGGTGTTTTCAATGATTATTTGTTCAATTTTTGTGCATTTTTAAAAGTTGATGTTGTTGTTGGATCTTTTGGTGTTTTTCAATGTTGAGGTTGTTGAATTTGTTGGTGTTTTTCAAAGTTGAGGTTGTTGTTGAATTTGTTGGTGATATTCAATATTGAGGTTGTTGTTGAATTTGTTGGTATTTTTGAACGTTGAGGTTGTTGTTGAATTTGTTGGGGATTTTCAATTTTGTGGTTGTAGCTGAATTAGTTGGTGTTTTTCAGTCTTGAGGTTGTTGTATCAAAGTTGAGGTTGTTGTTGAATTTGTTGTTGTTTTTCATTGTTGAGGTTGTTGTTGAATTTGTTGGTGTTTTTCAAAGTTGAGGTTGTTGTTGAATTTGTTGGTGTTTTTGAATGTTGAGGTTGTTGTTGAATTTGTGGGTGTTTTTCAATGTTGAGGTTGTTGAATTTGTTGGTGTTTTTCAATGTTGGGATTGTTGTTGAATTTTTTGGTGTTTTTCATTGTTGAGGTTTTCGTTGAATTAGTTGGTGTTTATCAGTCTTGAGGTTGTTGAATTTTTTGGTGGTTTTCAAAGTTGAGGTTGTTGTTGAATATTTTGTTGTTTTTCAATTTTGAGGTTGTTGTTGAATTTATCGGTGTTATCAATGGTTTTTTTTTAACTTTTTTGTATTTCTGAAAGTTGAGGTTGCAATTGAATTTGTTGGTCTTTTTCATTGTTGACGTGATTGAATTTGTTGGTGTTTTTCAAAGTTGAAGTTGTTGTTGAATTTTTTGTGTTTTTCATTGTTGAGGTTGTTGTTGAATTTGCTGCTGTTTTTCAATGTTGAGGTTGTTGAATTTGATGATTTTTTCAATGTTGAGGTTGTTGAATTTAATGATGTTTTTCAAATTTGAGGTTGTTGTTGAATTTGTTGATGATATTCAATACTGAGGTTGTTGTTGAATTTGTTGTTGTTTTTCAATGTTGAGGTTGTTGAATTTGTTGGTGTATTTCAAAATTGAGGTCGTTGTTGAATTTGTTGGTGTCTTTCAATGTTGAGGCTGTAGAATTTGATGGTGTTTTTCGAAGTTGACAAAGTTGTTGAATTTTTTGTGTTTTTCATGGTTGAGGTTTTTGTTGAATTTGTTGGTGTTTTTGAATGTAGAGGTTGTTGAATATGTTGGTGTTTTTCAAAGTTGAGGTTGTTGTTGAATTTTTTGGTGTTTTTCATTGTTGAGGTTTTTGTTGAATTTGTTGATGTTTCTCAATGTTGAGGTTGTTGTTGAATTTTTTGCTTTTTCTCATTGTTGAGGTTGTTGTTGATATTGCTGTAGTTTTTCAATGTTGAGGTTGTTGAATTTGTTGGTGTTTTTGAATGTTGCGTTTGTTCTTGAATTTGTTGGTGTTTTCAATGATTATTTGTTCAATTTTTGTGCATTTTTAAAAGTTGATGTTGTTGTTGGATCTTTTGGTGTTTTTCAATGTTGAGGTTGTTGAATTTGTTGGTGTTTTTCAAAGTTGAGGTTGTTGTTGAATTTGTTGGTGATATTCAATATTGAGGTTGTTGTTGAATTTGTTGGTATTTTTGAACGTTGAGGTTGTTGTTGAATTTGTTGGGGGTTTTCAATTCTGTGGTTGTAGCTGAATTAGTTGGTGTTTTTCAGTCTTGAGGTTGTTGTATCAAAGTTGAGGTTGTTGTTGAATTTGTTGTTGTTTTTCATTGTTGAGGTTGTTGTTGAATTTGTTGGTGTTTTTCAAAGTTGAGGTTGTTGTTGAATTTGTTGGTGTTTTTGAATGTTGAGGTTGTTGTTGAATTTGTGGGTGTTTTTCAATGTTGAGGTTGTTGAATTTGTTGGTGTTTTTCAATGTTGGGATTGTTGTTGAATTTTTTGGTGTTTTTCATTGTTGAGGTTTTCGTTGAATTAGTTGGTGTTTATCAGTCTTGAGGTTGTTGAATTTTTTGGTGGTTTTCAAAGTTGAGGTTGTTGTTGAATATTTTGTTGTTTTTCAATTTTGAGGTTGTTGTTGAATTTATCGGTGTTATCAATGGTTTTTTTTTAACTCTTTTGTATTTCTGAAAGTTGAGGTTGCAATTGAATTTGTTGGTCTTTTTCATTGTTGACGTGATTGAATTTGTTGGTGTTTTTCAAAGTTGAGGTTGTTGTTGAATTTTTTGTGTTTTTCATTGTTGAGGTTGTTGTTGAATTTGTTGGTGTTTTTCAAAGTTGAGGTTGTTGTTGAATTTGTTGGTGATATTCAATATTGAGGTTGTTGTTGAATTTGTTGGTGTTATTCAATGTTGAGGTTGTTGAATTTGTTGGTGTTTTTCAAAGTTGAGGTTGTTGTTGAATTTGTTGTTGTTTTTGAATGTTGAGGTTGTTGTTGAATTTATGGGTGTTTTTCAATATTGAGGTTGTTGAATTTGTTGGTGTTTTTCAATGTTGGGATTGTTGTTGAATTTTTTGGTGTTATTCATTCTTGAGGTTTTCGTTGAATTTGTTGGTGTTTTTCAATGTTGACGTTGTTGTTGATTTTTTGATATTTTTCATTGTTGAGTTTGTTGTTGAATTTGTTGGTGATTTTCCATGTTGAGTTTGTTGTTGAATTTTTTGTTGTTTTTCATTGTTGACGTTTTTGTTGAAATTGAAGTTTTTCAATGTTGAGGTTGCAGTTGAATTTCGTGGTGTTTTTCAATGTTGAGGTTGTTGAATTTCTTGGTGTTTTTCAAAGTTGAGGTCGTTGTTGAATTTTGTGGTGTTATTCATTGTTGAGGTTTTTGTTGAATTTGTTGGGGCTTTTGAAAGTTGATATTGTTGTTGAATTTTTGTGTGTTTTTCATTGTTGAGGTTGTTGTTGAATTTTTTGGTGATTTTCAACATTGAGGTTGTAGTTGAATTTGTTCGTGTTATTCAATGTTGAGGTTTTTGAATTTTTTTGTGTTTTTCAAAGTTGAAGCTGTCGTCGAATTTTTTGGCGTTTTTCATTGTTGCGGTTGTTGCTGAAATTGTTGGTGTTTTTCAATGTTGAGGTTTTTGAATTTGTTGGCGGTTTTGAAAGTTGCGGTTGTTCTTGAATTTTTTGGTCTATTTCAATAATGAGCTTGTTGTTCAATTTGTTGGCGTTTTCAATGTTTATTTTGTTCAACTTTTTTGTATATTTAAAAGTTGATGTTGTTGAATCTTTTGGTGTTTTTCAATGTTGAGGTTGTGGAATTTGTTGGTGTTTTTCAAAGTTGAGGTTGTTGTTGAATTTGTTGGTGTTTTTGAATGTAGAGGTTGTTGAATATGTTGGTGTTTTTCAAAGTTGAGGTTGTTGTTGAATTTTTTGGTGTTTTTCATTGTTGAGGTTTTTGTTGAATTTGTTGATGTTTCTCAATGTTGAGGTTGTTGTTGAATTTTTTGCTATTTCACATTGCTGAGGTTGTTGTTGACATTGTTGTAGTTTTTCAATGTTGAGGTTGTTGAATTTGTTGGTGTTTTTGAATGTTGCTGTTGTTCTTGAATTTGTTGGTGTTTTCAATGTCTATTTGTTCAATTTTTTTGTATTTTTAAAAGTTGATGTTGTTGTTGAATCTTTTGGTGTTTTTCAATGTTGAGGTTGTTGAATTTCGTGGTGTTTTTCAAAGTTGAGGTTGTTGTTGAATTTGTTGGTGATATTCAATATTGAGGTTGTTGTTGAATTTGTTGGTGGTATCAACATTAATTTTGTTGAACTTTGTTGTTTTTTTAATTGTTGAGGTTGTTGTTGAATTTGTTGGTGTTATCAAAGTTTTTTTTGAACTTTTTTGTATTTTTCAAAGTTGAGGTGGTAGTTGAATTTGATGGTGTGTTTCATTATTGAGGTTGTTGTTGAATTTGTTGGTGATATTCAATATTGAGGTTGTTGTTGAATTTGTGGTATTTTTGAACGTTCAGGTTGTTGTTGAATTTGTTTGGGATTTTCAATTTTGTGGTTGTAGCTGAATTAGTTGGTGTTTTTCAGTCTTGAGGTTGTTGAATTTTTTGGTGGTTTTCAAAGTTGAGGTTGTTGTTGAATATTTTGTTGTTTTTCAATTTTGAGGTTGTTGTTGAATTTATCGGTGTTATCAATGGTTTTTTTTTTAACTTTTTTGTATTTTTGAAAGTTGAGGTTGCAATTGAATTTGTTGGTCTTTTTCATTGTTGAGGTTTTTGAATTTGTTGGCGGTTTTGAATGTTGCGGTTGTTCTTGAATTTTTTGGTCTATTTCAATAATGAGCTTGTTGTTCAATTTGTTGGTGTTTTCAATGTTTATTTTGTTCAACTTTTTTGTATATTTAAAAGTTGATGTTGTTGTTGAATCTTTTGGTGTTTTTCAATGTTGAGGTTGTGGAATTTGTTGGTGTTTTTCAAAGTTGAGGTTGTTGTTGAATTTGTTGGTGTTTTTGAATGTAGAGGTTGTTGAATATGTTGGTGTTTTTCAAAGTTGAGGTTGTTGTTGAATTTTTTGGTGTTTTTCATTGTTGACGTTTTTGTTGAATTTGTTGATGTTTCTCAATGTTGAGGTTGTTGTTGAATTTTATGCTATTTCTCATTGTTGAGGTTGTTGTTGATATTGCTGTAGTTTTTCAATGTTGAGGTTGTTGAATTTGTTGGTGTTTTTGAATGTTGCCGTTGTTCTTGAATTTGTTGGTGTTTTCAATGTTTATTTGTTCAATTTTTTTGTATTTTTAAAAGTTGATGTTGTTGTTGAATCTTTTGGTGTTTTTCAATGTTGAGGTTGTTGAATTTCGTGGTGTTTTTCAAAGTTGAGGTTGTTGTTAAATTTGTTGGTGATATTCAATATTGAGGTTGTTGTTGAATTTGTTGGTGTTATCAACATTAATTTTGTTGAACTTTTTTGTTTTTTTAATTGTTGAGGTTGTTGTTGATTTTGTTGGTGTTATCACTGTTTTTTTTGAACTTTTTTGTATTTTTCAAAGTTGAGGTGGTAGTTGAATTTGATGGTGTGTTTCATTGTTGAGGTTGCTGTTGAATTTGTTGGTGATATTCAATATTGAGGTTGTTGTTGAATTTGTGGTATTTTTGAACGTTGAGGTTGTTGTTGAATTTGTTTGGGATTTTCAATTTTGTGGTTGTAGCTGAATTAGTTGGTGTTTTTCAGTCTTGAGGTTGTTGAATTTTTTGGTGGTTTTCAAAGTTGAGGTTGTTGTTGAATATTTTGTTGTTTTTCAATTTTGAGGTTGTTGTTGAATTTATCGGTGTTATCAATGGTTTTTTTTTAACTTTTTTGTATTTCTGAAAGTTGAGGTTGCAATTTAATTTGTTGGTCTTTTTCATTGTTGACGTGATTGAATTTGTTGGTGTTTTTCAAAGTTGAGGTTGTTGTTGAATTTTTTGTGTTTTTCATTGTTGAGGTTTTTGTTGTATTTGTTGGTGTTTTTCAAAGTTGAGGTTGTTGTTGAATTTGTTGGTGATATTCAATATTGAGGTTGTTGTTGAATTTGTTGGTGTTATTCAATGTTGAGGTTGTTGAATTTGTTGGTGTTTTTCAAAGTTGAGGTTGTTGTTGAATCTGTTGTTGTTTTTGAATGTTGAGGTTGTTGTTGAATTTGTGGATGTTTTTCAATATTGAGGTTGTTGAATTTGTTGGTGTTTTTCAATGTTGGGATTGTTGTTGAATTTTTTGGTGTTTTTCATTGTTGAGGTTTTCGTTGAATTTGTTGGTGTTTTTCAATGTTGACGTTGTTGTTGATTTTTTGATATTTTTCATTGCTGAGTTTGTTGTTGAATTTGTTGGTGATTTTCCATGTTGAGTTTGTTGTTGAATTTTTTGTTGTTTTTCATTGTTGACGTTTTTGTTGAAATTGAAGGTTTTCAATGTTGAGGTTGCAGTTGAATTGCGTGGTGTTTTTCAATGTTGAGGTTGTTGAATTTCTTGGTGTTTTTCAAAGTTGAGGTCGTTGTTGAATTTTGTGGTGTTTTTCATTGTTGAGGTTTTTGTTGAATTTGTTGGTGTTTTTGAAAGTTGATATTGTTGTTGAATTTTTGTGTGTTTTTCATTGTTGCGGCTTTTGCTGAAATTGTTGGTGTTTTTCAATGTTGAGGTTTTTGAATTTGTTGGCGGTTTTGAATGTTGCGGTTGTTCTTGAATTTTTTGGTCTATTTCAATAATGAGCTTGTTGTTCAATTTGTTGGTGTTTTCAATGTTTATTTTGTTCAACTATTGTGTATTTTTAAAAGTTGATGTTGTTGTTGAATCTTTTGGTGTTTTTCAATGTTGAGGTTGTGGAATTTGTTGGTGTTTTTCAAAGTTGAGGTTGTTGTTGAATTTGTTGGTGATATTCAATATTGAGGTTGTTGTTGAATTTGTTGGAGCTATCAATATTTATTTTGTTGAACTTTTTTGTATTTTTAATTGTTGAGGTTTTTGTTCAATTTGTTGGTGTTTTTCAATGTTGAGGTTGGTATTGAATTTGTTGATGATTTAAAATATATAGGTTATTGTTGAATTTGTTGGTGTTATCAATATTTTTGTTTGAACTATTTTGTTTTTTTCAAAGTTGAGGTTGTTGTTGAATTTGTTGTTGTTTTTCAATGTTGGGGTTGTTGTTGAATTTTTTGGTGTTTTTCATTGAGGTTTTTATTGAATTTGTTGGTGTTTTTGAGTGTTGAGGTTGTTGTTGAATTTTTTGGTGTTATTCATTGGTGAGGTTGTTGTTCTTGAATTTTTTGATGTTATTCATTGTTAAGGTTGTTGTTGAATTTGCTGTTCTTTTTCAATGTTTAGGTTGTTGAATTTGTTGTTGTTTTAAATAGTTGAGGTTGTTGTTGAATTTGTTGCTGATATTCAATATTGAGGTTGTTGTTGAATTTGTTGGTGTTTTTCAATGTTGGGGTTGTTGTTGAATTTTTTGGTGTTTTTCAAAGTTGAGGTTGTTGGTGTTTTTGAATGTTGAGGTTGTTGTTGAATTTGTTGTTGTTTTTCATTGTTGAGGTTGTTGTTGGAATTGTTCGAATTTTTCAATGTTGAGGTTGTTGTTGAATGTTTTGGTTTTTTTCAATGTTGAGGTTGTTGTTGTTGTTGAAATTTTGATGTTTTTCATTGTTGAGGTTGTTGTTGAATTTGTTGGTGATTTGCAATATTGAGGTTGTTGTTGAATTTATTTTTGCTGTTATCAATGTATTTTTTAAAACTTTTTTGTATTTTCAAAATTGAGGCTGCAGTTGAATTTGTTGGTCTTTTTCACTGTTGAGTTTGTTGAATTTGTTACTGTTTTTGAAAGTTGAGGTTCTTGTTGAATTTTTTGGTGTTATTCATTGTTGAGGTTTTTGTTGAATTTGTTGGTGATTTTCAATATTGAGGTTGTTGTTGAGTTTATTGGTGTTATCAATGGATTTACTTGAACTTTTTAGTGTTTTTCAAAGTCGAGGTTGCAGTTGAATTTGTTGGTGTTTTTCGATGTTGAGGTTGTTTAATTTGTTGATGCTTTTCAAAGTTGAGGTTGTTGTTGAATTTTTTGGTGTTTGTCATTGTTGAGGTTTTTGCTGAATTTGTTGGTGTTTTTGAATGTTGAGGTTGTTGTTGAATTTTTTGGTGTTTTTCATTGTTGAGGTTGTTGTTGAAATTTTGATGTTTTTCATTGTTGAGGTTGTTGTTGAATTTGTTGGTGATTTTCAATATTGAGGTTGTTGTTGAATTTATTCTTGCTGTTATCAGTGTTTTTTTTTAAACTTTTTTGTATTTTTCAAAATTGAGGTTGCAGTTGAATTTGTTGGTCTTTTTCACTGTTGAGTTTGTTGAATGTGTTACTGTTCTTGAAAGTTGAGGTTCTTGTTGAATTTTTTGGTGTTATTCATTGTTGAGGTTTTTGTTGAATTTTTTGGTGATTTTCAATATTGAGGTTGTTGTGGAGTTTATTGGTGATATCAATGGATTTACTTGAACTTTTTAGTATTTTTCAAAGTCGAGGTTGCAGTTGAATTTGTTGGTGTTTTTCGATGTTGAGGTTGTTTAATTTGTTGATGTTTTTTCAAAGTGGAGGTTGTTGTTGAATTTTTTGGTGTTTGTCATTATTGAGGTTTTTGCTGAATTTGTTGGTATTTTTGAATGTTGAGGTTGTTGTTGAATTTTTTGGTCTTTTTCATTGTTGAGGTTGTTGTTGAATTTGCTGGTGTTTTGCATTGTTGAGATTGTTGTTGACATTGCTGGTGATTTTCGATATTCAGGTTGTTGATGAATTTATTGGTGTTATCAATGATTTTTTTTGAACTTTTTTGTATTTTTCAAAGTTGAAGTTGCAGTTGAATTTGTTGGTGTTTTTCGTTTTGAGGTTGTTGTTGAATTTTTTGATGTTTTAAATTGTTGAGGTTGTTGAATTTGTTGGTGATATTCAATATTGAGGTTGTTGTTGAATTTGTTGGTGTTATCAATTTTTATTTTGTTGAACTTATTTGTGTTTTTGAAAGTTGAGGTTGTTGTTGAATTTGTTGGTGATATTCAATATTGAGGTTGTTGTTGAATTTGTTGGTGTTATTCAATGTTGAGGTTGTTGAATTTGTTGGTGTTTTTCAAAGTTGAGGTTGTTGTTGAATTTGTTGGTGTTTTTGAATGTTGAGGTTGTTGTTGAATTTGTGGGTGTTTTTGAATATTGAGGTTGTTGAATTTGTTGGTGTTTTTCAATGTTGGGATTGTTCTTGAATTTTTTGGTGTTTTTCATTGTTGAGGTTTTCGTTGAATTTGTTGGTGTTTTTCAATGTTGACGTTGTTGTTGATTTTTTGATATTTTTCATTGTTGAGTTTGTTGTTGAATTTGTTGGTGATTTTCCATGTTGAGTTTGTTGTTGAATTTTTTGTTGTTTTTCATTGTTGACGTTTTTATTGAAATTGAAGTTTTTCAATGTTGAGGTTGCAGTTGAATTTCGTGGTGTTTTTCAATGTTGAGGTTGTTGAATTCCTTGGTGTTTTTCAAAGTTGAGGTCGTTGTTGAATTTTGTGGTGTTTTTCATTGTTGAGGTTTTAGTTGAATTTGTTGGTGCTTTTGAAAGTTGATATTGTTGTTGAATTTTTGGGTGTTTTTCATTGTTGAGGTTGTTGTTGAATTTTTTGGTGATTTTCAACATTGAGGTTGTAGTTGAATTTGTTCGTGTTATTCAATGTTGAGGTTTTTGAATTTTTTTGTGTTTTTCAAAGTTGAAGCTGTCGTCGAATTTTTTGGCGTTTTTCATTGTTGCGGTTGTTGCTGAAATTGTTGGTGTTTTTCAATGTTGAGGTTTTTGAATTTGTTGGCGGTTTTGAATGTTGCGGTTGTTCTTGAATTTTTTGGTCTATTTCAATAATGAGCTTGTTGTTCAATTTGTTGGCGTTTTCAATGTTTATTTTGTTCAACTTTTTTGTATATTTAAAAGTTAATGTTGTTGTTGAATCTTTTGGTATTTTTCAATGTTGAGGTTGTGGAATTTGTTGGTGTTTTTCAAAGTTGAGGTTGTTGTTGAATTTGTTGGTGATATTCAATATTGAGGTTGTTGTTGAATTTGTTGGAGCTATCAATATTTATTTTGTTGAACTTTTTTGTATTTTTAATTGTTGAGGTTTTTGTTCAATTTGTTGGTGTTTTTCAATGTTGAGGTTGGTATTGAATTTGTTGATGATTTAAAATATATAGGTTATTGTTGAATTTGTTGGTGTTATCAATATTTTTGTTTGAACTATTTTGTTTTTTTCAAAGTTGAGGTTGTTGTTGAATTTGTTGTTGTTTTTCAATGTTAGGGTTGTTGTTGAATTTTTTGGTGTTTTTCATTGAGGTTTTTATTGAATTTGTTGGTGTTTTTGAGTGTTGAGGTTGTTGTTGAATTTTTTGGTGTTTTTCATTGGTGAGGTTGTTGTTCTTGAATTTTTTGATGTTATTCATTGTTGAGGTTGTTGTTGAATTTGCTGTTCTTTTCCAATGTTTAGGTTGTTGAATTTGTTGTTGTCTTAAGAAGTTGAGGTTGTTGTTGAATTTGTTGCTGATATTCAATATTGAGGTTGTTGTTGAATTTGTTGGTGTTTTTCAATGTTGGGGTTGTTGTTGAATTTTTTGGTGTTTTTCATAGTTGAGGTTGTTGGTGTTTTTGAATGTTGAGGTTGTTGTTGAATTTGTTGTTGTTTTTCATTGTTGAGGTTGTTGTTGAAATTGTTCGAATTTTTCAATGTTGAGGTTGTTGTTGAATGTTTTGGTGTTTTTCAATGTTGAGGTTGTTGTTGTTGTTGAAATTTTTATGTTTTTCATTGTTGAGGTTGTTGTTGAATTTGTTGGTGATTTGCAATATTGAGGTTGTTGTTGAATTTATATTTGCTGTTATCAATGTTCTTTTTTAAACTTTTTTGTATTTTCAAAATTGAGGCTGCAGTTGAATTTGTTGGTCTTTTTCACTGTTGAGTTTGTTGAATTTGTTACTGTTTTTGAAAGTTGAGGTTCTTGTTGAATTTTTTGGTGTTATTCATTGTTGAGGTTTTTGTTGAATTTGTTGGTGATTTTCAATATTGAGGTTGTTGTTGAATTTATTGGTGTTATCAATGGATTTACTTGAACTTTTTAGTGTTTTTCAAAGTCGAGGTTGCAGTTGAATTTGTTGGTGTTTTTCGATGTAGAGGTTGTTTAATTTGTTGATGCTTTTCAATGTTGAGGTTGTTGTTGAATTTTTTGGTGTTTGTCATTGTTGAGGTTTTTGCTGAATTTGTTGGTGTTTTTGAATGTTGAGGTTGTTGTTGAATTTTTTGGTGTTTTTCATTGTTGAGGTTGTTGTTGAAATTTTGATGTTTTTCATTGTTGAGGTTGTTGTTGAATTTGTTGGTGATTTTCAATATTGAGGTTGTTGTTGAATTTATTTTTGCTGTTATCAGTGTTTTTTTTTAAACTTTTTTGTATTTTTCAAAATTGAGGTTGCAGTTGAATTTGTTGGTCTTTTTCACTGTTGAGTTTGTTGAATGTGTTACTGTTTTTGAAAGTTGAGGTTCTTGTTGAATTTTTTGGTGTTATTCATTGTTGAGGTTTTTGTTGAATTTGTTGGTGATTTTCAATATTGAGGTTGTTGTTGAGTTTATTGGTGTTATCAATGGATTTACTTGAACTTTTTAGTATTTTTCAAAGTCGAGGTTGCAGTTGAATTTGTTGGTGTTTTTCGATGTTGAGGTTATTTAATTTGTTGATGTTTTTTCAAAGTGGAGGTTGTTGTTGAATTTTTTGGTGTTTGTCATTATTGAGGTTTTTGCTGAATTTATTGGTATTTTTGAATGTTGAGGTTGTTGTTGAATTTTTTGGTCTTTTTCATTGTTGAGGTTGTTGTTGAATTTGTTGGTGTTTTGCATTGTTGAGATTGTTGTTGACATTGCTGGTGATTTTCGATATTCAGGTTGTTGATGAATTTATTGGTGTTATCAATGATTTTTTTTGAACTTTTTTGTATTTTTCAAAGTTGAAGTTGCAGTTGAATTTGTTGGTGTTTTTCGTTTTGAGGTTGTTGTTGAATTTTTTGATGTTTTAAATTGTTGAGGTTGTTGAATTTGTTGGTGATATTCAATATTGAGGTTGTTGTTGAATTTGTTGGTGTTATCAATTTTTATTTTGTTGAACTTATTTGTGTTTTTGAAAGTTGAGGTTGTTGTTGAATTTGTTGGTGATATTCAATATTGAGGTTGTTGTTGAATTTGTTGGTGTTATTCAATGTTGAGGTTGTTGAATTTGTTGGTGTTTTTCAAAGTTGAGGTTGTTGTTGAATTTGTTGGTGTTTTTGAATGTTGAGGTTGTTGTTGAATTTGTGGGTGTTTTTGAATATTGAGGTTGTTGAATTTGTTGGTGTTTTTCAATGTTGGGATTGTTCTTGAATTTTTTGGTGTTTTTCATTGTTGAGGTTTTCGTTGAATTTGTTGGTGTTTTTCAATGTTGACGTTGTTGTTGATTTTTTGATATTTTTCATTGTTGAGTTTGTTGTTGAATTTGTTGGTGATTTTCCATGTTGAGTTTGTTGTTGAATTTTTTGTTGTTTTTCATTGTTGACGTTTTTATTGAAATTGAAGTTTTTCAATGTTGAGGTTGCAGTTGAATTTCGTGGTGTTTTTCAATGTTGAGGTTGTTGAATTCCTTGGTGTTTTTCAAAGTTGAGGTCGTTGTTGAATTTTGTGGTGTTTTTCATTGTTGAGGTTTTAGTTGAATTTGTTGGTGCTTTTGAAAGTTGATATTGTTGTTGAATTTTTGGGTGTTTTTCATTGTTGAGGTTGTTGTTGAATTTTTTGGTGATTTTCAACATTGAGGTTGTAGTTGAATTTGTTCGTGTTATTCAATGTTGAGGTTTTTGAATTTTTTTGTGTTTTTCAAAGTTGAAGCTGTCGTCGAATTTTTTGGCGTTTTTCATTGTTGCGGTTGTTGCTGAAATTGTTGGTGTTTTTCAATGTTGAGGTTTTTGAATTTGTTGGCGGTTTTGAATGTTGCGGTTGTTCTTGAATTTTTTGGTCTATTTCAATAATGAGCTTGTTGTTCAATTTGTTGGCGTTTTCAATGTTTCTTTTGTTCAACTTCTTTGTATATTTAAAAGTTAATGTTGTTGTTGAATCTTTTGGTATTTTTCAATGTTGAGGTTGTGGAATTTGTTGGTGTTTTTCAAAGTTGAGGTTGTTGTTGAATTTGTTGGTGATATTCAATATTGAGGTTGTTGTTGAATTTGTTGGAGCTATCAATATTTATTTTGTTGAACTTTTTTGTATTTTTAATTGTTGAGGTTTTTGTTCAATTTGTTGGTGTTTTTCAATGTTGAGGTTGGTATTGAATTTGTTGATGATTTAAAATATATAGGTTATTGTTGAATTTGTTGGTGTTATCAATATTTTTGTTTGAACTATTTTGTTTTTTTCAAAGTTGAGGTTGTTGTTGAATTTGTTGTTGTTTTTCAATGTTAGGGTTGTTGTTGAATTTTTTGGTGTTTTTCATTGAGGTTTTTATTGAATTTGTTGGTGTTTTTGAGTGTTGAGGTTGTTGTTGAATTTTTTGGTGTTTTTCATTGGTGAGGTTGTTGTTCTTGAATTTTTTGATGTTATTCATTGTTGAGGTTGTTGTTGAATTTGCTGTTCTTTTCCAATGTTTAGGTTGTTGAATTTGTTGTTGTCTTAAAAAGTTGAGGTTGTTGTGGAATTTGTTGCTGATATTCAATATTGAGGTTGTTGTTGAATTTGTTGGTGTTTTTCAATGTTGGGGTTGTTGTTGAATTTTTTGGTGTTTTTCATAGTTGAGGTTGTTGGTGTTTTTGAATGTTGAGGTTGTTGTTGAATTTGTTGTTGTTTTTCATTGTTGAGGTTGTTGTTGAAATTGTTCGAATTTTTCAATGTTGAGGTTGTTGTTGAATGTTTTGGTGTTTTTCAATGTTGAGGTTGTTGTTGTTGTTGAAATTTTGATGTTTTTCATTGTTGAGGTTGTTGTTGAATTTGTTGGTGATTTGCAATATTGAGGTTGTTGTTGAATTTATTTTTGCTGTTATCAATGTTCTTTTTTAAACTTTTTTGTATTTTCAAAATTGAGGCTGCAGTTGAATTTGTTGGTCTTTTTCACTGTTGAGTTTGTTGAATTTGTTACAGTTTTTGAAAGTTGAGGTTCTTGTTGAATTTTTTGGTGTTATTCATTGTTGAGGTTTTGTTGAATTTGTTGGTGATTTTCAATATTGAGGTTGTTGTTGAATTTATTGGTGTTATCAATGGATTTACTTGAACTTTTTAGTGTTTTTCAAAGTCGAGGTTGCAGTTGAATTTGTTGGTGTTTTTCGATGTAGAGGTTGTTTAATTTGTTGATGCTTTTCAATGTTGAGGTTGTTGTTGAATTTTTTGGTGTTTGTCATTGTTGAGGTTTTTGCTGAATTTGTTGGTGTTTTTGAATGTTGAGGTTGTTGTTGAATTTTTTGGTGTTTTTCATTGTTGAGGTTGTTGTTGAATTTGTTGGTGATTTTCAATATTGAGGTTGTTGTTGAATTTATTTTTGCTGTTATCAGTGTTTTTTTTTAAACTTTTTTGTATTTTTCAAAATTGAGGTTGCAGTTGAATTTGTTGGTCTTTTTCACTGTTGAGTTTGTTGAATGTGTTACTGTTTTTGAAAGTTGAGGTTCTTGTTGAATTTTTTGGTGTTATTCATTGTTGAGGTTTTTGTTGAATTTGTTGGTGATTTTCAATATTGAGGTTGTTGTTGAGTTTATTGGTGTTATCAATGGATTTACTTGAACTTTTTAGTATTTTTCAAAGTCGAGGTTGCAGTTGAATTTGTTGGTGTTTTTCGATGTTGAGGTTATTTAATTTGTTGATGTTTTTTCAAAGTTGAGGTTGTTGTTGAATTTTTTGGTGTTTGTCATTATTGAGGTTTTTGCTGAATTTATTGGTATTTTTGAATGTTGAGGTTGTTGTTGAATTTTTTGGTCTTTTTCATTGTTGAGGTTGTTGTTGAATTTGTTGGTGTTTTGCATTGTTGAGATTGTTGTTGACATTGCTGGTGATTTTCGATATTCAGGTTGTTGATGAATTTATTGGTGTTATCAATGATTTTTTTTGAACTTTTTTGTATTTTTCAAAGTTGAAGTTGCAGTTGAATTTGTTGGTGTTTTTCGTTTTGAGGTTGTTGTTGAATTTTTTGATGTTTTAAATTGTTGAGGTTGTTGAATTTGTTGGTGATATTCAATATTGAGGTTGTTGTTGAATTTGTTGGTGTTATCAATTTTTATTTTGTTGAACTTATTTGTGTTTTTGAAAGTTGAGGTTGTTGTTGAATTTGTTGGTGATATTCAATATTGAGGTTGTTGTTGAATTTGTTGGTGTTTTTTAAAGTTGAGGTTGTTGTTGAATTTGTTGGTGTTTTTGAATGTTGAGGTTGTTGTTGAATTTGTGGGTGTTCTTGAATATTGAGGTTGTTGAATTTTTTGGTGTTTTTCATTATTGAGGTTTTCGTTGAATTTGTTGGTGTTTTTCAATGTTGACGTTGTTGTTGATTTTTTGATATTTTTCATTGTTGAGTTTGTTGTTGAATTTGTTGGTGATTTTCCATGTTGAGTTTGTTGTTGAATTTTTTGTTGTTTTTCATTGTTGACGTTTTTATTGAAATTGAAGTTTTTCAATGTTGAGGTTGCAGTTGGTTTTCGTCGTGTTTTTCAATGTTGAGGTTGTTGAATTCCTTGGTGTTTTTCAAAGTTGAGGTCGTTGTTGAATTTTGTGGTGTTTTTCATTGTTGAGGTTTTAGTTGAATTTGTTGGTGCTTTTGAAAATTGATATTGTTGTTGAATTTTTGGGTGTTTTTCATTGTTGAGGTTGTTGTTGAATTTTTTGGTGATTTTCAACATTGAGGTTGTAGTTGAATTTGTTCGTGTTATTCAATGTTGAGGTTTTTGAATTTTTTTGTGTTTTTCAAAGTTGAAGCTGTCGTCGAATTTTTTGGCGTTTTTCATTGTTGCGGTTGTTGCTGAAATTGTTGGTGTTTTTCAATGTTGAGGTTTTTGAATTTGTTGGCGGTTTTGAATGTTGCGGTTGTTCTTGAATTTTTTGGTCTATTTCAATAATGAGCTTGTTGTTCAATTTGTTGGCGTTTTCAATGTTTATTTTGTTCAACTTTTTTGTATATTTAAAAGTTAATGTTGTTGTTGAATCTTTTGGTATTTTTCAATGTTGAGGTTGTGGAATTTGTTGGTGTTTTTCAAAGTTGAGGTTGTTGTTGAATTTGTTGGTGATATTCAATATTGAGGTTGTTGTTGAATTTGTTGGAGCTATCAATATTTATTTTGTTGAACTTTTTTGTATTTTTAATTGTTGAGGTTTTTGTTCAATTTGTTGGTGTTTTTCAATGTTGAGGTTGGTATTGAATTTGTTGATGATTTAAAATATATAGGTTATTGTTGAATTTGTTGGTGTTATCAATATTTTTGTTTGAACTATTTTGTTTTTTTCAAAGTTGAGGTTGTTGTTGAATTTGTTGTTGTTTTTCAATGTTAGGGTTGTTGTTGAATTTTTTGGTGTTTTTCATTGAGGTTTTTATTGAATTTGTTGGTGTTTTTGAGTGTTGAGGTTGTTGTTGAATTTTTTGGTGTTTTTCATTGGTGAGGTTGTTGTTCTTGAATTTTTTGATGTTATTCATTGTTGAGGTTGTTGTTGAATTTGTTGGTGATTTGCAATATTGAGGTTGTTGTTGAATTTATTTTTGCTGTTATCAATGTTCTTTTTTAAACTTTTTTGTATTTTCAAAATTGAGGCTGCAGTTGAATTTGTTGGTCTTTTTCACTGTTGAGTTTGTTGAATTTGTTACTGTTTTTGAAAGTTGAGGTTCTTGTTGAATTTTTTGGTGTTATTCATTGTTGAGGTTTTTGTTGAATTTGTTGGTGATTTTCAATATTGAGGTTGTTGTTGAATTTATTGGTGTTATCAATGGATTTACTTGAACTTTTTAGTGTTTTTCAAAGTCGAGGTTGCAGTTGAATTTGTTGGTGTTTTTCGATGTAGAGGTTGTTTAATTTGTTGATGCTTTTCAATGTTGAGGTTGTTGTTGAATTTTTTGGTGTTTGTCATTGTTGAGGTTTTTGCTGAATTTGTTGGTGTTTTTGAATGTTGAGGTTGTTGTTGAATTTGTTGGTGTTTTTCATTGTTGAGGTTGTTGCTGTTGAAATTTTGATGTTTTTCATTGTTGAGGTTGTTGTTGAATTTGTTGGTGATTTTCAATATTGAGGTTGTTGTTGAATTTATTTTTGCTGTTATCAGTGTTTTTTTTTAAACTTTTTTGTATTTTTCAAAATTGAGGTTGCAGTTGAATTTGTTGGTCTTTTTCACTGTTGAGTTTGTTGAATGTGTTACTGTTCTTGAAAGTTGAGGTTCTTGTTGAATTTTTTGGTGTTATTCATTGTTGAGGTTTTTGTTGAATTTGTTGGTGATTTTCAATATTGAGGTTGTTGTTGAGTTTATTGGTGTTATCAATGGATTTACTTGAACTTTTTAGTATTTTTCAAAGTCGAGGTTGCAGTTGAATTTGTTGGTGTTTTTCGATGTTGAGGTTGTTTAAGTTTTTGAATTTTTTCAAAGTTGAGGTTGTTCTTGAATTTTTTGGTGTTTGTCATTATTGAGGTTTTTGCTGAATTTGTTGGTATTTTTGAATGTTGAGGTTGTTGTTGAATTTTTTGGTCTTTTTCATTGTTGAGTTTGTTGTTGAATTTGTTGGTGTTTTGCATTGTTGAGATTGTTGTTGACATTGCTGGTGAATTTCGATATTCAGGTTGTTGATGAATTTATTGGTGTTATCAATGATTTTTTTTGAACTTTTTTGTATTTTTCAAAGTTGAAGTTGCAGTTGAATTTGTTGGTGTTTTTCATTTTGAGGTTGTTGTTGAATTTTTTGATGTTTTAAATTGTTGAGGTTGTTGAACTTGATGGTTATATTCAATATTGAGGTTGTTGTTGAATTTGTTGGTGTTATCAATTTTTATTTTGTTGAACTTATTTGTGTTTTTGAAAGTTGAGGTTGTTGTTGAATTTGTTGGTGATATTCAATATTGAGGTTGTTGTTGAATTTGTTGGTGTTATTCAATGTTGAGGTTGTTGAATTTGTTGGTGTTTTTCAAAGTTGAGGTTGTTGTTGAATTTGTTGGTGTTTTTGAATGTTGAGGTTGTTGTTGAATTTGTGGGTGTTTTTGAATATTGAGGTTGTTGAATTTGTTGGTGTTTTTCAATGTTGGGATTGTTGTTGAATTTTTTGGTGTTTTTCATTGTTGAGGTTTTCGTTGAATTTGTTGGTGTTTTTCAATGTTGACGTTGTTGTTGATTTTTTGATATTTTTCATTGTTGAGTTTGTTGTTGAATTTGTTGTCTTTTTCAATATTGAGGTTGTTGAATTTGTTAGTGTTTTTCAAAGTTGAGGTTGTTGTTGAATTTTTTGGGTGTTTTTCATTGTTGAGGTTTTTGTTGAATATGTTGGTGTTTTTGAATGTTGAGGTTGTTGTTGAATTTGTTGATGTTTTTGAATGTTGAGGTTGTTGTTGAATTTGTGGGTGTTTTTGAATATTGAGGTTGTTGAATTTGTTGGTGTTTTTCAATGTTGGGATTGTTGTTGAATTTTTTGGTGTTTTTCATTGTTGAGGTTTTCGTTGAATTTGTTGGTGTTTTTCAATGTTGACGTTGTTGTTGATTTTTTGATATTTTTCATTGTTGAGTTTGTTGTTGAATTTGTTGGTGATTTTCCATGTTGAGTTTGTTGTTGAATTTTTTGTTGTTTTTCATTGTTGACGTTTTTATTGAAATTGAAGTTTTTCAATGTTGAGGTTGCAGTTGAATTTCGTGGTGTTTTTCAATGTTGAGGTTGTTGAATTCCTTGGTGTTTTTCAAAGTTGAGGTCGTTGTTGAATTTTGTGGTGTTTTTCATTGTTGAGGTTTTAGTTGAATTTGTTGGTGCTTTTGAAAGTTGATATTGTTGTTGAATTTTTGGGTGTTTTTCATTGTTGAGGTTGTTGTTGAATTTTTTGGTGATTTTCAACATTGAGGTTGTAGTTGAATTTGTTCGTGTTATTCAATGTTGAGGTTTTTGAATTTTTTTGTGTTTTTCAAAGTTGAAGCTGTCGTCGAATTTTTTGGCGTTTTTCATTGTTGCGGTTGTTGCTGAAATTGTTGGTGTTTTTCAATGTTGAGGTTTTTGAATTTGTTGGCGGTTTTGAATGTTGCGGTTGTTCTTGAATTTTTTGGTCTATTTCAATAATGAGCTTGTTGTTCAATTTGTTGGCGTTTTCAATGTTTCTTTTGTTCAACTTTTTTGTATATTTAAAAGTTAATGTTGTTGTTGAATCTTTTGGTATTTTTCAATGTTGAGGTTGTGGAATTTGTTGGTGTTTTTCAAAGTTGAGGTTGTTGTTGAATTTGTTGGTGATATTCAATATTGAGGTTGTTGTTGAATTTGTTGGAGCTATCAATATTTATTTCGTTGAACTTTTTTGTATTTTTAATTGTTGAGGTTTTTGTTCAATTTGTTGGTGTTTTTCAATGTTGAGGTTGGTATTGAATTTGTTGATGATTTAAAATATATAGGTTATTGTTGAATTTGTTGGTGTTATCAATATTTTTGTTTGAACTATTTTGTTTTTTTCAAAGTTGAGGTTGTTGTTGAATTTGTTGTTGTTTTTCAATGTTAGGGTTGTTGTTGAATTTTTTGGTGTTTTTCATTGAGGTTTTTATTGAATTTGTTGGTGTTTTTGAGTGTTGAGGTTGTTGTTGAATTTTTTGGTGTTTTTCATTGGTGAGGTTGTTGTTCTTGAATTTTTTGATGTTATTCATTGTTGAGGTTGTTGTTGAATTTGCTGTTCTTTTCCAATGTTTAGGTTGTTGAATTTGTTGTTGTCTTAAAAAGTTGAGGTTGTTGTTGAATTTGTTGCTGATATTCAATATTGAGGTTGTTGTTGAATTTGTTGGTGTTTTTCAATGTTGGGGTTGTTGTTGAATTTTTTGGTCTATTTCAATAATGAGCTTGTTGTTCAATTTGTTGGCGTTTTCAATGTTTATTTTGTTCAACTTTTTTGTATATTTAAAAGTTAATGTTGTTGTTGAATCTTTTGGTATTTTTCAATGTTGAGGTTGTGGAATTTGTTGGTGTTTTTCAAAGTTGAGGTTGTTGTTGAATTTGTTGGTGATATTCAATATTGAGGTTGTTGTTGAATTTGTTGGAGCTATCAATATTTATTTTGTTGAACTTTTTTGTATTTTTAATTGTTGAGGTTTTTGTTCAATTTGTTGGTGTTTTTCAATGTTGAGGTTGGTATTGAATTTGTTGATGATTTAAAATATATAGGTTATTGTTGAATTTGTTGGTGTTATCAATATTTTTGTTTGAACTATTTTGTTTTTTTCAAAGTTGAGGTTGTTGTTGAATTTGTTGTTGTTTTTCAATGTTAGGGTTGTTGTTGAATTTTTTGGTGTTTTTCATTGAGGTTTTTATTGAATTTGTTGGTGTTTTTGAGTGTTGAGGTTGTTGTTGTATTTTTTGGTGTTTTTCATTGGTGAGGTTGTTGTTCTTGAATTTTTTGATGTTATTCATTGTTGAGGTTGTTGTTGAATTTGTTGGTGATTTTCAATATTGAGGTTGTTGTTGAATTTATTTTTGCTGTTATCAATGTTCTTTTTTAAACTTTTTTGTATTTTCAAAATTGAGGCTGCAGTTGAATTTGTTGGTCTTTTTCACTGTTGAGTTTGTTGAATTTGTTACTGTTTTTGAAAGTTGAGGTTCTTGTTGAATTTTTTGGTGTTATTCATTGTTGAGGTTTTTGTTGAATTTGTTGGTGATTTTCAATATTGAGGTTGTTGTTGAATTTATTGGTGTTATCAATGGATTTACTTGAACTTTTTAGTGTTTTTCAAAGTCGAGGTTGCAGTTGAATTTGTTGGTGTTTTTCGATGTAGAGGTTGTTTAATTTGTTGATGCTTTTCAATGTTGAGGTTGTTGTTGAATTTTTTGGTGTTTGTCATTGTTGAGGTTTTTGCTGAATTTGTTGGTGTTTTTGAATGTTGAGGTTGTTGTTGAATTTGTTGGTGTTTTTCATTGTTGAGGTTGTTGCTGTTGAAATTTTGATGTTTTTCATTGTTGAGGTTGTTGTTGAATTTGTTGGTGATTTTCAATATTGAGGTTGTTGTTGAATTTATTTTTGCTGTTATCAGTGTTTTTTTTTAAACTTTTTTGTATTTTTCAAAATTGAGGTTGCAGTTGAATTTGTTGGTCTTTTTCACTGTTGAGTTTGTTGAATGTGTTACTGTTCTTGAAAGTTGAGGTTCTTGTTGAATTTTTTGGTGTTATTCATTGTTGAGGTTTTTGTTGAATTTGTTGGTGATTTTCAATATTGAGGTTGTTGTTGAGTTTATTGGTGTTATCAATGGATTTACTTGAACTTTTTAGTATTTTTCAAAGTCGAGGTTGCAGTTGAATTTGTTGGTGTTTTTCGATGTTGAGGTTGTTTAAGTTTTTGAATTTTTTCAAAGTTGAGGTTGTTCTTGAATTTTTTGGTGTTTGTCATTATTGAGGTTTTTGCTGAATTTGTTGGTATTTTTGAATGTTGAGGTTGTTGTTGAATTTTTTGGTCTTTTTCATTGTTGAGTTTGTTGTTGAATTTGTTGGTGTTTTGCATTGTTGAGATTGTTGTTGACATTGCTGGTGAATTTCGATATTCAGGTTGTTGATGAATTTATTGGTGTTATCAATGATTTTTTTTGAACTTTTTTGTATTTTTCAAAGTTGAAGTTGCAGTTGAATTTGTTGGTGTTTTTCATTTTGAGGTTGTTGTTGAATTTTTTGATGTTTTAAATTGTTGAGGTTGTTGAACTTGATGGTTATATTCAATATTGAGGTTGTTGTTGAATTTGTTGGTGTTATCAATTTTTATTTTGTTGAACTTATTTGTGTTTTTGAAAGTTGAGGTTGTTGTTGAATTTGTTGGTGATATTCAATATTGAGGTTGTTGTTGAATTTGTTGGTGTTATTCAATGTTGAGGTTGTTGAATTTGTTGGTGTTTTTCAAAGTTGAGGTTGTTGTTGAATTTGTTGGTGTTTTTGAATGTTGAGGTTGTTGTTGAATTTGTGGGTGTTTTTGAATATTGAGGTTGTTGAATTTGTTGGTGTTTTTCAATGTTGGGATTGTTGTTGAATTTTTTGGTGTTTTTCATTGTTGACGTTTTCGTTGAATTTGTTGGTGTTTTTCAATGTTGACGTTGTTGTTGATTTTTTGATATTTTTCATTGTTGAGTTTGTTGTTGAATTTGTTGTCTTTTTCAATATTGAGGTTGTTGAATTTGTTAGTGTTTTTCAAAGTTGAGGTTGTTGTTGAATTTTTTGGGTGTTTTTCATTGTTGAGGTTTTTGTTGAATATGTTGGTGTTTTTGAATGTTGAGGTTGTTGTTGAATTTGTTGATGTTTTTGAATGTTGAGGTTGTTGTTGAATTTGTGGGTGTTTTTGAATATTGAGGTTGTTGAATTTGTTGGTGTTTTTCAATGTTGGGATTGTTGTTGAATTTTTTGGTGTTTTTCATTGTTGAGGTTTTCGTTGAATTTGTTGGTGTTTTTCAATGTTGACGTTGTTGTTGATTTTTTGATATTTTTCATTGTTGAGTTTGTTGTTGAATTTGTTGGTGATTTTCCATGTTGAGTTTGTTGTTGAATTTTTTGTTGTTTTTCATTGTTGACGTTTTTATTGAAATTGAAGTTTTTCAATGTTGAGGTTGCAGTTGAATTTCGTGGTGTTTTTCAATGTTGAGGTTGTTGAATTCCTTGGTGTTTTTCAAAGTTGAGGTCGTTGTTGAATTTTGTGGTGTTTTTCATTGTTGAGGTTTTAGTTGAATTTGTTGGTGCTTTTGAAAGTTGATATTGTTGTTGAATTTTTGGGTGTTTTTCATTGTTGAGGTTGTTGTTGAATTTTTTGGTGATTTTCAACATTGAGGTTGTAGTTGAATTTGTTCGTGTTATTCAATGTTGAGGTTTTTGAATTTTTTTGTGTTTTTCAAAGTTGAAGCTGTCGTCGAATTTTTTGGCGTTTTTCATTGTTGCGGTTGTTGCTGAAATTGTTGGTGTTTTTCAATGTTGAGGTTTTTGAATTTGTTGGCGGTTTTGAATGTTGCGGTTGTTCTTGAATTTTTTGGTCTATTTCAATAATGAGCTTGTTGTTCAATTTGTTGGCGTTTTCAATGTTTCTTTTGTTCAACTTTTTTGTATATTTAAAAGTTAATGTTGTTGTTGAATCTTTTGGTATTTTTCAATGTTGAGGTTGTGGAATTTGTTGGTGTTTTTCAAAGTTGAGGTTGTTGTTGAATTTGTTGGTGATATTCAATATTGAGGTTGTTGTTGAATTTGTTGGAGCTATCAATATTTATTTCGTTGAACTTTTTTGTATTTTTAATTGTTGAGGTTTTTGTTCAATTTGTTGGTGTTTTTCAATGTTGAGGTTGGTATTGAATTTGTTGATGATTTAAAATATATAGGTTATTGTTGAATTTGTTGGTGTTATCAATATTTTTGTTTGAACTATTTTGTTTTTTTCAAAGTTGAGGTTGTTGTTGAATTTGTTGTTGTTTTTCAATGTTAGGGTTGTTGTTGAATTTTTTGGTGTTTTTCATTGAGGTTTTTATTGAATTTGTTGGTGTTTTTGAGTGTTGAGGTTGTTGTTGAATTTTTTGGTGTTTTTCATTGGTGAGGTTGTTGTTCTTGAATTTTTTGATGTTATTCATTGTTGAGGTTGTTGTTGAATTTGCTGTTCTTTTCCAATGTTTAGGTTGTTGAATTTGTTGTTGTCTTAAAAAGTTGAGGTTGTTGTTGAATTTGTTGCTGATATTCAATATTGAGGTTGTTGTTGAATTTGTTGGTGTTTTTCAATGTTGGGGTTGTTGTTGAATTTTTTGGTGTTTTTCATAGTTGAGGTTGTTGGTGTTTTTGAATGTTGAGGTTGTTGTTGAATTTGCTGTTCTTTTCCAATGTTTAGGTTGTTGAATTTGTTGTTGTCTTAAAAAGTTGAGGTTGTTGTTGAATTTGTTGCTGATATTCAATATTGAGGTTGTTGTTGAATTTGTTGGTGTTTTTCAATGTTGGGGTTGTTGTTGAATTTTTTGGTGTTTTTCATAGTTGAGGTTGTTGGTGTTTTTGAATGTTGAGGTTGTTGTTGAATTTGTTGTTGTTTTTCATTGTTGAGGTTGTTGTTGAAATTGTTCGAATTTTTCAATGTTGAGGTTGTTGTTGAATGTTTTGGTGTTTTTCAATGTTGAGGTTGTTGTTGTTGTTGAAATTTTTATGTTTTTCATTGTTGAGGTTGTTGTTGAATTTGTTGGTGATTTTCAATATTGAGGTTGTTGTTGAATTTATTTTTGCTGTTATCAATGTTCTTTTTTAAACTTTTTTGTATTTTCAAAATTGAGGCTGCAGTTGAATTTGTTGGTCTTTTTCACTGTTGAGTTTGTTGAATGTGTTACTGTTTTTGAAAGTTGAGGTTCTTGTTGAATTTTTTGGTGTTATTCATTGTTGAGGTTTTTGTTGAATTTGTTGGTGATTTTCAATATTGAGGTTGTTGTTGAATTTATTGGTGTTATCAATGGATTTACTTGAACTTTTTAGTGTTTTTCAAAGTCGAGGTTGCAGTTGAATTTGTTGGTGTTTTTCGATGTTGAGGTTGTTTAATTTGTTGATGCTTTTCAAAGTTGAGGTTGTTGTTGAATTTTTTGGTGTTTGTCATTGTTGAGGTTTTTGCTGAATTTGTTGGTGTTTTTGAATGTTGAGGTTGTTGTTGAATTTGTTGGTGTTTTTCATTGTTGAGGTTGTTGTTGTTGTTGAAATTTTGATGTTTTTCATTGTTGAGGTTGTTGTTGAATTTGTTGGTGATTTTCAATATTGAGGTTGTTGTTGAATTTATTTTTGCTGTTATCAGTGTTTTTTTTTAAACTTTTTTGTATTTTTCAAAATTGAGGTTGCAGTTGAATTTGTTGGTCTTTTTCACTGTTGAGTTTGTTGAATGTGTTACTGTTTTTGAAAGTTGAGGTTCTTGTTGAATTTTTTGGTGTTATTCATTGTTGAGGTTTTTGTTGAATTTGTTGGTGATTTTCAATATTGAGGTTGTTGTTGAGTTTATTGGTGTTATCAATGGATTTACTTGAACTGTTTAGTATTTTTCAAAGTCGAGGTTGCAGTTGAATTTGTTGGTGTTTTTCGATGTTGAGGTTGTTTAATTTTTTGATGTTTTTCAAAGTTGAGGTTGTTGTTGAATTTTTTGGTGTTTGTCATTATTGAGGTTTTTGCTGAATTTGTTGGTATTTTTGAATGTTGAGGTTGTTGTTGAATTTTTTGGTCTTTTTCATTGTTGAGGTTGTTGTTGAATTTGTTGGTGTTTTGCATTGTTGAGATTGTTGTTGACATTGCTGGTGATTTTCGATATTCAGGTTGTTGATGAATTTATTGGTGTTATCAATGATTTTTTTTGAACTTTTTTGTATTTTTCAAAGTTGAAGTTGCAGTTGAATTTGTTGGTGTTTTTCATTTTGAGGTTGTTGTTGAATTTTTTGATGTTTTAAATTGTTGAGGTTGTTGAATTTGTTGGTGATATTCAATATTGAGGTTGATGTTGAATTTGTTGGTGTTATCAATTTTTATTTTGTTGAACTTATTTGTGTTTTTGAAAGTTGAGGTTGTTGTTGAATTTGTTGGTGATATTCAATATTGAGGTTGTTGTTGAATTTGTTGGTGTTATTCAATGTTGAGGTTGTTGAATTTGTTGGTGTTTTTCAAAGTTGAGGTTGTTGTTGAATTTGTTGGTGTTTTTGAATGTTGAGGTTGTTGTTGAATTAATTGGTGTTTTTCATTGTTGAGGTTTTCGTTGATTTTGTTGGTGTTTTTCAATGTTGACGTTGTTGTTGATTTTTTGATATTTTTCATTGTTGAGTTTGTTGTTGAATTTGTTGTCTTTTTCAATATTGAGGTTGTTGAATTTGTTAGTGTTTTTCAAAGTTGAGGTTGTTGTTGAATTTTTTTGGTGTTTTTCATTGTTGAGGTTTTTGTTGAATATGTTGGTGTTTTTGAATGTTGAGGTTGTTGTTGAATTTTTTGGTGTTTTTCATTGTTGAGGTTGTTGTTCAATTTGTTGGTTTTCGCAATGTTGAGGTTGTTGTTGACTTTGTTGGTGATTTTCAATATTGAGGTTGTTGTTGAATTTATTGGTGTTATTGTTGAAATTGTTAGAGTTGGTTTTTTTTGAACTTTTTGTACTTTTCAAGGTTGAGATTGCAGTTAAATTTATTGATGTTTGTCAAATTTGAGTTTGTTATTGAATTTTTGCATCTTTTCATTGTTGAGGTTGTTGTTGAATTTGATGGTGATTTTCAATGTTGAGGTTGTTGTTGATTTGTTTGGTGTTTTTCATTGTTGAGGTTTTTGTTGAATTTAATGGTGTTTTTCATTGTTGAGGTTGTTGTTGAATTTTTTGATGTTTGTCATTGCTGAGGTAGTTGTTGAATTTGTTGGTGATTTTCAATGCTGAGTTTGTTGCTGAATTTAACGGTGTTATCAATTTTTAAAAAAAACTTTTTTTTTATTTTTCAAAGTTGAGGTTGCAGTTGAATTTGTTGGTCTTTTTCAATATTGAGGTTTTGAATTTTTTAGTGTTTTTCAAAGTTGAGGTTGTTGTTGAATTTTTAGGTGTTTTTCATTGTTGTGGTTAATGTTGAATTTATTGGTGTTTTTTAATGTTGAGGTTGTTGTTGAGTTTTTTGGCGTTTTTCATTGTTGAGGTTGTTGTTGAATTTGTTGTTGTTTTGCATTGTTGAGGTTGTTGCTGACTTTGCTCGTGATTTTCGATATTGAGGTTGTTGTTGAATTTATTGATGTTATCAATGGGTTTTTTTGAACTTTTTTGTATTTTTCAAAGTTGAGGTTGCAGTTGATTTTGTTGGTGTTTTTCAAAGTTGAGGTTGTTGTTGAATTTATTGATGTTTTTAATTGTTGAGGTTGTTGTTGAATTTGCTGCTCTTTTTTATTGTTGAGGTTGTTGAATTTGATTGGTGATATTCAATATTGAGGTTGTTGTTGAATTTGTTTGGGTTATCAATTTTTATTTTGTTGATCTTATTTGTATTTTTGAAAGTTGAGGTTCTTGTTGAATTTGTGGGTGCTTTTCAATGTTGTGGTTGTTGAATTTGTCGTTGTTTTTTAAATTTGAGGTTGTTGTTGAATTTGGTGGTTTTTTTGAATGTTGAGGTTTTTGTTGAATTTGTTGCTGATTTTCAATAATGAGGTTGTTATTGAATTTGTTGGTGTTTTTCAATGTTGGGTTGTAGTTGAATTTTTTGTTGCTTTTCATTGTTGAGGTTGCTGTTGAACTTGTTGGTATTTTAGAATGTTGAGGTTGTTGAATCTGTTGGTCTTATTCAAAGTTGAGTTTGTTATTGAATTTTTTGGTGTTTATCATTGCTGAGGTTGTTGGAGTTTATCAATGTTGAGGTTGTTGTTGAATTTTTTGATGTTATTCATTGTTGAAGTTGTTGTTGAATTTGTTGGTGATAATCAATATTGAGGTTGTTTTTCAAATTATTTGTGGTATCAAAGTTTTTTTTAAAACTTATTTTTATTTTTTAAAGTTGAGGTTGCGTTTGAATTTCTTGGTGTTTTTCAATGTTGAGGTTGTTGAATTTGTTGGTATTTTTCAAAGTTGACGTTGTTGTTGAATTTGTTGGTGATAATCAAAATTGAGGTTATTTTTCAAATTATTTGTGGTATCAAAGTTTTTTTTAAAACTTATTTTTATTTTTTAAAGTTGAGGTTGCGTTTGAATTTCTTGGTGTTTTTCAATGTTGAGGTTGTTGAATTTGTTGGTGTTTTTCAAAGTTGACGTTGTTGTTGAATTTTTTGGTGTTTTTCATTGTTGAGGTTTTTGTTGAATTTGTTGGTGTTTTTGATTGTTGACGTTTTTGTTGAATTTTTTTAATGTTTTTCATTGTTGAGGTTTTTGTTGAATTTATTGGTGATTTTCAATGTTGTGTTTATTGTTAATTTTTTTGGTGTTTTTCATTGTTGAGGTTGTTGTTGAATTTTTCTATGTTTTTCATTGTTGAGGTTGTTGTTGAATTTGTTGGTGATTTTCAATACTGATGTTGGTGTTGAATTTATTGTTGTTATCAATGTTTTTTTTTAACTTTTTTGTATTATTCAAAGTTGAGGTTGCAGTTGAAATTGTTTGTCTTTTTCGATGTTGAGGTTGTTGAATTTGTTGATGTTTTTCAAAGTTGAGGTTGTTGTTGAATTTTTGGTATTTTTCATTGTTGAGGTTTTTGTTGAATTTGTTGGTGTTTTTGAATGTTGAGGTTGTTGTTGAATTCTTTTGTGCTTTTCAATGTTGAGGTAGTTGAATTTGATGGTGTTTTTCAAATTTGAGGTTGTTGTTGAATTTGCTGGTGCTTTTGAATGTTGAGGTTGTTGATGAATTTATTGGTGTTAGCAATGGTATTTTTTGAACTGTTTTGTATTTTTCAAAGTTGAGGTTGCAGTTAAATTTGTTGGTGTTTGTCAAAGTTGAGTTTGTTGTTGAATTTATTGATCTTTTGTTGAATTTACTGGTGTTTTCAATGTTGAGCTTGTTGAATTTTTTGGTGATTTTCAATATTAAGGTTGTTGTTGAATTTGTTGTTGTTATAACTTTTTTAAAAAACTTTTTTGTGTTTATCAAAGTTGAGGTTGTTGCGAATTTGTTCGTCATAATCAGCGTTGAGGTTGTTGAATTTGTTGGTGATTTTCAATGTTGAGGTTGTAGTTGAATTTGTTGGCGTTTTTCTATGTTGAGGTTGTTGTTGAATTTGTTGGTGTTTTTCAATATTGAGGTTGTTGTTGAATTTGTTGGTGTTATGAATGGTTTTTTTAAAACTTTTTTGTGTTTTCCAAAGTTGAGGTTCTTGCTGATTTTGCTGGTGATATTCAATGTTGAGGTTGTTGAATTTGCTGGTTATTTTCAATACTGAGGTTGTTGATGAATTTGTTGGCGTTTTTCAATGTTGAGGTTTTTGTTGAATTTGTTGGTGATTTTCAATATTGAGGATAATGTTGAATTTGTTGGTGTTATCACTGATATTTTTTGAACTTTTTTGTATTTTTCAATGTTGAGGTTGTTTTTGAATTTTTTGGTATTTTTCAATGTTGCGGTTATTGTTGAATTTTTTGCTGTTTTTCATTGTTGTGGTTGTTGTTGAATTTGTTGGTGATTTTCAATATTGTGGTTGTTGTAGAATTTGTTGGTGTTATCAATATTCTTTTTTGAACTTTTTTGTACTTATAAAAGTTGAGGTTGTTGTTAAATTTGTTGGTATTTTACAATGTTGAGATTATGGTTGAATTTATTTGTGCTTTTCAATGTTGATGTTGTTGAATTTGTTGGTTATTTTCCACGTTGAATTTGTTGTTTAATTTGTTGGTGTTATCAATGTTATTTTTGTTGAACTTGTTTGTATTTTTAAAAGTTGAGGTTGTTGTTGAATTTGTTGGTGATTTTCAAATTGAGGTTATTGTTGAATTTGTTGGTGTTATGAATGCTTTTTATTTACTTTTTTGTGTTTTTCAATGTTGAGGTTGTTGCGAACTTGTTGGTGATATTCATTGTTGAGGTTGTTGAATTCTTTGGTGATTTTCAATCATGAGGTTGTTGTTGAATTTGTAGCTGTTTTTCAAATTTGAGATCGTTGAATTTGTTGTTGATTCTCAATATTGAGGTTGTTGTTAAATTTGTTGATGTTATGAATGTTTTTTTTTGAACTTTGTTGTGTTTTTCAATGTTGATGTTGTTGAATTTGTTGGTGATTTTCAATATTAAGTTTGTTGTTGAAATTGTTGTTGTTATGAATGTTTTTTTTTAACTTCTTTGTGTTTTTCAAAGTTGAGGTTGTTGCGAATATGTTCGTGATATTCAGTGTTGAGGTTGTTGAATTTGTTGATCATTGTCAATATTGAGGTTGTTGTTGAATTTGTTGGCGTTTTTCAATTTTGAGGTTGTTGTTGAATTTGTTGGTGTTTTTCAATATTGAGGTTGCTGTTGAATTTGTTGGTGTTTTTCAATGTTGAGGTTGTTGTTGAATTTGTTATTGTTTTTCAATGTTGAGTATGATGAATTTGTTGGTGATTTTCAATATCGAGGTTTGTGTCGAATTTGCTGGTGTTCTCAATATTCATTTTTGAACTTTTATGTACTTTTAAAAGTTGAAGTTGTTGTTGAATTTGTTGGTGTTTTTCAATGTTGAGATTATTGTTGAATTTACTGGTGTTTTTCAATGTTGATGTTGTAGAATTTGTTGGTGATTTTCAATATTGAGTTTGTTGTTGAATTTGTTGGTGTTATCAATGTTTTTTTTTTGTTGAACTTGTATGTATTTTGAAATATTGAGGCTGTTGTTGAATTTGTTGGTGTTTTTCAAAGTTTAGGTCGTTGAATTTGTTGGAAATTTTCAATATTGAGGATGTTGTTGAATTGGTTGGCATTTTTCAATGTTGAGGTTGTTGTTGAATTTGTTGGTGTTTTTCAATGTTGAGGTTGTTGTTGAATTTGTTGGTGTTTTTCAATGTTGAGGTTGTTGCAGTTGCTGGTGTTTTTCATTGTTGAGGTTGTTGTTGAATTTGTTGGTGTTATCAATGTTTATTTGAACTTGTTTGTATTTTTTCAAGTTAAGGATGTTGTTGAATTAGCAGGGGTTTTTCAATGTTGAGGTTCTTGAATTTGTTGGTGATTTTCAAAGTTGAGGTTGTTGCTGAATATATTGGTGTTATCAATGTTTATTTTGATGAACTTTTTTGTCCTTTTAAAAGTTGAGGTTGATTTTGAATTTGTTGGTGTTTTTCATTGCTGAGGTTGTTGTTGAATTTGTTGGTATTTTTCAAAGTTGAGGTCGTTGAATTTGTTGCTGATTTTCAATATTAAGGTTGTTGTTGAATTTGTTGGTGTTATGAATGTTTTTTTTTTAACTTTTTTGTCTTTTTCAAAGTTGAGGGTGTTGCGAATTTGTTGGTGATATTCAGTGTTGAGGTTGTTCAATTTGTTGGCGTTTTTCTATGTTCAGGCTGTTGTTGAATTTGTTGCTGATTTTCAATAATGTGATTGTTGTTGAATTTGTTGGTGTTTTTTAATGTTGAGGCTGTTGTTGAATTTGTTGGTGTTTTTCAAAGTTTAGGTCGTTGAATGTGTTGGTAATTTTCAATATTGAGGATATTGTTGAATTGGTTGGCATTTTTCAATGTTGAGGTTGTTGAATTTGTTGGTGTTTTTCAAAATTGAGGTTGTTGTTGAATTTGATGCTATTTTTCAAAGTTGAGGTCGTTGAATTTGTTGGTGATTTTCAATATTAAGGTTGTTGTTGAATTTGATGCTATTTTTCAAAGTTGAGGTCGTTGAATTTGTTGGTGATTTTCAATATTAAGGTTGTTGTTGAATTTGTAGGTGTTATGAATGTTTTTTTTTTAACTTTTTTGTGTTTTTCAAAGTTGAGGTTGTTCCGAATGTGTTGGTGATAGTCAATGTTGAGGTTGTTGAATTTGTTGGTGATTTTCAATATTGTGGTTGTTGTTCAATTTGTTGGCGTTTTTCAATGTTGAGGTTGTTGTTGAATTTATTTGTGTTTTTCAACGTTGAGTTTGTTGTTGAATTTGTTGGTATTTTTCAATGTTGAGGTTGTTGTTTAATTTGTTGGTGATTTTCAATATTGCGTTTGTTGTTGAATTTTTTGGCGTTATCAATGTTTTTTGTTGACCTTGTTTGTTCAGGTTCTTGTTGAATTTGTTGGTAGATTTCAATGTTGAGGTTGTTGAATTTGTTGGTGATTTTCAAAGTTGAGTTTGTTGCTGAATTTATTGGTGTTATCAATGTTTATTTTGTTGTACTTTTTTGTACTTTTAAAAGTTGAGGTTGTTTTTGAATTTGTTGGCGTTTTCCAATGTTGAGGTTGTTGTTGAATTTTTTGGTGTTTTTCATTGTTGAGGTTGTTGTTGAATTTGGTGGTGTCATCAATGTTCTTTTTTCAACTTTTTTGTACTTTTGAAAGTTGTGGTTGTTGCTGAATTTGTTGGTATTTTTCAATGTTGAGATTGTTGATGAATTTGTTGGTGTTATCAATATTTTTTTGTTGATCTTGTTTGTACTTTAAAAGTTGAGTTTGTTGTTTAATTTGTTGGTATATTTCAATGTTGAGGTCGTTGAATGTGTTGGTGATTTTAAATATTGAGGTTGTTGTTGAATTTGTTGGTGTTATGAATGGATTTTTTTGAACTTTTTTGTGTTTTTCAATGTTGATGTTGTTGAATTTGTTGGTGATTTTCAATATTGAGTTTGTTGTTGAATTTGTTGGTGTTTTCAATGTTATTTTTGTTGAACTTGTTTGTATTTTTAAATGTTGAGGTTGTTGTTGAATTTGTTGATGTTTTTTAAAGTTGAGGACGTTGAATTTGTTGGTGATTTTCATTATTCAGGTTGTTGTTATATTTGTTGGTGTTGGGAATGTTTTTTTTTGAACTTTTTTGTGTTTTATAAAGTTGTGGTTGTTGCGAAATTGTTGGTGATATTCATTGTTGAGGTTGTTCTTGAATTTGTTGGTGTTTTGCAATGTTGAGGTTGTTGAATTTGTTGGTGATTTTCAATATTGAATTTGTTGCTGAATTTGATGGTGTTATCAATGTTTTTTTGTTGAACTTGTATGTATTTTTAAAATTTGAGATTGTTGTTGAATTTGTTGGTGTTTTTCAAAGATAAGTCGTTGAATTTGTTGGTGATTTTCAATATTGAGGATGTTGTTGAATTTGTTGGCATTTTTCAATGTTGAGGTTGTTGTTGAATTTGTTCGTGTTGTTCAATGTTGAGGTTGTTGTTGAATTTGTTGGTGTTTTTCAATGTAGAGGTTGTTGTTTAATATGTTGGTGTTTTTTAACGTTGAGGTTTTTGAATTTGTTGGTGATTTTCAAAGTTGAGGTTCTTGCTGAATATATAGGTGTTATCAATATTTATTTTGTTGAACTTTTTTGTACTTTTAAAAGTTGAGGTTGATTTTGAATTTGTTGGTGTTTTTCATTGTTGAGCTTGTTGTTGAATCTGTTGGTGTTATCAATGTTCTTTTTTCAACTTTTTTGTACTTTTAAACGTTGAGGTTGTTGTTGATTTTTGGTGTTTGTCAATGTTGAGGTTGTTGTTGAATTTGTTGGTATGTTTCAATGTTGAGTTTCTTGTTGAATTTGTTGGTGTTATCAATGTCCTTTGTGTTGAAATTGTTTGTATTTTTAAAACTTGAGTTTTTTGTTGAATTTGTTGGTGTTTTTGAAAGTTGACGTCGTTGATTTTATTGGTGATTTTCATTATAGAGGTTGTTGCTGAATTTGTTGTTGTTATCAATGGGCTTTTTTGAACTTTTTTGTGTTTTTCAAAGTTAAGGTTGTTGCTGAATTTGTTGGTGATATTCAGTGTTGAGGTTGTTGAATTTTTTGGTGAATTTCAATATTGATTTTGTTGTTGAATTTGTTGGCGTTTTTCAATCTGTAGGTTGTTGTTGAATTTGTTGGTGTTTTTCAATGGTGAGGTTTTTGTTGATTTTTTTGGTGTTTTCATTGTTGAGTTGGCTGTTAAATTTGTTGGTGTTTTTAAATGTTGAGGTTGTTGTTAAATTTGTTTGTGATTTTCAATATTGAGGATGTATTTGAATTTGTTGGTGGTTTCAATGTTTCTTTTGTTGAACTTTTTTATAGTTTTAAAAGTTGAGATTGTTGCTGAATTTTTTTATTGATTTTCAATATTGAGTTTGTTGTTGAATTTGTTGGTGTTATCAAGGTTTTTTTTGAACTTTTTGGGGTTTTTCAATGTTGAGGTTGTTGAATTTGCTGGTGATTTTCAATTTTAAGGTTGTTGATGAATTTGTTGGTGTTATCAATGTTTCTTGAACGTTTTTGTGTTTTTCAAAGTAGAAGTTGTTGCTGAATTTCTTGGTGATATTCAGTGTAGAGGTTGTTCAATTTGTTGGTGATTTTCAAAATTGAGGTTGTTGTTGAATTTGTTGGTGATTTTCAATGGTGAGTTTTTTTTTGAATTTTCTGGTGTTTTCATTGTTGAGGTTGTTGTTCAATTTGTTTGTGTTTTTCAATGTTGAGGTTGTTGTTGAATTTGTTGGTGATTTTCAATATTGAGGTTGTTGTTGAATTTGTTGGTGTTACCAATATTCTTTTTTGAACTTTTTTGTACTTTTGAAAGTTGAGGTTGTTGTTGAATTTGTTGGTGTTTTTCAATGTTGAGGTTGTTGTTGAATTTATTGGTGTTTTTCAATGTAGATGTTGTTGAATTTGTTCATGATTTTCAACATTGAGTTTGTTGTTGAATTTGTTGGTGTTATCAATGGTTTTTTATGTTGAACTTGTTTGTATTTTTAAAAGTTTAGGTTGTTGTTGAATTTCATGGTGTTTTTCAAAGTTTAGATCGTTGAATGTGTTGATGATTTTCAATGTTAAGGTTGTTGTTGAATTTGTTGGTGCTTTTCATTGTTGAGGTTGTTGTTGAATTTGTTGGCGTTATCAATGTTCATTTTTCAACTTTTTTGTACTGTTGAGGTTGTTGCTAAATTTGTTGGTGTTTTTCAATGTTGAGTTTGTTGTGAATTTGTTGGTGATATACAGTGTTGAGGTTATTGAATTTGTTGGTGATATTCAATATTGAGCTTGTTGTTGAATTTGTTGGCGTTTTTCAATGTTGAGGTTGTTGTTGCATTTGTTGGTGTTTTTCAATGGTGAGGTTGTTGTTGAATTTGTTGGTGATTTTCAATGTTGAGGTTAATGATGAATTTGATCGAGTTATCAATATTTTTTGTTGAACTTGTCTGTATTTTAAAAGGTTAAGGTTGTTGTTGAATTTGTTGGTGATATTCCATGTTGAGGTTATTGAGTTTGTTGGTGATTTTCAATATTGAGCTTGTTGTTGAATTTGTTGGAGTTTTTCAATGTTGAGGTTGTTGTTGAATTTTTTGGTGTTTTTCATTGGTGAGGTTGTTGCTGAATTTGTTGGCGTTATCAATGTTCTTTTTCCAACTTTTTTGTACTTTTAAAAGTTGAGGTTGTGGATGAATTTATTGGTGTTTTTCAATGTTGTGGTTGTTGCTGAATTTGTTGGTATTTTTCAACGTTGAGTTTGTTGTTGAATTTGTTCGTGTTATCAATGTTTTTTTTTGAACTTGTTTGTATTTTTGAAAGTTGAAGTTGTTGAATTTGTTGTTTTTTTTCAATATTGAGGTTGTTGTTGAGATTGTTGGTGTTTTTCAAAGTTGAGGTCGTTGAATTTGTTGGTGATTATCAATATTGAGGTTCTCGCTGAATTTGTTGGTGTTATCAATGTTATTTTTTGAACTTTTTGTTTTTAAAAGTTAAGGTTGATGTTGAATTTGTTGGTGTTTTTCAAAGTTGAAGTCCAAGAATTTGTTGGTGGTTTTCAATATTGAAGTTCTTGTTCAATTTGTTCGTGTTATCAATGGTTTCCTTTGAAATGTTTTGTTTTTTTCAAAGTTGAGGTTGTTGCTGAATTTGTTGATGATATTCAGTGTTGAGGTTGTTGATTATGTTGGTGATTTTCAATATTGAGTTTGTTGTTGAAATTGCTGGCGTTATTCAATGTTAAGGTTATTGTTGATTGGGTTGGTGATTTTCAATATTGATGTTGTTGATGAATTTGTTGGTGTTATCAATGTTTTTTTTGAACTTTTTTGTGTTTTTCGAAGTTGAGGTTGTTGCTGAATTTATTGGTGTTATCAATGTTTATTTTGTTGAACTTTTTTGTACTTTTAATAGTTGAGGTTGATTTTGAATTTGTTCCTGTTTTTCATTGTTGAGGTTGTCGTTGAATTTGTTGGCCTTTTTCAATGTTGAGTTTGTTGCTGAATTTTTTGATGTTTTTCATTGTTGAGGTTGTTGTTGAATTTGTTGGTGTTTTTCAAAGTTTAGGTCGTTGAATTTGATGGAAATTTTCAATATTGAGGATGTAGTTGAATTGGTTGGCATTTTTCAATGTTGAGGTTGTTGTTGAATTTGTTGGTGTTTTTCAATGTTGAGGTTGTTGTTGAATTTGTTGGTGTTTTTCAATGTTGATGTTGTTGAAGTTGTTGGTGTTTTTCATTGTTGAGGTTGTTGTTGAATTTGTTGGTGTTATCAATGTTTTTTTGAACTTGTTTGTATTTTTTAAAGTTAAAGATGTTGTTGAATTAGCAGGGGTTTTGCAATGTTGTGGTTCTTGAATTTGTTGGTGATTTTCAAAGTTGAGGTTGTTGCTGAATATATTGGTGTTATCAATGTTTATTTTGATGAACTTTTTTGTTCTTTTAAAAGTTGAGGTTGATTTTGAATTTGTTGGTGTTTTTCATTGCTGAGGTTGTTGTTGAATTTGTTGGTATTTTTCAAAGTTGAGGTCGTTGAATTTGTTGCTGATTTTCAATATTAAGGTTGTTGTTGAATTTTTTGGTGTTATGAATGTTTTTTTTTTAACTTTTTTGTGTTTTTCAAAGTTGAGGGTGTTGCAAATTTGTTGGTGATCTTCAGTGTTGAGGTTGTTGAATTTGTTGGTGATTTTTAATATTGAGGTTGTTGTTTAATTTGTTGGCGTTTTTCTATGTTCAGGCTGTTGTTGAATTTGTTGGTGATTTTCAATATTGTGATTGTTGTTGAATTTGTTGGTGTTATCAAGGTTTTTTTTTGAACATTTTTGGGCTTTTCAATGTTGAAGTTGTTGAATTTGCTGGTGAATTTCAATTTTAAGAATGTTGATGAATTTCTTGGTGTTATCAATGTTTCTTGAACGTTTTTGTGTTTTTCAAAGTAGACGTTGTTGCTGAATTTCTTGGTGATATTCAGTGTAGAGGTTGTTCAATTTGTTGGTGATTTTCAAAATTGAGGTTGTTGTTGAATTTGTTGGTGATTTTCAATGGTGAGTCTTTTTTTGAATTTTCTGGTGTTTTCATTGTTGAGGTTGTTGTTCAATTTGTTTGTGTTTTTCAATGTTGAGGTTGTTATTGAATTTGTTGGTGGTTTTCAATATTGAGGTTGTTGTTGAATTTTTGGTGTTACCAATATTCTTTATTGAACTTTTTTGTACTTTTGAAAGTTGAGATTCTTGTTGAATTTGTTGGTGTTTTTCAATGTTGAGGTTGTTGTTGAATTTATTGGTGTTTTTCAATGTAGATGTTGTTGAATTTGTTCGAGATTGTCAACATTGAGTTTGTTGTTGAATTTGTTGGTGTTATCAATGTTTTTTTTTGTTGAACTTGTTTGTATTTTTAAAAGTTGAGGATGTTGTTGAATTTGATGGTGTTTTTCAAAGTTTAGGTCGTTGAATGTGTTGATGATTTTCAATGTTAAGGTTGTTGTTGAATTTGTTGGTGCTTTTCATTGTTGAGGTTGTTGTTGAATTTGTTGGCGTTATCAATGTTCATTTTTCAACTTTTTTATACTTTTAAAAGTTGAGGATGTTGCTAAATTTGTTGGTGTTTTTCAATGTTGAGGTTGTTGTGAATTTGTTGGTGATATTCACTGTTGAGGTTATTGAATTTGTTGGTGATTTTCAATATTGAGCTTGTTGTTGAATTTGTTGGCATTTTTCAATGTTGAGTTTGTTGTTGAATTTGTTCGTGTTATCAATGTTTTTTTGTTGAACTTGTTTGTATTTTTCAAAGTTGAAGTTTGTTGAATTTGTTGGTTTTTTTCAATATTGACGTTGTTGTTGAATTTGTTGGTGTTTTTCAAAGTTGAAGTCCAAGAATTTGTTGATGATTTTCAATATTGAGGTTCTTGTTCAATTTGTTCGTGTTATCAATGGTTTCCTTTGAAATGTTTTGTGTTTTTCAAAGTTGAGGTTGTTGCTGAATTTTTTGGTGATATTCAGTGTTGAGGTTGTTGATTTTGTTGGTGATTTTCAATATTGAGTTTGTTGTTGAAATTCCTGGCGTTATTCAATGTTGTGGTTATTGTTGAATTTGTTGGTGATTTTCAATATTGATATTGTTGATGAATTTGTCGGTGTAATCAATGTTTTTTTTGAACTTTTTTGTGTTTTTCGAAGTTGAGGTTGTTGCTGAATTTATTGGTGTTATCAATGTTTATTTTGTTGAACTTTTTTGTACTTTTAATAGTTGAGGTTGATTTTGAATTTGTTCGTGTTTTTCATTGTTGAGGTTGTTGTTGAATTTGTTGGCAGTTTTCAATGTTGAGTTTGTTGCTGAATTTTTTGATGTTTTTCATTGCTGAGATTGTTGTTGAATTTGTTGGTGTTTTTCAATGTTGAGGTTTTTGTTGAATTTGTTGCTGTTTTTCAGTGTTGAGGTTGTTGTTGAATTTGTTGGTGTTTTTCAATGTTGATGTTGTTGATGAATTTGTTGGTGTTATCAATTTTTTTTTAGAACTTATTTGTGTTTTTCAAAGTTGAGGTTGTTGCTGAATTTTGCAGTGATATTCAATGTTGAGGTTGTGAATTTGTCTGTGATATTCAATATTGAGGTTGTTGTTAAATTTGTTGGTATTATCAACGTTTATTTTGTTCAACATTTTTGTACATTTGAAAAGCTGCGGTTATTGTTGAATCTGTTGGGATTTTCAATATTGAGGTTGTTGTTGAAATTGTTGGCGTTTTTCAACGTTGAGTTTGTTGTTGGAATTGTTGGTGATTTTCAATATTGAAGTTGTTGTTGAATTTGTTTGTGTTATCAATGTTATTTTTTTGAACTTTTTTGTATTTTTCATAGTTGAAGTTGTATTTGAATTTGTTCGTGTTTTTCAATGTTGAGGTTTTTGAATTTGTTGTTGTTTTGTAATGTTGAGGTCGTTGTTGAATTTTCTGGTGTTATGAATGTTATTTTTTGAACTTTTTTGTATTTTTGAAAGTTAACGTTGTTGTTGAAATTTTTGGGATTTTCAATATTGAGGTTGTTGTTGAAATTGTTGGCGTGTTTCAATGTTGAGGTTGTAGTTGAAATTGTTGTTGTTTTTCAATGTTGAGGTTGTTGTTGAAATTGTTGGTGTTTTTCAATGTTGTTGTTGTAGTTGAAATTGTTGGTGTTTTTCAATGTTCAGGATGTTGTTGAATTTGTTGATGTTATCAATGTTATTTTTTGAACTTTTTTGTGCTTTTGAAAGTTGAGGTTGTTGATGAATTTGTTGGTGTTTTTCAATGTTGAGGTTGTTGTTGAATTTGCTGGTGTTATCAATGTTATTTTTTGAACTTTTTTTGTTTTTTTGAAAGTTGAGGTTGTTGATGAATTTGTTGGTGTTATCAATTTTTTTTTAGAACTTATTTGTGTTTTTCAAAGTTGAGGTTGTTGCTGAATTTTGCAGTGATATTCAATGTTGAGGTTGTTGAATTTGTCGGTGATTTTCAATATTGAGGTTGTTGTTAAATTTGGTGGTGTTATCAACGTTTATTTTGTTCAACTTTTTTGTACATTTAAATGCTGTGGTTGTTGTTGAATCTGTCGGGATTTTCAATATTGAGGTTGTTGTTGAAATTGTTGGCGTTTTTCAATGTTGAATTTGTTGTTGGAATTGTTGGTGATTTTCAATTTTGAGGTTGTTGTTGAATTTGTTTGTGTTATCAATGTTATTTTTTGGAACTTTTTGTATTTTTCATAGTTGAAGTTTTTGTTGAATTTGTTTGTGTTTTTCAATGCTGATGTTTTTGAATTTGTTGTTATTTTTTAATGTTGAGGTTGTTGTTGAATTTGTTGATGTTATCAATGTTATTTTTTGAACTTTTTTGTGCTTTTGAAAGTTGAGGTTGTTGATGAATTTGTTGGTGTTTTTCAATGTTGAGGTTGTTGTTGAATTTGCTGGTGTTATCAATGTTATTTTTTGAACTTTTTTTGTTTTTTTGAAAGTTGAGGTTGTTGTTGAATTTGTTGGTGTTATCAATTTTTTTTTAGAACTTATTGGAGTTTTTCAAAGTTAAGCTTGTTGCTGAATTTTGCGGTGATATTCAGTGTTGAGGCTGTTGAATTTGTCGGTGATTTTCAATATTGAGGTTGTTGTTAAATTTATTGGTGTTATCAACGTTTATTTTGTTCAACTTTTTTGTGCATTTAAAAGTTTCAGTTGTTGTTGAATCTGTTGGGATTTTCAATATTGAGGTTGTTGTTGAAATTGTTGGCATTTTTCAATGTTGAATTTGTTGTTGGAATTGTTGGTGATTTTCAATATTGAGGTTGTTGTTGAATTTGTTTGTGTTATCAATGTTATTTTTTTGAACTTATTTGTATTTTTCTTAGTTGAAGTTGTTGTTGAATTTGTTTGGGTTTTTCAATGTTCAGGATGTTGTTGAATTTGTTGATGTTATCAATGTTATTTTTTGAACTTTTTTGTGCTTTTGAAAGTTGAGGTTGTTGATGAATTTGTTGGTGTTTTTCAATGTTGAAGTTGTTGTTGAATTTGTTGGTGTTTTTCAAAGTTGAGGTCGTTGAATTTGTTGGTGATTTTCAATATTGAAATTGTTGTTGAATTTGTTGGTGTTATGAATGCTTATATTGAACTTTTTTGTGCTTTTCAATCTTGAGGTTGTTGCTGAAATTTTTGGTGATATTCAATATTCAGGTTGTTTTGTGAATTTGTTGGCTTTTTTAAATATTCAGGTTGTTGTTGAAGTTGTTGGTGTTATGAATGTTTGTTTTGAAAAATTTTGTGCTTTTCAAAGTTCAGGTTGTTGCTGAATTTCTTGATGATATTAGGTGTTGAGGTTATAGAATTTGTCGGAGATTTTCAATATTGAGGTTGTTGTTAAATTTGTTGGTGTTATCAACGTTTATTTTGTTGAACTTTTTTGTACTTTTAAAAGTTGAGGTTGTTGTTGAATTTGTTGTGATTTTCAATATTGAGGTTGTTGTTGAAATTGTTGGCGTTTTTCAATGCTGAGTTTGTTGTTGGAATTATTGCTGATTGTCAATATTGAGGTTGCTGTTGAACATGTTGGTGTTATCAATGTTATTGTTTTGAAACTTTTTTTTCAAAGTTGAAGTTGTTGTAGAAATTGTTGGTGCTTTGCAATGTTGAGGTTGTTGCTGAATTTATTGGAGTTTTTCAATGTTGAGTTTGTCGTTGAATTTGTGGGTGTTTATCAAAGTTGAGGTTGTTGTTGATTTTGCTGGTGTTATCAATGTTATTTTTTGAACTTTTTTCTATTTTTGAACGTTGAGGTTGTTGTTTAATTTGTTCTTGTTTTTCAATGTTGAGGTTGATGTTGAATTTACTTGTGTTTTTCAAAGTTGAAGTCGTTGAATTTGTTGATAATTTTCAATATTGAGGTTGTTGTTGAATTTTTGGTGTTCTGAATGTTTCTTTTTTGAACTTCTTTGTGTTTTTCAAAGTTGAGGTCGTTGAATTTATTGGTGATTTTCAATATTGAGGTTGTTGTTGAATTTGTTGGTGTTCTGAATGTTTTTTTTTAACTTCTTTGTGTTTTTGAAAGTTGAGGTTGTTGCTGAATTTGTTGGTGATACTCAGTGTTGAGCTTGTTGAATTTGTTTCTGTTTTTCAATGTTGTGGTTGTTGATGAATTTGTTGGTGTTATCAATGTTATTTTTTGAACTTTTTGTATTTTTGAAAGTTGAAGTTGTTGTTGAATTTCTTGGTGTTTTTCAATGTTGAGGTAGTTGTTCAATTTATTGGTGTTTTTCAATGTTGAGGTTGTTGTTGAATTTGTTGGTGTTTTTCAATGTTGAGGTCGTTGAATTTGTTGGAGATTATTAATATTGTGTTTGTTGTTGAATTTGTTTGTGTTATGAATTTTTTTTGGAACTTTTTTGTGTTTTTCAATCTTGAGGTTGTTGCTGAATTTGTTGGTGATTTTCAATGTTGTGGTTGTTGTTGAATTTGCTGGTTTTATCAATGTTATTTTTTGAACTTTTTTTTGCATTTTTGAAAGTTGAGGTTGTTGTTGAATTTGTTGGTGTTTTTCAATGTTGCGGTTGTTGTTCAATTCGTTGGTGATTTTCAATATTGAGGTTGTTGTTGAATTTGTTGGTGATTTTCAATATTGAGGTTGTTGTTGAATTTGTTGGTGTTATGAATGGTTTTTTTGAACTTTTTTGTGATTTTCAATGTTGAGGTTGTTGAATTTGTTGTTGATTTTCAATATTGAGGTTGTTGTTGAATTTGTTGGCGATTTTCAATATTCAGGTTGTTGTTGAATTTGTTGGAGTTATGAATGTTTTTTTGTGTTTTCAATATTGAGGTTGTTGTTGAATTTGTTGGTGATTTTCAACATTCAGGTTATTGTTGAATTTGTTGGAGTTATGAATGTTTTTTTGTGTTTTCAATATTGAGGTTGTTGTTGAATTTGTTGGTGATTTTCGAGGTTTATTTTGTTGAACTTTTTTGTACTTTTAAAAGTTGAGGTTGTTGTTGAATTTAGAGGATTTTCAAATTTGAGGCTGTTGTTGAAATTGTTGGCGTTTTTCAATGTTGAGTTTGTTGTTGGTATTGTTGATGATTGTCAATATTGAGATTGTTGTTGAATATATTGGTGTTATCAATGTTATTTTTTTGGAAACTTTTTGTATTTTTCACAGTTGAAGCTGTTGTTGAATTTGTAGTTGTTTTGCAATGTTGAGGTTGTTGCTGAATTTGTTGGTGTTTTTAAATATTGAGGTTGTCGTTGACTTTGTGGGTGTTAATCAATGTTGTGGTTGTTGTTGAATTTGTTGTTGTTTTACAATGTTGAGGTTGATGTTGAATTTACTTGTGTTTTTCAAAGTTGAAATCGTTGAATTTGTTGATAATTTTCAATATTGAGGTTGTTGTTGAATTTTTGGTGTTCTGAATGTTTCTTTTTTGAACTTTTTTGTGTTTTTCAAAGTTGAAGTTGTTGCTGAATGTGTTGGTGATACTCAGAGTTGGGGTTGTTGAATTTGTTGGAGTCTTTCAAAGTTGTGGTTGTTGTTGAATTTGTTGGTGTTATCAATGTTATTTTTTGAACTTTTTTGTATTTTTGATAGTTGAGGTTGTTGTTGAATTTGTTGGGATTTTCAATATTGAGGTTGTTGTTGAAATTGTTGGCGTTTTTCAATGTTGAGGATGTTGTTGTTATTGTTGATATTTTTCAATGTTGAAGTTGTTGTTGAAATTGTCGGTGTTTTTCAATGTTGAGGTTGTAGTTGAATTTGTTCACGTTATCAATGTTATTTTTTGTACTTTTTTGTATTTTTGAAAGTTGAGGTTGTTGTTGAATTTGTTGGTGTTTTTCAATATTGAGGTTGTTGTTGAATTTGTTGTTGTTTTTCAATGTTGAGGTTGTTGTTGAATTTGTTGGTACTTTTCAATGTTGAGGTCGTTGAATTTGTTGGTGATTTTCAATATTGAGGTTGTTGTTGAATTTGTTGGTGATTTTCAATATTGAGGTTGTTGTTAAATTTGTTGGCATTTTTCAATATTCAGGTTGTTTTTGAATTTGTTGGTATTATGAATGTTATTTTTGAACTTTTTTGTGCATTTCAAAGTTGAGGGTGTTTCTGAATTTGTTGGTGATATTCAGTGTTGAGGTTGTTGAATATTTTGATGATTTTAAATATTGAGGTTGTTGTTGAATTAGTTGGTGATTTTCAAGGTTTATTTTGGTGAACTTTGTTGTACTTTTAAAAGTTGAGGTTGTTGTTGACTTTGTTGGGATTTTCAATATTGAGGTTGTTGTTTAAATTGTTGGTGTTTTTCAATGTTGAGTTTGTTGTTGATATTGTTGATGATTGTCAATATTGAGGTTGTTCTTGAATATGTTGGTGTTATCAATGTTATTTTTTGAAACTTTTTGTATTTTTCAAAGTGGAAGCTCTTGTTGAATTTGTTGGTGTTTTTCAATGTTGAGGTCGTTGCTGAATTTGTTGGTGTTTTTCAATATTGAGGTTTTCGTTGAATTTGTGGGTGTTTATCAATGTTGTGGTTGTTGTTGAATTTGTTGGTGTTATGAATGTTATTTTTTGAACTTTTTTGTATTTTTGAACGTTGAGGTTGAAGTTGAATTTTTTGTTGTTTTTCAATCTTGAGACTGATGTTGAATTTACTTGTGTTTTTCAAAGTTGAGGTCGTTGAATATGTTGGTGATTTTCAATAATGAGGTTATTGTTGAATTTGTTGGTGTACTGAATGTTTTTCTTAGAACTTTTTTGTATTTTTCAAAGTTGAGGTTGTTGCTGAATGTGTTGGTGATACTGAGTGTTGAGTTTGGTGAATTTGTTGGTGTTTTTCAATGTTGTGGTTATTCTTGAATTTGTTGGTGTTTTCGAATGTTGAGGTTGTTGTTGAATTTGTTGGTGTTATCAATGTTATTTTTTGAACTTTTTTTGTATTTTTGAAAGTTGAGGTTGTTGTTGAAATTGTTGGCGTTTTTCAATGTTGAGGTTGTTGTTGTTATTGTTGATATTTTTCAATGTTGATGTTGTTGTTGAATTTATTGGTGTTTTTCAATGATGAGGTTGTTGTTGAATTTGTTGGTGTTATTCAATGTTGAGGTCGTTGAATTTGTTGGTGAATTTCAATATTCAGGTTGTTGTTGAATTTGTTGGTTTTATGAATGGTTTTTTTGATCTTTTTTGTGTTTTTCAATCTTGAGTTTGTAACTGAATTTGTTGGTGATATTCAATATTGAGGTTGTTGTTGAATTTGTTGGCGTTTTTCAATATTCAGGTTGTTGTTGAATTTGTTGGTGTTATGAATGTTTTTTTTGAAATATTTTGTGCTTTTCAAAGTTCAGGTTGGTGCTGAATTTGTTGGTGATATTAGGTGTTGAGGTTGTTGAATTTGTCGGAGATTTTCAATATTGAGGTTGTTGTTAAATTTGTTGGTGTTATCAACGTTTATTTTGTTGAACTTTTTCGTACTTGTAAAAGTTGAGGTTGTTGTTGAATTTGTTGTGATTTTCAATATTGAGGTTGTTGTTGAACATGTTGGTGTTATCAATGTTATTGTTTTGAAACTTTTTTTTTCAAAGTTGAAGTTGTTGTACAAATTGTTGGTGTTTTGCAATGTTGAGGTTGTTGCTGAATTTATCGGAGGTTTTCAATGTTGAGTTTGTCGTTGAATTTGTGGGTGTTTATCAAAGTTGAGGTTGTTGTTGATTTTGCTGGTGTTATCAATGTTATTTTTTGAACTTTTTCTATTTTTGAACGTTGAGGTTGTTGTTAACTTTGTTGTTGATTTTCAATGTTGAGGTTGATGTTGAATTTACTTGTGTTTTTCAAAGTTGAGGTCGTTGAATTTATTGGTGATTTTCAATATTGAGGTTGTTGTTGAATTTGTTGGTGTTCTGAATGTTTTTTTTTAACTTCTTTGTGTTTTTCAAAGTTGAAGTTGTTGCTGAATTTGTTGGTGATACTCAGTGTTGAGCTTGTTGAATTTGTTTCTGTTTTTCAATGTTGTGGTTGTTGTTGAATTTGTTGGTGTTATCAATGTTATTTTTTGAACTTTTTGTATTTTTGAAAGTTGAAGTTGTTGTTGAATTTCTTGGTGTTTTTCAATGTTGAGGTAGTTGTTCAATTTATTGGTGTTTTTCAATCTTGAGGTTGTTGTTGAATTTGTTGGTGTTTTTCAATGTTGAGGTCGTTGAATTTGTTGGAGATTTTTAATATTGAGTTTGTTGCTGAATTTGTTGGTGATTTTCAATATTGAGTTTGTTGTTGAATTTGATTGTGTTATGAATTTTTTTTTGAACTTTTTTGTGTTTTTCAATCTTGAGGTTGTTGCTGAATTTGTTGGTGATTTTCAATGTTGAGGTTGTTTAATTTGTTGGTGATTTTCAATATTGAGGTTGTTGTTGAATTTGTTGGCGTTTTTCAATATTCAGGTTGTTGTTGAATTTGCTGGCGTTTCAATATTCAGGTTGTTGTTGAATTTGTTGTTGTTATGAATGTTTTTTTTGAACTTTTTTCTGTTTTTCAAAGTTGAGGTTGTTGTTGAATTTGTTGGTGATATTCAGTGTTGTGGTTGTTGAATATTTTGGTGATTTTCAATATTGATGTTGTTGTTCAATTCATTGGTGATTTTCAACATTGAGCTTGTTGTTGAATTTTTTGGTGTTATCAATGTTTTTTTGTTGAACTTGTTTGTATTTTTAAAAGTTGATGTTGTTATTGAAATTGTTGGTGTTTTTCAAAGTTGAGGTCGTTGAATTTGTTGGTGATTTTCAATATTGAGTTTAATGTTGAAACTGTTGGTGTTATCGACGTTTATTTTGTTGAACTTACTTGTACTTTTAAAAGTTGAGGTTGTTGTTGAATTTGTTGGGATTTTCAGTATTGAGGTTGTTGTTGAAATTGTTGGAGTTTTTCAATGTTGAGTTTGTTGTTGGTATTGTTGATGATTGTCAATATTGAGGTTGTGGTGGAATACGTTGGTATTATCAATGTTATTTTTTGAACTTTTTTGTATTTTTGAAAGATGAGGTTGTTGTTGAATTGGTTGGGATTTTCAATATTGAGGTTGTTGTTGAAATTGTTGGCGTTTTTCAATGTTGAGGTTGTAGTTGTTATTGTTGATATTTTTCAATGTTGAAGTTGTTGTTGAAATTGTTGGTGTTTCTCAATGTTGAGGTTATAGTTGAATTGGTTGGTGTTTTTCAATTTTCAGGTTATTGTTGAATTTGTTGACGTTATCAATGTTATTTTTTGATCTGTTTTGTATTTTTGAAAGCTGAGGCTGTTGTTGAATTTGTTGGTGTTTTTCAATGTTGAGGTTGTTGTTGAATTTATTGGTGTTTTTCAATGATGAGGTTGTTGTTGAGTTTGTTGGTGTTATTCAATGTTGAGGTCGTTGAATTTGTTGGTGATTTTCAATATTCAGGTTGTTGTTGAATTTGTTGGTTTTATGAATGGTTTTTTTTGATCTTTTTTGTGTTTTTCAATCTTGAGTGTGTTGCTGAATTTGTTGGTGATATTCAATATTGAGGTTGCTGTTGAATTTGTTGGTGTTTTTCAATATTCAGGTTGTTGTTGAATTTGTTGGTGTTATGAATGTTTTTTTTGAAAAATTTTGTGCTTTTCAAAGTTCAGGTTGTTGCTGAATTTCTTGATGATATTACGTGTTGAGGTTATTGAATTTGTCGGAGATTTTCAATATTGAGGTTGTTGTTAAATTTGTTGGTGTTATCAACGTTTATTTTGTTGAACTTTTTTGTACTTTTAAAAGTTGAGGTTGTTGTTGAATTTGTTGTGATTTTCAATATTGAGGTTGTTGTTGAAATTGTTGGCCTTTTTCAATGCTGATTTTGTTGTTGGAATTATTGCTGATTGTCAATATTGAGGTTGTTGTTGAACATGTTGGTGTTATCAATGTTATTGTTTTGAAACTTTCTTTTCATAGTTGAAGTTGTTGTAGAAATTGTTGGTGCTTTGCAATGTTGAGGTTGTTGCTGAATTTATTGGAGTTTTTTAATGTTGAGTTTGTCGTTGAATTTGTGGGTGTTTATCAAAGTTGAGGTTGTTGTTGATTTTGCTGGTGTTATCAATGTTAATTTTTGAACTTTTTTCTATTTTTGAACGTTGAGGTTGTTGTTTAATTTGTTGTTGTTTTTCAATGTTGAGGTTGATGTTGAATTTACTTGTGTTTTTCAAAGTTGAAGTCGTTGAATTTGTTGATAATTTTCAATATTGAGGTTGTTGTTGAATTTTTGGTGTTCTGAATGTTTCTTTTTTGAACTTCTTTGTGTTTTTCAAAGTTGAGGTTGTTGCTGAATTTGTTGGTGATACTCAGAGTTGGGGTTGTTGAATTTGTTGGAGTTTTTCAAAGTTGTGGTTGTTGTTGAATTTGTTGGTGTTATCAATGTTATTTTTTGAACTTTTTTGTATGTTTGAAAGTTGAGGTTGTTGTTGAATTTGTTGGGATTTTCAATATTGAGGTTGTTGTTGAAATTGTCGGTGTTTTTCAATGTTGAGGTTGTAGTTGAATTTGTTCACGTTATCAATGTTATTTTTTGTACTTTTTTGTATTTTTGAAAGTTGAGGTTGTTGTTGAATTTGTTGGTGTTTTTCAATATTGAGGTTGTTATTGAATTTATTGTTGTTTTTCAATGTTGAGGTTGTTGTTGAATTTGTTGGTATTTTTCAATGTTGAGGTCGTTGAATTTGTTGGTGATTTTCAATATTGAGGTTGTTGTTGAATTTGATGGTGATTTTCAATATTGAGGTTGTTGTTAAATTTGTTGGCATTTTTCAATATTCAGGTTGTTTTTGAATTTGTTGGTATTATGAATGTTATTTTTGAACTTTTTTGTGCATTTCAAAGTTGAGGGTGTTTCTGAATTTGTTGGTGATATTCAGTGTTGAGGTTGTTGAATATTTTATGATTTTAAATATTGAGGTTGTTGTTGAATTAGTTGGTGATTTTCAAGGTTTATTTTGGTGAACTTTGTTGTACTTTTAAAAGTTGAGGTTGTTGTTGACTTTGTTGGGATTTTCAGTATTGAGGTTGTTGTTTAAATTGTTGGTGTTTTTCAATGTTGAGTTTGTTGTTGATATTGTTGATGATTGTCAATATTGAGGTTGTTCTTGAATATGTTGGTGTTATCAATGTTATTTTTTGAAACTTTTTGTATTTTTCAAAGTGGAAGCTCTTGTTGAATTTGTTGGTGTTTTTCAATGTTGAGGTCGTTGCTGAATTTGTTGGTGTTTTTCAATATTGAGGTTTTCGTTGAATTTGTGGGTGTTTATCAATGTTGTGGTTGTTGTTGAATTTGTTGGTGTTATGAATGTTATTTTTTGAACTTTATTGTATTTTTGAACGTTGAGGTTGAAGTTGAATTTTTTGTTGTTTTTCAATCTTGAGATTGATGTTGAATTTACTTGTGTTTTTCAAAGTTGAGGTCGTTGAATATGTTGGTGATTTTCAATATTGAGGTTATTGTTGAATTTGTTGATGTACTGAATGTTTTTCTTAGAACTTATTTGTATTTTTCAAAGTTGAGGTTGTTGCTGAATGTGTTGGTGATACTGAGTGTCGAGTTTGGTGAATTTGTTGGTGTTTTTCAATGTTGTGGTTGTTCTTGAATTTGTTGGTGTTTTCGAATGTTGAGGTTGTTGTTGAATTTGTTGGTGTTATCAATGTTATTTTTTGAACTTTTTTGTATTTTTGAAAGTTGAGGTTGTTGTTGAAATTGTTGGCGTTTTTCAATGTTGAGGTTGTTGTTGTTATTGTTGATATTTTTCAATGTTGAAGTTGTTGTTGAAATTGTTTGTGTTTCTCAATGTTGAGCTTATTGTTGAATTTGTTGACGTTATCAATGTTATTTTTTGATCTGTTTTGTATTTTTGAAAGTTGAGGTTGTTGTTGAATTTGTTGGTGTTATCACCCCCACCCCCCACCCACCTTAAGCCAATTTATATTTCTCCCTTCTTCTAACTATGCTCCAGTTCTGCCGAAGGGTCATCAAGGCTCGAAACGTTAACTGATTTCTTCTCCGCCGCTGCTGCCAGACCTGCTGAGTTTTTCCAGGTAATTCTGTTTTTGTTTTGGATTTCCAGCATCCGCAGTAGCTTTTAGCTTTTTGTTTTTATCCTTGTTTAATTTGTTGGTGATTTTCAATATTGAGGTTGTTGTTGAATTTGTTGGCGTATATCAATATTCAGGTTGTTGTTGAATTTGTTGGCGTTTTCAATATTCAGGTTGTTGTTGAAATTGTTGTTGTTATGAATGTTTTTTTTGAACTTTTTTGTGTTTCTCATTGTTGAGGTTGTTGTTGAATTTGTTGGTGATATTCAGTGTTGTGGTTGTTGAATATTTTGGTGATTTTCAATATTGATGTTGTTGTTAAATTCGTTGGTGATTTTCAACATTGAGTTTGTTGTTGAATTTTTTGGTGTTATCAATGTTTTTTTGTTGAAATTGTTTGTATTTTTAAAAGTTGAGGTTGTTATTGAAATTGTTGGTGTTTTTCCTATTTGAGGTCGTTGAATTTGTTGGTGATTTTCAATATTGAGTTTATTGTTGAATCTGTTGGAGTTAACAACGTTTATTTTGTTGAACTTATTTGTACTTTTAAAAGTTGAGGTTGTTGTTGAATTTGTTGGGATTTTCAGTATTGAGGTTGTTGTTGAAATTGTTGGAGTTTTTCAGTGTTGTGTTTGTTGTTGGTATTGTTGATGATTGTCAATATTGAGGTTGTTGTTGAATATGTTGGTGTTATCAATGTTATTTCTTTGAAACTTTTTGTATTTTTCAAAGTTGAAGTTGTTTTTGAATTTGTTGGTGTTTTTCAATGTTGAGGTTGTTGCTGAATTTGTTGGTGTTTTTCAATATTGAGGATGTTGTTGAATTTGTGGGTGTTTATTAATGTTCAGGTAGTTGAATTTGTTGACGTTATCAATGTTATTTTTTGATCTTTTTTGTATTTTTGAAAGTTGAGGTGGCTGTTGAATTTGCTGGTGTTTTTCAATGTTGAGGTTGTTGTTGAATTTATTGGTGTTTTTCAATGATGAGGTTGTTGTTGAATTTGTTGGTGTTTTTCAATGTTGAGGTCGTTGAATTTGTTGGTGATTTTCAATATTCAGGTTGTTGTTGAATTTGTTGGTGTTATGAATGGTTTTTTTCAACTTTATTGTGTTTTTCAAAGTTGAGGTTGTTGCTGAATTTGTTGGTGATATTCAGTCTTGAGGTTGTTGAATTTGTTGGTGATTTTCAATATTATGGTTGTTGTTGAATTTGTTGTCGTTTTTCACTGTTGAGGTTGTTGTTTAATTTGTTGGTGATTTTCAATATTGAGGTTATTGTTGAATTTGTTTGTGTCATCAATGTTATTTTTTGAACTGTTTTGTATTTTTCAATGTTGAGCTTGTTGTTGAATTTGTTGGTATTTTTATATGTTGCGGTTGTTGTTGATTTTTTTTTTGGTGTTTTTCATTGTTGTGGTTGTTGTTGAATTTGTTGGTGTTTTTCAATGCTGTGGTTGTTGTTGAATTTGCTGGTGTCTTTCACTGTTGAGGTTGTTGTTGAATTTGTTGGTGTTTTTCATTGATGAGGTTTTTGTTGAATTTGTTGGTGTTTTTCAATGTTGAGGTTGTTCTTGAATTTGCTGGTGTCTTGCACTGTTGAGGTTGTTGTTGAATTTTTTGGTGTTATCAATGTTTTTTTGTTGAACTTGTTTATATTTTTAAAAGTGAAGTTTGTTGTTGAATTTGTTGGTGTTTTTCAGTGTTGAGGTTGTTGAATTTGTTGGTGATTTGGAATATTGAGGTTGTTCTTCAAATTGTTGGCGTTTTTCAATGTTGAGTTTGTTGTTGGAATTGTCGATGATTTTCAAAATTGAGGTTGTTGTTGAATTTGTTGGTGTTATCAACGTTTATTTTGTTGAACTTTTTTGTACTTTTAAAAGCTGAGGTTGTTGTTGAAATTGTTGGGATTTTCAATATTGAGGTTGTTGTTGAAACTAATGGCGTTTTTCAATGTTGAGTTTATTGTGGGAATTGTTGGTGATTTTTAAAATTGAGGTTGTTGTTCAATTTGTTGGTGTTTTTCATTTTTCAGGTTGTTGTTGAATTTGTTGGTGTTTTTCAATGTTGAGGTTGTTGTTGTATTTGCTGGTGTCTTTCACTGCTGAGGTTGTGTTGAATTTGTTGGTGTTATCAATGTTTTTTTGTTGAACTTGTTTATATTTTTAAAAGTTAAAGTTGTTGTTGAATTTGTTCATGTTTTTCACTGTTGAGGTTGTTGAATTTTTGGTGATTTTCAATATTGAGGTTGTTGTTCAAATTGTTGGCGTTTTTCAACGTTGAGTTTGTTGTTGTATTTGTTGGTGTTTGTCAATATTGAGGTTGTTTTTGAATTTGTTGGTGTTTTTCGATGTTGCGGTACTTGTTGAATTATTTGGTGTTTTTCAATGTTGAAGTTGTTGTTGAAGTTGTTGGTGTTTTTCAATGTTGAAGTTGTTGTTGAATTTGTTGGTGTTTTTCATTGTTGATGTTGTTGTTTGAATTTGTTGATGTTATCAATGTTTTTTGTTGAACTTGTTTGTATGTTTAAAAGTTGAGGTTGTTGTTGAATTTGTTGGTGTTATGAATGCTTTTTATTTTTAAACTGTATAAACAGTGCCCCCATCATAAAGATAAAAACAAAAAGCTAAAAGCTACTGCGGATGCTGGAAATCCAAAACAAAAACAGAATTACCTGGAAAAACTCAGCAGGTCTGGCAGCATCGGCGGAGAAGAAATCAGTTAACGTTTCCGAAGGGCCATGAAGGCTCGAAACGTTAACTGATTTCTTCTCCGCCGATGCTGCCAGACCTGCTGAGTTTTTTAAGGTAATTCTGTTTTTGTTTTGCCCCCATCATAAATCCTACTTAAACAGTGCCCCCATCATAAACACTATATAAACAGTCCCCGCATCATAAACACTATTTAAACAGTGCCCCATCATAATGACTATTTTTTCAGTGCCCCATCATAAACACTATTAAAGCAGTTTAAATAGTGTTAATGATGGGGCACTGTTTATAATCTGTTTTTGATAGGGCACTGTCTATATAGCGTTTATGATGGGGAACTGTTTAAATAGTGATGGGGCCAGAATTTAAATTCAGTCCTGGGACAGTGCACAGCAAATTGTTGGTGCAAGAATTTAAAGTCAATCCTGGGGCAATGCATAGCACAGCGACGGGGCTATAATTTAAAGCCAGTCATCGGACAGTGCACAGCACAGAGATGGGGACAGAATTTCAATTCAGTCCAGGGACAGTGCACATCACTGTTAAAATAATGTTTATGATAGGGCTCTGTTTATATAGTGTTTATGATGGGGGCACTGTTTAAATAGTGTTTATGATGGGGCACTGTTTAAATAGTATTTATGATGGGGCACGGTTTATATAGTGTTTATGATGTGGGCACTGTTTAAATAGTGTTTAAGATGGAGGCACTGTTTAAATAGTGTTTATGATGGGGCACTGTTTAAATAGTGTTTATGATGGGGGCACTGTTTAAATAGTGTTTATGATGGGGCACTGTTTAAATAGGGTTCATGATGGGGCACTGTTTAAATAGTGTTTATGATGGGGGCACTGTTTAAATAGTGTTTCTGTTGGAGGCACTGTTTAGATAGTGTTTATGATGGGGCACTGTTTAAATAGTGTTTATGATGGGGACACTATTTAAATAGGGTTCATGATGGGGCACTGTTTAAATAGGGTTTATGATGGGGGCACTGCTTATATAGTGTTTATGATGGGGGCATTGTTTATATAGTGTTTATGATGGGGGCACTGCTTAAATAGTGTTAATGATGGTGCACTGTTTATATAGTGTATATGATTGGGCACTGTTTAAAAAGTGTTTATATTGTGGGCACTGGTTAAAAAGTGTTGATGATGGGGGCACTGTTTAAAGAGTGTTTATCTTTGGGCACTTTTTAAATAGTGTTTATGACGGGGCACTGTTTAAACAGTGATTATGATGGGGGCACTGTTTAAATAGTATTTATGATGGGGCACTGTTTATATAGTGTTTATGATGGGGGGACTGTTTAAATAGTGTTTATGATGGGGCACTGTTTAAATAGTGTTTATGATGGGGGCACTGTTTAAATAGTGTTTATGATGGAGCACTGTTTAATTAGTGTTTATGATGGGGGCACTGTTTAAATAGTGTTTATGATGGGGGCACTGTTTAAATAGGGTTTATGATGAGGGCACTGTTTAAATAGTGTTTATGATGGGGCATTGTTTAAATAGTGTTTATGATGGGGCACTGTTTAAAAAGTGTTTATGATGGGGGCACTGTTTAAATAGTTTTTATGATGGGGCACTGTTTAAATAGTGTTTATGAAGGGGGCACTGTCTAAATAGTGTTTATGATGGTGCACTGTTTAAATAGTGTTTATGATGGGGCACTGTTTAAACAGTGTTTATGATGGGGACACTGTTTATATAATGTTTATGATGGGTGCACTGTTTAAATAATGTTTATGATAGGGCACAGTTTACATAGTGTTTGTGATGGGGGCACTCTTTAAATAGTGATTATGATGGGGGCACTGTTTAAATAGTGTTTATGATGGGGGCACTGTTTAAATAGTGTTTATGATGGGTCACTGTTTAAATAGTGTTTATGATGGGGCACTGTTTAAGTAATGTTTATGATGGGGCACTGTTTATATAGTGGTTATGATGGGGGCACTGTTTAAATAGTGTTTATGATGGGACACTGTTTATATAGTGTTAATGATATGTGCACTGTCTAAATAGGGTTTATGATGGGTGCACTGTTTAAATATTGTTTATGATGGGGCACAGTTTATATAGTGTTTATGATGGGGCACTGTTTAAATAGGTTTTATCATGGGGGCAGTGTTTACATTGTGTTTATGATGGGGGCACTGTTTAAATAGGGTTTATGATTGGGGACAAAATCAGAATTACCTGGAAAAACTCAGCAGGTCTGGCAGCATCGGCGGAGAAGAAATCAATTAACGTTTCGAGCCTTCATGGCCCTTCGGCAGAACTGAAGCATAGTTATGAGAAGGGAGAAATATAAACTGGTTTAAGGTGGGGGGGTGGGGGGCGGGGGCGGGGGGGAAGAGAGACGTTGAGGGTGTGGTGATTGTGGAGATAAGCACTGATAGGCAAAGGCAAAAGGGTCAAAGAGGTGTTGAAGGTGGTGATATTTGTCTAAGAAAAGTGCTAATTAAGAATGGAAGACAGGATATTCAAAGTACAGCTCTAGTGGGGGTGGGGTGGAAAGACTAACAAGGTTTTAGTTTTAGATTTAAAAATAACGGAAATAGGTGGGGAAAGAAGAATCTATATAAATTATTGAAAAAAAGGGGGGGGTGGAGAAACGTGGTGGGGATGGGGGGAGGGGGACTTTAAGATCTAAAGTTGTTGAATTCAATATTCAGCCCGGAAGGCTGTAAAGTGCCTAGTCGGAAGATGAGGTGCTGTTCCTCCAGTTTGCGTTGGGCTTCACTGGAACAATGCAGCAAGCCAAGGACAGACATGTGGGCAAGAGAACAGGGTGGAGTGTTAAAATGGCAAGCGACAGGGAGGTTTGGGTCTTTCTTGCGGACTTCAGGTGTTTCTTCAGGTGTTCCGCAAAACGGTCGCCCAGTTTGCGTTTGGTCTCTCCAATGTAGAGGAGAGCGCATTGGGAGCAACGAATGCAGTAGACTAAGTTAGGGGAAATGCAAGTGAAATGCTGCTTCACTTGAAAGGAGTGTTTGGGCCCTTGGACGGTGAGGAGAGAGGAAGTGAAGGGGCAGGTGTTGCATCTTCTGCGTGGGCATGGGGAGGTGCCATAAGTGGGGGTTGAGGAGTAGGGGGTGAAATCACCACACCCTCAACGTCTCTCTACCCACCCGCCCCCGACCCCACCCCCTCCTTAAACCATTTTATATTTCTCCCTTCTCCTAACTATGCTTCAGTTCTGCCGAAGGGCCATGAAGGCTTGAAACGTTAACTGATTTCTTCTCCGCCGATGCTGCCGGAGCTGCGAAGTATTTCCAGGTAATTCTGCTTTTGTTTCAGATTTCCAGCATCCGCAGTAGATTTTAGCTTTTTGTTTTTATCTCTGTGTTTAATTGACTGCCACCTCTCTTCAAGAAATGCCCTCTTTATGATGGGGGCACTGTTTAAATACTGGTTATGATGGAGGCACTGTTTATATAGTGTTTATGATGGGGTACTGTTTAAAAGTGTTTATGATGGGGGCACAGTTTATGTAATGTTTATGATGGGGCACTGTTTATATAGTGTTTATGATGGGGGCACTGTTTAAATAGTGTTTATGATGGTGCACTGTTTAAGTAGTGTTTATGATGGGGGCATTTTTTCAATAGTGTTTATGATGGGGCACTGTTTAAATAGTGTTTAAGATGGGGGCACTGTTTAAATAGTGATTATGATTGGGGCACTGTTTAAATAGGGTTTATGATGGGTGCACTGTTTATATAGTGTTTCTGATGGGGCACTGTTTAATTATTGTTTATGATTGAAGCACTGTTTAAATAGTGTTTATGATGGCACTCTGTTTAAATAGTGTTTATGATGGGGCACTGTTTAAGTCATGTTTATGATGGGGCACTGTTTATATAGCGTTTATGATGGGGGCACTGTTTAAATAGTGTTTATGATGAGGCACTGTTTAAATAGTGTTAATGATGGGGGCACTGTCTAAATAGGATTTATGATGGGGGCACAGTTTATTTAGTGTTTATGATGGGGCACTGTTTAAATAGGGTTTTTTAATGGAGGCAGTGTTTAAATTGTGTTTATGATGGGGGCACTGTTTAAATAGGGTTTATGATGGGGTCACTGTTTAAAAAGGGTTTATGATGGGGGCACAGTTTATATAGTGTTTATGATGGGGCACTGTTTAAATATTGTTTTTTAATGGCGGCAGTGTTTAAATTGTGTTTATGATGGGGGCACTGTTTAAATAGCGTTTATGATGGGGTCACTGTTTAAAAAGGGTTTATGATGGGGGCACTGTTTAAATACTGTTTATGATGGAGGCACAGTTTATATAGTGTTTATGATGGGGCACTGTTTAAAAAGTGTTTATGATGGTGGCACTGTTTATATAGTGTTTATGATGGGGGCACTGTTTAAATAGGGTTTATAATGGGGGCACTGTTTATATAGTGTTTATGATGGGGCACTGTTTAAATAGTGTTTATTATGGGCGCACTGTTTATATGGTGTTTATGATGGGGCACTGCTTAAATAGTGTTTATGAAGGGGGCACTATATATTGTGCTTATGATGGGGGCACTGTTTAAATAGGGTTTATGATGGGGGCACTGTTTAAATCGTGTTTATGATGGGGCACTGTTTAAATAGTGTTTATGATGGGGCACTGTTTAAATAGTGTTTATGATGGGTCACTGTTTAAATAGTGTTTATGATGGGGCACTGTTTAAGTAATGTTTATGATGGGGCACTGTTTATATAGTGCTTATGATGGGGGCACTGTTTAAATAGAGTTTATGATGGGGCACTGTTTTTATAGTGTTAATGATGGGTGCACTGTCTAAATAGGGTTTATGATGGGTGCACTGTTTAAATATTGTTTATGATGGGTCACAGTTTATATAGTGTTTATGATGGGGCACTGTTTAAATAGGGTTTATCATGGGGGCAGTGTTTAAATTGTGTTTATGATGGGGGCACTGTTTAAATAGGGTTTATGATTGGGGACAAAATCAGAATTACCTGGAAAAACTCAGCAGGTCTGGCAGCATCGGCGGAGAAGAAATCAATTAACGTTTCGAGCCTTCATGGCCCTTCGGCAGAACTGTAGCATAGTTATGAGAAGGGAGAAATATAAACTGGTTTAAGGTGGGGGGGTGGGGGGCGGGGGCGGGGGGGAAGAGAGACGTTGAGGGTGTGGTGATTGTGGAGATAAGCACTGATAGGCAAAGGCAAAAGGGTCAAGGAGGTGTTGAAGGTGGTGATATTTGTCTAAGAAAAATGCTAATTAAGAATGGAAGACAGGATATTCAACGTACAGCTCTAGTGGGGGTGGGGTGGAAAGACTAACAAGGTTTTAGTTTTAGATTTAAAAATAACGGAAATAGGTGGGGAAAGAAGAATCTATATAAATTATTGAAAAAAAAGGGGGGGGGGGTGGAGAAACGGGGTGGGGATGGGGGGAGGGGGAGTTTAAGATCTAAAGTTGTTGAATTCAATATTCAGCCCGGAAGGCTGTAAAGTGCCTAGTCGGAAGATGAGGTGCTGTTCCTCCAGTTTGCGTTGGGCTTCACTGGAACAATGCAGCAAGCCAAGGACAGACATGTGGGCAAGAGAACAGGGTGGAGTGTTAAAATGGCAAGCGACAGGGAGGTTTGGGTCTTTCTTGCGGACTTCAGGTGTTTCTTCAGGTGTTCCGCAAAACGGTCGCCCAGTTTGCGTTTGGTCTCTCCAATGTAGAGGAGAGCGCATTGGGAGCAACGAATGCAGTAGACTAAGTTAGGGGAAATGCAAGTGAAATGCTGCTTCACTTGAAAGGAGTGTTTGGGCCCTTGGACGGTGAGGAGAGAGGAAGTGAAGGGGCAGGTGTTGCATCTTCTGCATGGGCATGGGGAGGTGCCATAAGTGGGGGTTGAGGAGTAGGGGGAGAAATCACCACACCCTCAACGTCTCTCTACCCACCCGCCCCCGACCCCCCCCCCTCCTTAAACCATTTTATATTTCTCCCTTCTCCTAACTATGCTTCAGTTCTGCCGAAGGGCCATGAAGGCTTGAAACGTTAACTGATTTCTTCTCCGCCGATGCTGCCGGAGCTGCGAAGTATTTCCAGGTAATTCTGCTTTTGTTTCAGATTTCCAGCATCCGCAGTAGATTTTAGCTTTTTGTTTTTATCTCTGTGTTTAATTGACTGCCACCTCTCTTCAAGAAATGCCCTCTTTATGATGGGGGCACTGTTTAAATACTGGTTATGATGGAGGCACTGTTTATATAGTGTTTATGATGGGGTACTGTTTAAAAGTGTTTATGATGGGGGCACAGTTTATGTAATGTTTATGATGGGGCACTGTTTATATAGTGTTTATGATGGGGGCACTGTTTAAATAGTGTTTATGATTGGGGCACTGTTTAAATAGGGTTTATGATGAGGGCACTGTTTAAATAGCGTTTATGATGGGGCATTGTTTAAATAGTGTTTATGATTGGTCACTGTTTAAATAGGGTTCATGATGGGGCCCTGTTTAAATAGTGTTTATGATGGGTGCACTGTTTATATAGTGTTTCTGATGGGGCACTGTTTAATTATTGTTTATGATTGAAGCACTGTTTATATAGTGTTTATGATGGGGCACTGTTTAAATAGTGTTTATGATGGGGGCACTGTTTAAATAGTGTTTATGATGGCACTCTGTTTAAATAGTGTTTATGATGGGGCACTGTTTAAGTAATGTTTATGATGGGGCACTGTTTATATAGCGTTTATGATGGGGGCACTGTTTAAATAGTGTTTATGATGAGGCACTGTTTAAATAGTGTTAATGATGGGGGCACTGTCTAAATAGGATTTATGATGGGGGCACAGTTTATTTAGTGTTTATGATGGGGCACTGTTTAAATAGGGTTTTTTAATGGAGGCAGTGTTTAAATTGTGTTTATGATGGGGGCACTGTTTAAATAGGGTTTATGATGGGGTCACTGTTTAAAAAGGGTTTATGATGGGGGCACAGTTTATATAGTGTTCATGATGGGGCACTGTTTAAATATTGTTTTTTAATGGCGGCAGTGTTTAAATTGTGTTTATGATGGGGGCACTGTTTAAATAGCGTTTATGATGGGGTCACTGTTTAAAAAGGGTTTATGATGGGGGCACTGTTTAAATACTGTTTATGATGGAGGCACAGTTTATATAGTGTTTATGATGGGGCACTGTTTAAAAAGTGTTTATGATGGTGGCACTGTTTATATAGTGTTTATAATGGGGGCACTGTTTATATAGTGTTTATGATGGGGCACTGTTTAAATAGTGTTTATTATGGGCGCACTGTTTATATGGTGTTTATGATGGGGCACTGCTTAAATAGTGTTTATGAAGGGGGCACTATATATTGTGCTTATGATGGGGGCACTGTTTAAATAGGGTTTATGATGGGGGCACTGTTTAAATCGTGTTTATGATGGGGCACTGTTTAAATAGTGTTTATGATGGGGCACTGTTTAAATAGTGTTTATGATGGGTCACTGTTTAAATAGTGTTTATGATGGGGCACTGTTTAAGTAATGTTTATGATGGGGCACTGTTTATATAGTGCTTATGATGGGGGCACTGTTTAAATAGAGTTTATGATGGGGCACTGTTTTTATAGTGTTAATGATGGGTGCACTGTCTAAATAGGGTTTATGATGGGTGCACTGTTTAAATATTGTTTATGATGGGGCACAGTTTATATAGTGTTTATGATGGGGCACTGTTTAAATAGGGTTTATCATGGGGGCAGTGTTTAAATTGTGTTTATGATGGGGGCACTGTTTAAATAGGGTTTATGATTGGCGACAAAATCAGAATTACCTGGAAAAACTCAGCAGGTCTGGCAGCATCGGCGGAGAAGAAATCATTTAACGTTTCGAGCCTTCATGGCCCTTCGGCAGAACTGAAGCATAGTTATGAGAAGGGAGAAATATAAACTGGTTTAAGGTGGGGGGGTGGGGGGCGGGGGCGGGGGGGAAGAGAGACGTTGAGGGTGTGGTGATTGTGGAGATAAGCACTGATAGGCAAAGGCAAAAGGGTCAAGGAGGTGTTGAAGGTGGTGATATTTGTCTAAGAAAAATGCTAATTAAGAATGGAAGACAGGATATTCAACGTACAGCTCTAGTGGGGGTGGGGTGGAAAGACTAACAAGGTTTTAGTTTTAGATTTAAAAATAACGGAAATAGGTGGGGAAAGAAGAATCTATATAAATTATTGAAAAAAAAGGGGGGGGCGGGTGGAGAAACGGGGTGGGGATGGGGGGAGGGGGAGTTTAAGATCTAAAGTTGTTGAATTCAATATTCAGCCCGGAAGGCTGTAAAGTGCCTAGTCGGAAGATGAGGTGCTGTTCCTCCAGTTTGCGTTGGGCTTCACTGGAACAATGCAGCAAGCCAAGGACAGACATGTGGGCAAGAGAACAGGGTGGAGTGTTAAAATGGCAAGCGACAGGGAGGTTTGGGTCTTTCTTGCTGACAGACCGCAGGTATTCCGCAAAACGGTCGCCCAGTTTGAGTTTGGTCTCTCCAATGTAGAGGAGACCGCATTGGGAGCAACGAACGCAGTAGACTAAGTTAGGGGAAATGCAAGTGAAATGCTGCTTCACTTGAAAGGAGTGTTTGGGCCCTTGGACGGTGAGGAGAGAGGAAGTGAAGGGGCAGGTGTTGCATCTTCTGCGTGGGCATGGGGAGGTGCCATAAGTGGGGGTTGAGGAGTAGGGGGTGAAATCACCACACCCTCAACGTCTCTCTTCCCCCCCGCCCCCGACCCCACCCCCCCTCCTTAAACCATTTTATATTTCTCCCTTCTCCTAACTAAGCTTCAGTTATGCCGAAGGCTCATGAAAGCTTGAAACGTTAACTGATTTCTTCTCCGCCGATGCTGCCAGAGCTGCGAAGTATTTCCAGGTAATTCTACTTTTGTTTCAGATTTCCAGCATCCGCAGTAGATTTTAGCTTTTTGTTTTTATCTCTGTGTTTAATTGACTGCCACCTCTCTTCAAGAAATGCCCTCTTTATGATGGGGGCACTGTTTAAAAAGGCTTTATGATGGGGGCACTGTTTAAATACTGTTTATGATGGAGGCACTGTTTATATAGTGTTTTTGATGGGGTACTGTTTAATAAGTTGTTATGATGGGGGCACTGATTATGTAATGTTTATGATGGGGCACTGTTTATATAGTGTTTATGATGGGGGCACTGTTTAAATAGTGTTTATGATGGTGCACTGTTTAAATAGTGTTTATGATGGGGGCATTTTTTCAATAGTGTTTATGATGGGGCACTGTTTAAATAGTGTTTATGATTGGGGCACTGTTTAAATAGGGTTTATGATGAGGGCACTGTTTAAATAGCGTTTATGATGGGGCATTGTTTAAATAGGGTTTATAATGGGGGCACTGTTTATATAGTGTTTATGATGGGGCACTGTTTAAATAGTGTTTATGAAGGGGGCACTGTATATATAGTGCTTATGATGGGGGCACTGTTTAAATAGGGTTTATGATGGGGCACTGTTTAAATAGCGTTCATGATGGGGCCCTGTTTAAATAGTGTTTATGGTGGGTGCACTGTTTATATAGTGTTTCTGATGGGGGCACTGTTTAAATACTGTTTATGATGGGGGCACTGCATTTATAATGCTTATGATGGGGGCACTGTTTAAATATGGTTTATGATGAGGGCACAGTTTAAATAGTGTTTATGATGGAGGTACTGTTTATATAGTGTTTATGATGGGGCACTGTTTAAATAGTGTTTATGATGGGGGCACTGTTTATATAGTGTTTATGATGGCGGAAATGTTTAAATAGGGTTTATGATGCGGGCAGTTTTAAAAAGGGTTTATGGTGGGGGCACTGTTTAAATAGTGTTTATGATGGGGGCACTGCTTAAATAGTGTTTATGATGCGGCACTGTTTAAATAGTGTTTATGATGGGGGCACTGTTTAAATAGTGTCTATGTTGGGGCACTGTTTAAATAGTGTTTATGATGGGGCACTGTTTATATTGTGTTTATGATGGGGACACTGCTTAAATAGGGTTTATTATGGGGGCACTGTTTATATAATGTTTATGATGGGGCACTGTTTAATTATTGTTTATGATTGAAGCACTGTTTATATACTGTTTATGATGGGGCGCTGTTTATATAGCGCTTATGATGGGGCACTGTTTAAATATTGTTTATGATGGGGCACTGTTTAAACAGTGTTTATGATGGGGGCACTGTTTATATAATGTTTATGATGGGGCACTGTTTAACTATTGTTTATGATTGAAGCACTGTTTATATAGTGTTTATGATGGGGCACTGTTTAAATAGTGTTTATGATGGGGTCCCTGTTTAAATAGTGTTTATGATGGCACCCTGTTTAAATAGTGTTTATGATGGGGCACTGTTTAAGTAATGTTTATGATGGGGCACTGTTTATATAGCGTTTATGATGGGGGCACTGTTTAAATAGTGTTTATGATGGGACACTGTTTATATAATGTTTATGATGGGGGCACTGTCTAAATAGGATTTATGATGGGGGCACAGTTTATATAGTGTTTATGATGGGGCACTGTTTAAATAGGGTTTTTTAATGGCGGCAGTGTTTAAATTGTGTTTATGATGGGGTCACTGTTTAAAAAGGGTTTATGATGGGGGCACTGTTTATATAGTGTTTATCATGGGGCACTGTTTAAATAGGGTTTATCATGGGGGCAGTGTTTAAATAGTGTTTATGATGGGGCACTGTTTTAATAGTGTTAATGATGGGTGCACTGTCTAAATAGGGTTTATGATGGGGGCACTGTTTAAATATTGTTTATGATGGGGCACAGTTTATATAGTGTTTATGATGGGGCACTGTTTAAATAGGGTTTATCATGGGGGCAGTGTTTAAATTGTGTTTATGATGGGGGCACTGTTTAAATAGGGTTTATGATTGGGGACAAAAACAGAATTACCTGGAAAAACTCAACAGGTCTGGCAGCATCGGCGTAGAAGAAATCAATTAACGTTTCGAGCCTTCATGGCCCTTCGGCAGAACTGTAGCATAGTTAGGAGAAGGGAGAAATATAAACTGGTTTAAGGTGTGGGGATGGGGGGCGGGGGCGGGGGGGGAGAGAGACGTTGAGGGTGTGGTGATTGTGGAGATAAGCACTGATAAGCAAAGGCAAAAGGGTCAAAGAGGTGTTGAAGGTGGTGATATTTGTCTACGAAAAGTGCTAATTAAGAATGGAAGACAGGATATTAAAGCACAGCTCTAGTGGGGGTGGGGTGGAAAGACTAACAAGGTTTTAGTTTTAGATTTAAAAATAACGGAAATAGGTGGGGAAAGAAGAATCTATATAAATTATTGAAAAAAAAGGGGGGGGGGTGGAGAAACGTGGTGGGGATGGGGGGAGGGGGAGTTTAAGATCTAAAGTTGTTGAATTCAATATTCAGCCCGGAAGGCTGTAAAGTGCCCAGTCGGAAGATGAGGTGCTGTTCCTCCAGTTTGCGTTGGGCTTCACTGGAACAATGCAGCAAGCCAAGGACAGACATGTGGGCAAGAGAACAGGGTGGAGTGTTAAAATGGCAAGCGACAGGGAGGTTTGGGTCTTTCTTGCTGCCAGACCGCAAGTGTTCTGCAAAACGGTCGCCCAGTTTGCGTTTGATCTCTCCAATGTAGAGGAGAGCGCATTGGGAGCAACGAATACAGTAGACTAAGTTAGGGGAAATGCAAGTGAAATGCTGCTTCACTTGAAAGGAGTGTTTGGGCCCTTGGACGGTGAGGAGAGAGGAAGTGAAGGGGCAGGTGTTGCATCTTCTGCGTGGGCATGGGGTGGTGCCATAAGTGGGGGTTGAGGAGTAGGGGGTGAAATCACCAGACCCTCAACGTCTCTCTACCCACCCGCCCCCGACCCCCCCCTCCTTAAACCATTTTATATTTCTCCCTTCTCCTAACTATGCTTCAGTTCTGCCGAAGGGCCATGAAGGCTTGAAACGTTAACTGATTTCTTCTCCGCCGATGCTGCCAGAGCTGCGAAGTTTTTCCAGGTAATTCTTCTTTTGTTTCAGATTTCCAGCATCCGCAGTAGATTTTAGCTTTTTGTTTTTATCTCTGTGTTTAATTGACTGCCACCTCTCTTCAAGAAATCCCCTCTTTATGATGGGGGCACTGTTTAAAAAGGGTTTATGATGGGGGCACTGTTTAAATACTGTTTATGAAGGAGGCACTGTTTATATAGTGTTTATGATGGGGTACTGTTTAAAAAGTGTTTTTGATGGGGGCACTGCTTAAATAGTGTTTATGATGGGGCACTGTTTATATAGTGTTTATGATGGGGGCACTGTTTAAATAGCGTTTATGATGGTGCACTGTTTAAGTAGTGTTTATGATGGGGGCATTATTTCAATAGTGTTTATGATGGGGCACTGTTTAAATAGTGATTATTATGGGGGCACTGTTTAAATAGTGTTTATGATTGGGGCACTGTTTAAATAGGGTTTATGATGAGGGCACTGTTTAAATAGCGTTTATGATGGGGCATTGTTTAAATAGTGTTTATGATGGGGCACTGTATAAATAGGGTTCATGATGGGGCCCTGTTTAAATAGTGTTTATGATGGGTGCACTGTTTATATAGTGTTTCTGATGGGGCACTGTTTAATTATTGTTTATGATTGAAGCACTGTTTATATAGTGTTTCTGATGGGGCACTGTTTAAATAGTGTTTATGATGGGGGCACTGTTTAAATAGTGTTTATGATGGCACTCTGTTTAAATAGTGTTTATGATGGGGCACTGTTTAAGTAATGTTTATGATGGGGCACTGTTTATATAGCGTTTATGATGGGGGCACTGTTTAAATAGTGTTTATGATGGGGTACTGTTTAAATAGTGTTAATGATGGGGGCACTGTCTAAATAGGATTCATGATGGGGGCACAGTTTATATAGTGTTTATGATGGGGCACTGTTTAAATAGGGTTTTTTAATGGCGGCAGTGTTTAAATTGTGTTTATGATTGGGGCACTGTTTAAATAGGGTTTATGATGGGGTCACTGTTTAAAAAGGGTTTATGATGGGGGCACTGTTTTAATACTGTTTATGATGGAGGCACAGTTTATATAGTGTTTATGATTGGGCACTGTTTAAAAAGTGTTTATGATGGTGGCACTGTTTATATAGTGTTTATGATGGAGGCACTGTTTAAATAGGGTTTATAATGTGGGCACTGTTTATATAGTTTTTATGATGGGGCACTGTTTAAATAGTGTTTATTATGGGGGCACTGTTTATATGGTGTTTATGATGGGGCACTGTTTAAATAGTGTTTATGAAGGGGGCACTGTATATATAGTGCTTATGATGGGGGCACTGTTTAAATAGGGTTTATGATGGGGGCACTGTTTAAATCGTGTTTATGATATGGCACTGTTTAAATAGTGTTTATGATGGGGCACTGGTTAAATAGTGTTTATGATGGGGGCACTGTTTAAATAGTGTTTATGATGGTGCACTGTTTAAATAGTGGTTATGAAGGGGGCATTGTTTAAATAGTGTTTATGATGGGGCACTGTTTAAATAGTGTTTATGATGGGGCATTGTTTAAATAGTGTTTATGATGGGGCACTGTTTAAATAGGGTTCATGATGGGGCCCTGTTTAAATACTGTTTATGAAGGGTACACTGTTTATATAGTGTTTCTGATGGGGACACTGTTTAAATACTGTCTATGATGGGGGCACTGCATTTATAATGCTTATGATGGGGGCACTGTTTAAATATGGCTTATGATGGGGGCACAGTTTAAATAGTGTTTATGATGGAGGTACTGATTATATAGTGTTTATGATGGGGCACTGTTTAAATAGTGTTTATGATGGGGGCACTGTTTATATAGTGTTTATGATGTTTGAACTGTTTAAATAGGGTTTATGATGGGGGCACTGTTTAAAAAGGGTTTATGGTGGGGGCACTGTTTAAACAGTGTTAATGATGGGGGCACTGTTTAAATAGTCTTTATGTTGCGTCACTGTTTAAATAGTGTTTATGATATGGGCACTGGTAAATACTGTTTAAGATGGGGCACTGTTTAAATAGTGTTAATGATGGGGGCACTGTTTATACTGTGTTTATGATGGGGGCACTGCTTCTATAGGGTTTATTATGGGGGAACTGTTTATATAGTGTTTATGATGGGGAACTGTTTAATTATTGTTTATGATTGAAGCACTGTTTATGATGGGGCACTCTTTATATAGTGTCTATGATGGGGCACTGTTTAAATAGTGTTTACGATGGGGCACTGTTTTAACAGTGTTTATGATGGGGGCACTGTTTATATAATGTTTATGATGGGGCACTGTTTATTTATTGTTTATGATAAGGCACTGTTTAAATAGTGTTAATGATGGGGGCACTGTAAAAATAGGATTTATGATGGGGGCACAGTTTATATAGTGTTTATGATGGGGCACTGTTTAAATAGGGTTTATAATGGGGGCAGTATTTAAAATGTGTTTATGATGGGGGCACTGTTTAAATAGGGATTATGATGGGGGCACTGTTTAAAAAGTGTTAATGATGGGGGCACTGTTTAAATACTGTTTATGATGGAGGCACAGTTTATATAGTGTTTATGATGGGGCACTGTTTAAAAAGTGTTTATGATGGTGGCACTGTTTATATAGTGTTTATGACGGGGGCACTGTTTAAACAGGGTTTATGATGGGGGCACTGTTAATATAGTGTTATGATGGGGCACTGCTTAAATATTGTTTAATATGGGAGCACTGTTCATATGGTGTTTATGATGGGGCACTGTTTAAATAGTTTTTATTAAGGGGGCACTGTTTATATAGTGTTTATGATGGGGGCACTGTTTAAATAGGGTTTATGATGGGGGCACTGTTTAAATCGTGTTTATGATGTGGCACTGTTTAAATAGTGTTTATGATGGGGCACTGGTTAAAAGGTGTTTATGATGAGGGCACTCTTTAAATAGTGTTTATGATGGGGGCACTGTTTAAATAGTGTTTATGATGGTGCACTGTTTAAATGGTGTTTATGATGGGGGCATTGTTTAAATAGTGTTTATGATTGGGCACTGTTTATATAGTGTTTATGATGGGGGCACTGTTTAAATAGTGTTTATGATTGGGGCATTGTTTAAATAGGGTTTATGATGAGGGCACTGTTTAAATAGTGTTTATAATGGGGCATTGTTTAAATAGTGTTTATGATGGGGCACTGTTTAAAAAGGGTTCATGATGGGGCCCTGTTTAAATAGTGTTTATGATGGGTACACTGTTTATATAGTGTTTCTGATGGGGGCACTGTTTAAATATTGTTTATGATGGGGGCAGTTCATTTATAATGCTTGTGATGGGGGCACTGTTTAAATATGGTTTATGATGGGGGCACAGTTTAAGTAGTGTTTATGATGGAGGTACTGTTTATATAGTGTTTATGATGGGGCACTGTTTAAATAGTGTTTATGATGGGGGCACTGTTTATACAGTGTTTATGATGGGGGAACAGTTCAAATAGGGTTAATGATGGGGGCACTGTTTAAAAAGGGTTTATGGTGGGGGCACTGTTTTAAATAGTGTTAATGATGCGGATACTGTTTAAATAGTGTATATGATAGGGCATTGTTTAAATAGTGTTTATGATGGGGCACTGTTTAAATAGGGTTCATGACGGGGGCACGGCATAAATACTGTTTAAGATGGAGGCACAGTTTATATAGTGTTTATGATGGGGCACTGTTTAAATAGTGTTTCTGATGGGGCACTGTTTAAATAGTGTTAATGATGGGGGCACTGTCTAAATAGGATTTATGATGGGGGCACAGTTTATATAGTGTTTATGGTGGGGCACTGTTTAAATTGGGTTTATGATGGGGTCACTGTTTAAAAAGGGTTTATGATGGGGGCACTGTTTAAATACTGTTTATGATGGAGGCACAGTTTATATAGCGTTTATGATGGGGCACTGTTTAAAAATTGTTTATGATGGTGGCACTGTTTATATAGTGTTTATGATGGGGGCACTGTTTAAATAGGTTTCATGGTGGGGCACTGTTTAAATAGTGTTTATAATGGGGGCTCTGTTTATATAGTGTTTATGATGGGGGCACTGTTTAAATAGGGTTCATGGTGGGGCACTGTTTAAATAGTGTTTATGATGGGGGCACTGTTTATATAGTGTTTATGATGGGGGCACTGTTTAAATAGTGTTTATGATGGGTCCCTGTTTAAATAGTGTTTATGATGGGGCACTGTTTATATAGCGTTTATGATGGGGGCACTGTTTAAATTGTGTTTATGATGAGGCATTGTTTAAATAGTGTTAATGATGTGGGCACTGTCTAAATAGGATTTATGATGGGGGCACAGTTTATATAGTGTTTATGATGGGGCACTGTTTAAATAGGGTTTATAATGGGGGCAGTGTTTAAATTGTGTTTATGATGGGGGCACTGTTTAAATAGGGTTTATGATGGGGGCACTGTTTAAAAAGTGTTAATGATGGGGGCACTGTTTAAATAGTGTTTATGATGGGGGCACTTTTTAAATAGGGTTCATGGTGGGGCACTTTTTAAATAGTGTTTATAATGGGGGCACTGTTCATATAGTGTTTATGATGGGTGCACTGTTTAAATAGGGTTCATGGTGGGGCACTGTTTAAATAGTGTTTATGATGGGGGCACTGTTTATATAGTGTTTATGATGGGGGCACTGTTTAAATACTGTTTATGGTGGGGGCACTGTTTATATAATGTTTATGATGGAGGCATTGTTTGTATACTGTTTATTATGGGACACTGTTTAAATAGTGTCTATGATGGGGGCACTGTTTATATAGTGTTTATGATGGAGGCACTGTTTGTACAGTGTTTATTATGGGGCACTGTTTAAATAGTGTTTATGATGGGGGCACTGGTTATATAGTGTTTATGATGGGGGCACTGTTTAAGTAGGGTTTATGATGGGGGCACTATTTAAATAGTGTTTATGATGGGACACTGTTTAAATAGTGTTTATGATGGGGCACTGTTTAAATAGTGTTTATGATGGGGGGACTTATTATATAATGTTTATGATGGGTGCACTGTTTAAATAATGTTTATGATGGGGCACTGTTTACATGTTGTTTGAGATGTGAGCACTCTTTAAATAGTGACTATTATGGGGCACTGTTTAAATGGTGTTTATGATGGGGGCACTGTTTAAGTAGTGTTTATGATGCGGCACTGTTTAAATAGTGTTTATGATGGGGGCACTGTTTCAATAGTGTTTTTGATGGGGCACTGTTTACATAGTGTTTATGATGGGGTCACTGTTTAAATAGTGTTTATGATGAGGGCACTATTTATATAGTGTTTATGATGAGGTACTGTTTAAATATTGTTTATGATGGGGCACTGTTTAAATATGTTTATGATGGGTGCACTGTTTAAATAGCGTTTATGATGGTCTACTGTTTAAATAGAGTTTATGATGGGGGCTCTGCTAAATAGTGTTTTTTGATGGGGCACTGTTTAAATAGGCTTCATGATGGGGCACTGTTTAAATAGTGTTTAAGATGGATGCACTGTTTAGATAGTGTTTCTGATGGGGGCACTGTTTAAATACTTTTTATGATGGGGGCACTGTTTAAATAATGTTTATGATGGGGGCACTGTTTAAAAATGGTTTATGAGGGGACACAGTTTAAATAGTGTTTATGATGGTGGAACTGTTTATATAGTGTTTATGATGGGGCACTGTTTAAATCGTGTTTATGATGGGGGCACTGTTTATATAGTGTTTATGATGGGGGCACTGTTTAAATACGGTTCATGATTGGGGCACTGTTTAAATAGGGTTTATGATGGGCGCACTATTTAAATAGTGTTTATGATGGGGCACTGATTAATTAGTGTTTATGATGGGGCACTGTTTCCATAGTGTTTGTGATTTGGGCACTTTTCATATAATTTTTATGATGGGTGCACTGTATAAATAATGTTTATGATGGGGCACTGTTTACATAGTGCTTTTGATGGGGGCATTCTTTAAATAGTGATTATTGTGGGGCACTGTTTAAATAGGGTTTATGATGGGGGCACTGTTTAAATAGTGTTTATGATGGGGGCACTGTTTAAATAGTGTTTTATGATGCGGCACTGTTTAAATAGTGTTTATGATGGGAGCACTGTATAAATAGGGTTTATGATGAGGGCACTATTTAAATAGTGTTTATGATGGGGCACTTTTTAAATAGTGTTTATGATGGAGCACTGTTTAAATAGTGTTTATGATGGGGAACTGTTTAAATAGTGTTTATGATGGGGGCACTGTTTAAATAGTGTTTATGTTGGGGCACTGTTTAAATAGGGTTCATGATGGGGCGATGTTTAAATAGTGTTTATGTTGGAGGCACTGTTTATATAGTGTTTCTGATGGGGGCACTGTTTAAATACTTATTATGATGGCGGCACTGTTTATATAATGTTTATGGTGGGGGCATTGTTTAATTATGGTTTATGATGAGGGCTCTGTTTAAATAGTGTTTATGATGGGGCATTGTTTAAATACGGTTTATGATTGGGGCACTATTTTAATAGGGTTCATGATGGGCCACTGTTTAAATAGTGTTTATGATGGGGGCACTGTTTATATATTGTTTATGATGGGGCACTGTTTAAATATTGTTTATGATTGAAGCACTGTTTATATGATATTTATGATGGGGCCCTCTTTATACAGTGTTTATGATGGGGGCACTGCTTATATAGTGTTAATGATGGTGCACTGTTTATATAGTGTTTATGATCGTCCACTGTTTAAAAAGTGTTGATGATGGGGGCACTGTTTAAATAATGTTTATGTTGGGGCACTGTTTAAATAATGTTTATGATGGTGCACTGTATACATAGTGTTTGTGATGTGGGCTCTCTTTAAATTGTGATTATGATGTGGCACTGTTTAAATAGTGTTTATGATGGGGGCACTGTTTAAATAGTGTTTATGATGGGTCCCTGTTTAAATAGTGTTTATGATGGGGCACTGTTTAATAATGTTTATGTTGGGTCACTGTTTATATAGTGCTTATGATGTGGGCACTGTTTAAATAGTGTTTATGATGGGGCACTGTTTTAATAGTGTTAATGATGGATGCACTGTCTAAATAGGGTTTATGATGGGGGTACTGTTTAAATATTGTTTATGATGGGTGCACAGTTTATATAGTGTTTATGATGTGGCAATGTTTAAATATGGTTTATAATGGGTGCACTGTTTAAATTGTGTTTATGATGGGGGCACTGTTTAAATTGTGTTTATGATGGGGGCACTGTTTAAATAGGGTTTATGATGGGGGCACCGTTTAAAAAGGGTTTATGATGGGGGCACTGTTTAAAAAGGGTTTTTGTTGGGGGCACTGTTTAAATATTGTTTATGATGGAGGCACTGTTTATATAGTGTTTATGATGGGGCACTGTTTATATAGTGTTTATGAAGGGGGCACTGTTCAAATACTGATTATGGTGGGGGCACTGTTTATATAATATTTATGATGGGGGCACTGTTTAGTTACGATTTATGATGGGGGCACTGTTTAAATAGTGTTTATGATGGGGGCACTGTTTAATTAGGGTTTATGATGGGGGCACTGTTTAAATAGGGTTTATGATGGGGGCACTATTTAAATATTGTTTATGATGGGACACTGTTTAAATAGTGTTTATGATGGGGCACTGTTTAAATAGTGTTTATGATGGGGGCCCTTTTTATATAATGTTTATGATGGGTGCACTGTTTAAATAATGTTTATGATGGGGCACTATTTACATAGTGTTTGAGATGGGAGCACTCTTTAAATAGTGATTATTATGGGGCACTGTTTAAATTGTGTTTATGATGGGGGCACTGTTTAAATAGTGTTTATGATGCGGCACTGTTTAAATAGTGTTTATGATTGGGGCACTGTTTAAATAGTGTTTATGAAGGGGCACTGTTTAAATAGTGTTAATGTTGGGGTCACAGTTTAAATAGTGTTTATGATGGGGGCACTGTTTAAATAGGGTTTATGATGAGGGCACTGTTTATATAGTGTTTATGATGAGGCACTGTTTAAATAGTGTTTATGATGGGCTACTGTTTAAATAGAGTTTATGATGGGGGCACTGTTTAAATATGTTTATGATGGGTACACTGTTTAAATAGCGTTTATTATGGGCTACTGTTTAAATAGAGTTTATGATGGGGGCACCGCTAAATAGTGTTTATGATGGATGCGCTGTTTATATATTGTTTCTGATGGGGGCACTGTTTAAATATTTTTTATGATGGGGGCACTGTTTATATAATGCTTATGATGGGGGCACTGTTTAAAAATGGTTTATGATGGGGACACAGTTTAAATAGTGTTTATGATGGAGGCACTGTTTATATAGTGTTTATGATGGGGCACTGTTTAAATAGTGCTTATGATGGGGGCACTGTTTATATAGTGTTTATGATGGGGCACTGTTTATATAGTGTTTATGATGGGGGCACTGTTTAAATACTGTTTATGATGGAGGCACTGTTTATATAGTGTTTATGATGGGGCACTGTTTATATAGTGTTTATGAAGGGGGCATTGTTCAAATACTGATTATGGTGGGGGCACTATTTATGTAATATTTATGATGGGGGCACTGTTTAATTACGATTTATGATGGGGGCACTGTTTACATAGTGTTTATGATGGAGGCACTGCTATATAGTGATTGTGATGGGGCTATGTTTAAATAGTGTTTATGATAGGGGCACTGTTTGTATAGTATTTATGATGGGGGCACTGTTAAAATAGGGTTTTTGATGGTGGCACTATTTTAATACGCTTCATGATGGGGCACTGTTTAAATAGTGTTTATGATGGGGGCACTGTTAAATTAGGGTTTATGATGGGGGCACTATTTATATAGTGTTTATGATGGAGGCACTGTTTGTATAGTGTTTATTATGGGGCACTGTTTAAATAGTTTTTATGATGGGGGCACTGTTTAAATAGTGTTTATGATGGGGCACTGTTTAAATAGTGTTTATGATGGGGGCCCTTTTTATATAATGTTTATGATGGGTGCACTGTTTAAATAATGTTTATGATGGGGCACTATTTACATAGTGTTTGAGTTGGGAGCACTCTTTAAATAGTGATTATTATGGGGCACTGTTTAAATTGTGTTTATGATGGGGACACTGTTTAAATAGTGTTTATGATGTGGCACTGTTTAAATAGTGTTTATGATGGGGGCACTGTTTAAATACTGTTTATGATGGAAGCACTGTATATATAGTGTTTATGATGGGGCACTGTTTAAATAGTGTTTATGAAGGTGGCACTGTTCAAATACTGATTATGGTGGGGGCACTATTTATATAATATTTATGATGGGGCACTGTTTAATTACGATTTATGATGGGGCACTGTTTACATAGTGTTTATGATGGAGGCACTGCTATATAGTGATTGTGATGGGGCACTGTTTAAATAGTGTTTATGATGGGGGCACTGTTTATATAGTATTTATGATGGGGGCACTGTTTAATTATTGTTTATGATTGAAGCACTGTTTATATAGTGTTTATGATGGGGCACTGTTTAAATAGTGTTTATGATGGGGGCACTGTTTAAATAGTGTTTATGATGGGGGCACTGTTTAAATAGGGTTTATGATGGTGGCACTATTTAAATAGTGTTTATGATGAGACACTGTTTAAATAGTGTTTATGATGGGGCACTGTTTAAATAGTGTTTATGATGCGTGCCCTTTTTATATAATGTTTATGATGGGTGCACTGCTTAAATAATGTTTATGATGGGGCACTATTTACATAGTGTTTTTGATGGGAGCACTCTTTTAATAGTGATTATTATGGGGCACTGATTAAATTGTGTTTATGATGGGGGCACTGTTTAAATAGTGTTAATGATGCGGCACTGTTTAAATAGTGTTTATGATTGGGGCACTGTTTAAATAGTGTTTATGATGGGGCACTGTTTAAATAGTGTTTATGATGGGGTCACTGTTTAAATAGTGTTTATGATGGGGGCACTGTTTAAATAGGGTTTATGATGAGGGCATTATTTAAATAGTGTTTATGATGAAGCACTGTTTAAATAGTGTTTATGATGCGGCACTGTTTAAATAGTGTTTATGATGGGGCACTGTTTAAATAGTGTTTATGATGGGGGCCCTTTTTATATAATGTTTATGATGGGTGCACTGTTTAAATAATGTTTATGATGGGGCACTATTTACATAGTGTTTGAGATGGGAGCACTCTTTAAATAGTGATTATTATGGGGCACTGTTTAAATTGTGTTTATGATGGGGGCACTGTTTAAATAGTGTTTATGATGTGGCACTGTTTAAATAGTGTTTATGATGGGGGCACTGTTTAAATACTGTTTATGATGGAAGCACTGTTTATATAGTGTTTATGATGGGGCACTGTTTAACTAGTGTTTATGAAGGTGGCACTGTTCAAATACTGATTATGGTGGGGGCACTATTTATATAATATTTATGATGGGGCACTGTTTAATTACGATTTATGATGGGGCACTGTTTACATAGTGTTTATGATGGAGGCACTGCTATATAGTGATTGTGATGGGGCACTGTTTAAATAGTGTTTATGATGGGGGCACTGTTTATATAGTATTTATGATGGGGGCACTGTTTAATTATTCTTTATGATTGAAGCACTGTTTATATAGTGTTTATGATGGGGCACTGTTTAAATAGTGTTTATGATGGGGGCACTGTTTAAATAGTGTTTATGATGGGGGCACTGTTTAATTAAGGTTTATGATGGTGGCACTATTTATATAGTGTTTATGATGGGGGCACTGTTTATATAGTGTTTATGATGGGGGCACTGTTTAAATAGGGTTTATGATGGTGGCACTATTTAAATAGTGTTTATGATGGGACACTGTTTAAATAGTGTTTATGATGGGGCACTGTTTAAATAGTGTTTATGATGCGTGCCCTTTTTATATAATGTTTATGATGGGTGCACTGCTTAAATAATGTTTATGATGGGGCACTATTTACATAGTGTTTGAGATGGGAGCACTCTTTTAATAGTGATTATTATGGGGCACTGATTAAATTGTGTTTATGATGGGGGCACTGTTTAAATAGTGTTTATGATGCGGCACTGTTTAAATAGTGTTTATGATTGGGGCACTGTTTAAATAGTGTTTATGATGGGGCACTGTTTAAATAGTGTTTATGATGGGGTCACTGTTTAAATAGTGTTTATGATGGGGGCACTGTTTAAATAGGGTTTATGATGAGGGCATTATTTAAATAGTGTTTATGATGAAGCACTGTTTAATTAGTGTATATGATGGGCTACTGTTTAAGTAGAGTTTATGATGGGGGCACTGTTTAAATATGTTTATGATGGGTACACTGTTTAAATAGCGTTTATGATGGGCTACTGTTTAAATAGGGTTCATGATGAGGCACTGTTTAAATAGTGTTTATGATGGACGCGCTGTTTATATAGTGTTTCTGATGGGGGCACTGTTTAAATACTTTTTATGATGGGGGCACTGTTTATATAATGTTTATGATGGGGGCACTGTGTAAAAATGGTTTATGATGGGGACGCAGTTTAAATAGTGTTTATGATGGAGGCACAGTTTATATAGTGTTTATGATGGGGCACTGTTTAAATAGTGCTTATGATGGGGGAACTGTTTATATATAGTGTTTATGATGGGGGCATTGTTTAAATACGGTTCATGATTGGGGCACAATTTAAATAGGGTTCATGATGGGCCACTGTTTAAATAGTGTTTATGATGGGGGCACTGTTTAAATACGGTTTATGATGGGGGCACTATTTAAATAGTGTTTATGATGGGGCACTGTTTAAATAGTGTTTATGATGGGGCACTGTTTACATAGTGTTTGTGATGGGGGCACTTTTCATATAATGTTTATGATGGGTGCACTGTATAAATAATGTTTATGATGGGGCACTGTTTACATAGTGCTTGTGATGGGGGGACTCTTTAAATAGTGATTAATATAGGGCACTGTTTAAATAGGGTTTATGATGGGGGCACTGTTTAAATAGTGTTTATGATGGGGGCACTGTTTAAATAGTGTTTATGATGCGGCACTGTTTAAATAGTGTTTAAGATGTGGGCACTGTATAAAAAGGGTTTATGATGAGGGCACTATTTAAATAGTGTTTATGATGGGGCACTTTTTAAATAGTGTTTATGATGGGGGCACTGTTTTAATAGTGTTTATGATGGTGCATTGTTTAAATAGTGTTTATGATGGGGGCACTGTTTATATAATGTTTATGATGGGGGCACTGTTTAAATACGGTTTATGATTGGGGCACTATTTTAATTGGGTTCATGATGGGCCACTGTTTAAATAGTGTTTATGATGGGGGCACTGTTTATATAGTGTTTATGATGGGGGCACTGTTTAAATAATGTTTATGTTGGGGGACTGTTTAAACAGTGTTTATGATGGGGCACTGTATACATAGTGTTTATGATGGGGGAACTGTTTATATAATGTTTATGATGGGTGCACTGTTTAAATAATGTTTATGATGGGGCACTGTATACATAGTGTTTGTGATGGGGGCTCTCTTTAAATTGTGATTATGATGTGGCACTGTTTAAATAGTGTTTATGATGGGGGCACTGTTTAAAAAGTGTTCATGATGGGTCCCTGTTTAAAAAGTGTTTATGATGGGGCACTGTTTAATAATGTTTATGTTGGGTCACTGTTTATATAGTGCTTATGATGGGGGCACTGTTTAAATAGTGTTTATGATGGGGCACTGTTTTAATAGTGTTAATGATGGATGCACTGTCTAAATAGGGTTTATGATGGGGGCACTGTTTAAATATTGTTTATGATGGGAGTACAGTTTATATAGTGTTTATGATGTGGCAATGTTTAAATAGGGTTTATAATGGGTGCACTGTTTAAATTGTGTTTATGATGGGGGCACTGTTTAAATTGTGTTTATGATGGGGGCACTGTTTAAAAAGGGTTTATGATGGGGGCACTGTTTAAATACTGTTTATGATGGAGGCACTGTTTATATAGTGTTTATGATGGGGCACTGTTTATATAGTGTTTATGATGGGGGCACTGTTTAAATACTGTTTATGATGGAGGCACTGTTTATATAGTGTTTATGATGGGGCACTGTTTATATAGTGTTTATGAAGGGGCACTGTTCAAATACTGATTATGGTGGGGGCACTGTTTATATAATATTTATGATGGGGGCTCTGTTTAATTACGGTTTACGATGGGGGCACTGTTTACATAGTGTTTATGATGGAGGCACTGCAATATAGTGTTTGTGAAGGGGCACTGTTTAAATAGTATTTATGATGGGGGCACTGTTTATATAGTATTTATGATGGGGGCCCTGTTAAAATAGGGTTTCTGATGGTGGCACTATTTAAATACGCTTCATGATGGGGCACTGTTTAAATAGTGTTTATGATGGGGGCACTGTTTAAATATTGTTTATGATGTGGGCACTTTTTATATAGGTTTTATGATGGGGGCACTGTTTATATATTGTTTATGATTGGGTACTGTTTATATAGTGTTTATGATGTGTGCACTGTTTAAATAGTGTTAATGATGGTGCACTGTTTATATAGAGTTTATGATGGGGCACTCTTTAAATAGTGATTATGATGGGGCACTGTTTAAGTAGTGTTTATGATGGGTCACTGTTTAAATAGTGTTTATGATGGGTCCCTGTTTAAATAGTGTTTATGATGGGGCACTGTTTAAGTAATGTTTATGATGGGGCACTGTTTAAATAGTGTTTATGAAGGGGCACTGTTTTAATAGTGTTAATGATGGGTGCACTGTCTAAATAGGGTTTATGATGGGGGTACTGTTTAAATATTGTTTCTGATGGGGGCACAGTTTATATAGTGTTTATGATGGGGCACTGTTTAAATAGGGTTTATAATGGGGGCACTGCTTAAATTGTGTTTATGATGGGGGCACTGTTTAAATAGGGTTTATCATGGGGGCACTGTTTAAAAAGGGTTTATGACGGGGCCACTGTTTAAATCCTGTTTATGATGGAGACACTGTTTATATAGTGTTTATGCTGGGGCCCTGTTTATATAGTGTTTATGATGGGGGCACAGTTTAAATACTGTTTATGATGGAGGAACTTCTAAATATAGTGTTTATGATGGGGCACTGTTTATATAGTGTTTATGATGGGGGCACTGTTCAAATACTGATTATGGTGGGGGCACTGTTTATATAATATATATGATGGGGGCACTGTTTAATTACGGTTTATGATGGCGGCACTGCTTACATAGTGTGTATGATGGAGGCCCTGTTTATATAGTGTTTATGATGGTTCACTGTTTAACTAGTGTTTATGATGGGGGCACTTTTTAAATAGGTTTTATGATGGGGGCACTGTTTATATATTGTTTATGATGGGGCACTGTTTATATAGTGTTTATGATGGGTGCACTGTTTAAATAGGGTTCATGGTGGGGCACTGTTTAAATAGTGTTTATGATGGGGGCACTGTTTATATAGTGTTTATGTTGGGGGCACTGTTTAAATACTGTTCATGGTGGGGGCACTGTTTATATAATGTTTATGATGGGGGCACTGTTTAATTAGTGTTTATGATGGGGGCACTGTTTACATAGTGTTTATGATGTAAGCACTGTTTACATAGTGTTTATTATGGGGCACTGTTTAAATAGTGTTTATAATGGGGGCACTGTTTATATAGTGTTTATTGTGGGGGCACTGTTTAAATAGGGTTTTTGATGGGGGCACTATTTAAATAGTGTTTATGATGGTACACTGTTTAAATAGTGTTTATGATGGAGCATTGTTTAAATAGTGTTTATGATGGGGGCACTTTTTATATAATGTTTATGATGGGTGCACTTTTTATATAATGTTTATGATGGGTGCACTCTTTAAATAGTGATTATTATGGGGCACTGTTTAAATAATGTTTATGATGAGGGCACTGTTTAAATTGTGTTTATGATGCGGCACTGGTTAAATAATGTTTATGATGGGGACACTGTTTAAATAGTGTTTATGATGGGGTCACTGTTTAAATAGTGTTTATGATTGGGGCACTGTTTAAATAGGGTTTATGATGAGGGCACTATTTAAATAGTGTTTATGATGAGGCACCGTTTAAATAGTGTTTATGATGGGGTACTGTTTTAATAGAGTTTATGATGGGGGCACTGATAAATAGTGTTTTTTGATGGGGCACTGTTTAAATAGGGTTCATGATGGGGCACTGTTTAAATAGTGTTTATGATGGATGCACTGTTTATATAGTGTTTCTGATGGGGGCACTGTTTAAGTACTTTTTATGATGGGGGCACTGTTTATATAATGTTTATGATGAGGGCACTGTTTAAATATGGTTTATGATGGAGACACCGTTTATATAGTGTTTATGCTGGGGCACTGTTTACATAGTGTTTATGATGAAGGCACAGTTTAAATACTGTTTATGATGGAGGAACTGCTAAATATTGTGTTTATGATGGGGCACTGTTTATGTAGTGTTTATGATGGGGGCACTGTTCAAATACTGATTATGGTGGTGGCACTGTTTATATAATATATATGATGGGGGCACTGTTTAATTACGGTTTATGATGGCGGCACTGCTTACATAGTGTGTATGATGGAGGCCCTGTTTATATAGTATTTATGATGGTTCACTGTTTAAATAGTGTTTATGATGGGGGCAATGTTTATATAGTATTTATGATGGGGGCACTGTTAAAATAGGGTTTCTGATGGGGGCACTATTTAAATACGCTTCATGAAGGGGCACTGTTTAAATAGTGTTTATGATGGGGGCACTGTTTAAGTAGGGTTTATAATGGGGGCAATGTTTAACTAGTGTTTATGATGGGGGCACTTTTTAAATAGGTTTTATGATGGGGGCACTGTTTATATATTGTTTATGATCGGGCATTGTTTATATAGTGTTTATGATGGGTGCACTGTTTAAATAGGGTTCATGGTGGGGCACTGTTTAAATAGTGTTTATGATGGGGGCACTGTTTATATAGTGTTTATGTTGGGGGCACTGTTTAAATACTGTTCATGGTGGGGGCACTGTTTATATAATGTTTATGTTGGGGGCACTGTTTAAATACTGTTCATGATGGGGGCACTGTTTAATTAGTGTTTATGATGGGGGCACTGTTTACATAGTGTTTATGATGGAAGCACTGTTTGTATAGTGTTTATTATGGGGCACTGTTTAAATAGTGCTTATAATGGGTGCACTGTTTATATAGTGTTTATTGTGGGGGCACTGTTTAAATAGGGTTTATGATGGGGGCACTATTTAAATAGTGTTTATGATGGTACACTGTTTAAATAGTGTTTATGATGGGGGCACTTTTTATATAATGTTTATGATGGGTGCACTGTTTAAATAATGTTTATGATGGGGCACTATTTACATAGTGTTTGTGTTGGGAGCACTCTTTAAATATTGATTATTATGGGGCACTGTTTAAATAGTGTTTATGATGGGGACACTGTTTAAATAGTGTTTATGATGGGGCACTGTTTAAATAGTGTTTATGATGGGGTCACTGTTTAAATTGTGGTTATGATGCGGCACTGTTTAAATAGTGTTTATGATGGGGACACTGTTTAAATAGTGTTTATGATGGGGCACTGTTTAAATAGTGTTTATGATGGGGTCAGTGTTTAAATAGTGTTTATGATGGGGGCACTGTTTAAATAGGGTTTATGATGAGGGCACTATTTAAATAGTGTTTATGATGAGGCAGGTTTAAATAGTGTTTATGATGGGGTACTGTTTAAATAGAGTTTATGATGGGGGCACTGCTAAATAGTGTTTTTTGATGGGGCACTGTTTAAATAGGGTTCATGATGGGGCACTGTTTAAATAGTGTTTATGATGGATGCACTGTTTATATAGTGTTTCTGATGGGGGCACTGTTTAAGTACTTTTTATGATGGGGGCACTGTTTATATAATGTTTATGATGAGGGCACTGTTTAAATATGGTTTATGATGGGGACACAGTTTAAATAGTTTTTATGATGAAGGCACTGTTTATATAGTGTTTATGATGGGGCACTGTTTAAATAGTGTTTATGATGGGGGCACTGTTTAAATACGGTTTATGATGGGGACACAATTTAAATAGGGTTCATGATGGGCCACTGTTTAAATAGTGTTTATGATGGGGGCACTGTTTAAATACGGTTTATGATGGGGACACTATTTAAATAGTGTTTATGTTGGGGCACTGTTTAAGTAGTGTTTATGATGGGGCACTGTTTAAATAGTGCTTATGCTGGGGGCGCTTTTCATATAATGTTTATGATGGGTGCAATGTATAAATAATGTTTATGATGGGGCACTTTTACATAGTGCTTGTGATGTGGGCACTCTTTAAATAGTGAATATTATGGGGCACTGTTTAAATAGGGTTTATGATGGGGGCACTGTTTAAATAGTGTTTATGATGGGGGCACTGTATAAATAGTGTTTATGATGCAGCGCTGTTTAAATAGTGTTTATGATGGGGGCACTGAGTGAATAGGGTTTATGATGAGGGCACTATTTAAATAGTGTTTATGATGGGGCATTTTTTAAATAGTGTTTATGATGGAGCACTGTTTAAATAGTGTTTATGATGGGGAACTGTTTAAATAGTGCTTATGATGGGGAACTGTTTAAATAGTGTTTATGATGGGGGCACTGTTTAAATAGTGTTTATGATGGGGCACTGTTTAAATAGGATTCATGATGGGGCACTGTTTAAATAGTGTTTATGTTGGATGCACTGTTTATATAATGTTTCTGATGGGGGCACTTTTTAAATAATTATTATGATGGGGGCACTGTTTATATAATGTTTATGTTGGGGGCACTGTTTAATTATGGTTTATGATGGGGGCACTGTTTAAATAGTGTTTATGATCGAGGCACTGTTTATAAAGTGTTTATGATGGGGCATTGATTAAATAGTGTTTATGATGGTGGCACTGTTTATATAGTGTTTATGATGGGGGCACTGTTTAAATACGGTTAATGATTGGGGCACTTTTTTAATAGGGTTCATGATGGGCCACTGTTTAAATAGTGTTTATGATGGGGGCACTGCTTAAATATTGTTTATGATGCGGGCACGGATTATATAGTGTTTATGATGGGGCACTGTTTAAATATTGTTTATGATTGACGCACTGTTTAATAGTATTTATGATGGGGCGCTATTTATATCGTGTTTATTATGGGGCCTCTGCTTAAATTGTGTTAATGATGGTGCACTGTTTATATAGTGTTTATGATGAGGTGCTGTTTTAAAAGTGTTGATGATGGGGGCACTGTTTAAATAGTGTTTATGATGGGGCACTGTTTAAATAGTGTTTATGATGGACACTGTTTAAAAAGTGTTTATGATGGGGGCACTGTTTATATAGTGTTTATGATGGGGCACTGTTTAAATAGTGTTTATGATGGGGCACTGTTTTAATAGTGCTAATGATGGATGCACTGTCTAAATAGGGTTTATGATGGGGGTACTGTTTATATATTGTATATGATGGGAGTACAATTTATATAGTGTTTAAGATATGGCAATGTTTAAATAGGGTTTATAATGGGTGCACTGTTTAAATTGTGTTTATGATGGGGGCACTGTTTAAATAGGGTTTCTGATGGGGGCACTATTTAAATACGCTTCATGATGGGGCACTGTTTAAATAGTGTTTATGATGGGGGCACTGTTTATATAGTGTTTATGATGTGGGCACTCTTTAAATAGTGTTTATGATGTGGGCACTGTTTATATATTGTTTATGATGGGGTACTGTTTAAGTAGTGTTTATTATGGGGGCACAGTTTATATAGTGTTTATGATGGGGCACTGTTTAAATAGTGTTTATGATGGGGGCGTGTTTATACAGTGTTTATGATGGGGGCACTGTTTAACTAGGGTTTATGATGGGGGCACTGTTTAAATAGTGTTTATGATGTGGCACTGTTTAAATAGTGTTTATGATGGGGCACTGTTTAAATAGTGTTTATGATGGGGGCACTGTTTATACAGTGTTTATGATGGGGGCACTGTTTAACTAGGGTTTATGATGGGGGCACTGTTTAAATAATGTTTATGATGTGGCACTGTTTAAATAGTGTTTATGATGGGGCCCTGTTTAAATAGTGTTTATGATGAGGGCACTCTTTAAATAGTGTTTATGATGGGGCATATTTAAATAGGGTTAATGATGGGGCACTGTGTAAATAGTGTTTATGATGGGGGCACTGTTTATATAGTGTTTATGATGGGGGCGCAGTTTAAATACTGTTTATGGTGGGTGCACTGTTTATATAATCTTTATGATGAGGGCACTCTTTAATTAGGGTTAATGATGGGGGCACTGTTTAAATAGTGTTAATGATGGAGGCACTTTTTATATAGTGTTTATTATGGGGCTGTTTAAATAGTGTTTATGATGGGGTCACTGTTTATATAGTGTTTATGATGGGTCACTGTTTAAATAGGGTTTATGATGGGGGCACCGTTTATATAGTGTTTATGATCGTCCACTGTTTAAAAAGTGTTGATGATGGGGGCACTGTTTAAATAGTGTTTATGTTGGGGCACTGTTTAAATAGTGTTTATGATGGGGCACTGTTTAAACAGTGTTTATGATGGGGGCACTGTTTATATAATGTTTATGATGGGTGCACTGTTTAAATAATGATTATGATGGGGCACTGTATACATAGTGTTTGTGATGGGGGCACTCTTTAAATTGTGATTGTGATGTGGCACTGTTTAAATAGTGTTTATGATGGGGGCACTGTTTAAATAGTGTTTATGATGGGTCCCTGTTTAAATAGTGTTTATGATGGGGCACTGTTTAATAATGTTTATGTTGCGTCACTGTTTATATAGTGCTTATGATGGGGGCACTGTTTAAATAGTGTTTATGATGGGGCACTGTTTTAATAGTGTTAATGATGGATGCACTGTCTAAATAGTGTTTATGATGGGGGTACTGTTTATATATTGTTTATGATGGGAGTACAATTTATATAGTGTTTAAGATATGGCAATGTTTAAATAGGGTTTATAATGGGTGCACTGTTTAAATTGTGTTTATGATGGGGGCACTGTTTAAATAGGGTTTATGATGGGGGCACTGTTTAAAAAGGGTTTATGATGGGGGCACTCTTTAAATAGTGTTTATGATGTGGGCACTGTTTATATATTGTTTATGATGGGGTACTGTTTAAGTAGTGTTTATTATGGGGGCACAGTTTATATAGTGTTAATGATGGGGCACTGTTTAAATAGTGTTTATGATGGGGGCAGTGTTTATACAGTGTTTATGATGGGGGCACTGTTTAACTAGGGTTTATGATGGGGGCACTGTTTAAATAGTGTTTATGATGTGGCACTGTTTAAATAGTGTTTATGATGGGGGCACTGTTTAAATAGTGTTTATGATGGGGGCACTGTTTATACAGTGTTTCTGATGGGGGCACTGTTTAACTAGGGTTTATGATGGGGGCACTGTTTAAATAGTGTTTATGATGTGGCACTGTTTAAATAGTGTTTATGATGGGGCCCTGTTTAAATAGTGTTTATGATGAGGGCACTCTTTAAATAGTGTTTATGATGGGGCATATTTAAATAGGGTGAATGATGGGGCACTGTGTAAATAGTGTTTATGATGGGGGCACTGTTTATATAGTGTTTATGATGGGGGCGCAGTTTAAATACTGTTTATGGTGGGTGCACTGTTTATATAATCTTTATGATGAGGGCACTCTTTAATTAGGGTTTATGATGGGGACACTGTTTAAATAGTGTTAATGATGGAGGCACTTTTTATATAGTGTTTATTATGGGGCTGTTTAAATAGTGTTTATGATGGGGTCACTGTTTATATAGTGTTTATGATGGGTCACTGTTTAAATAGGGTTTATGATGGGGGCACCGTTTATATAGTGTTTATGATGGGCCACTGTTTCAATATTGTTTATGATAGAAGCACTGTTTATATAGTATTTATGATGGGCCGCTCTTTATACAGAGTTTATGATGGGGGCACTGCTTAAATAGTGTTAATGATGGAGCACTGTTTATATAGTGTTTATGATCGTCCACTGTTTAAAAAGTGTTGATGATGGGGGCACTGTTTAAATAATGTTTATGTTGGGGCACTGTTTAAATAGTGTTTATGATGGGGCACTGTTTAAACAGTGTTTATGATGGGGGCACTGTTTATATAATGTTTATGATGGGTGCACTGTTTAAATAATGATTATGATGGGGCACTGTATACATAGTGTTTGTGATGGGGGCACTCTTTAAATTGTGATTGTGATGTGGCACTGTTTAAATAGTGTTTATGATGGGGGCACTGTTTAAATAGTGTTTATGATGGGTCCCTGTTTAAATAGTGTTTATGATGGGGCACTGTTTTAATAGTGTTAATGATGGATGCACTGTCTAAATAGGGTTTATGATGGGGGTACTGTTTATATATTGTTTATGATGGGAGTACTATTTATATAGTGTTTAAGATATGGCAATGTTTAAATAGGGTTTATAATGGGTGCACTGTTTAAATTGTGTTTATGATGGGGGCACTGTTTAAATAGGGTTTATGATGGGCGCACTGTTTAAAAAGGGTTTATGATGGGGGCACTGTTAAAATACTGTTTATGATGGACACACTGTTTATATAGTGTTTATGATGGGGCACTGTTTATATAGTGTTTATGATGGGGCACTGTTTATATAGTGTTTATGATGGGGGCAATGTTCAAAAACTGATTATGGTGGGGGCACTGTTTATATAATATTTATGATGGGGGCACTGTTTAATTACGGTTTATGATGGGGGCACTGTTTACATAGTGTTTATGATGGAGGTACTGCTCTATAATGTTTGTGATGGGGCACTGTTTAAATAGTGTTTATGATGGGGGCACTGTTTATATAGTATTTATGATGGAGGCACTGTTTAAATTGTGGTTATGATGCGGCACTGTTTAAATAGTGTTTATGATGGGGACACTGTTTAAATAGTGTTTATGATGGGGCACTGTTTAAATAGTGTTTATGATGGGGTCACTGTTTAAATAGTGCTTATGATGGGGGCACTGTTTAAATAGGGTTTATGATGAGGGCACTATTTAAATAGTGTTTATGATGAGGCAAGTTTAAATAGTGTTTATGATGGGGTACTGTTTAAATAGAGTTTATGATGGGGGCACTGCTAAATAGTCTTTTTTGATGGGGCACTGTTTAAATAGGGTTCATGATGGGGCACTGTTTAAATAGTGTTTATGATGGATGCACTGTTTATATAGTGTTTCTGATGGGGCACTGTTTATATAATGTTTATGATGAGGGCACTGTTTAAATATGGTTTATGATGGGGACACAGTTTAAATAGTTTTTATGATGAAGGCACTGTTTATATAGTGTTTATGATGGGGCACTGTCTAAATAGTGTTTATGATGGGGGCACTGTTTAAATACGGTTTATGATGGGGGCACAATTTAAATAGGGTTCATGATGGGCCACTGTTTAAATAGTGTTTATGATGGGGGCACTGTTTAAATACGGTTTATGATGGGGGCACTATTTAAATAGTGTTTATGTTGGGGCACTGTTTAAATAGTGTTTATGATGGGGCACTGTTTAACTAGTGCTTATGCTGGGGGCACTTTTCATATAATGATTATGATGGGTGCAATGTATAAATAATGTTTATGATGGGGCACTTTTACATAGTGCTTGTGATGTGGACACTCTTTAAATAGTGAATATTATGGGGCACTGTTTAAATAGGGTTTATGATGGGGGCACTGTTTAAATAGTGTTTATGATGGGGGCACTGTATAAATAGTGTTTATGATGGGGCACTGTTTAAATAGTGTTTATGATGGACACTGTTTAAAAAGTGTTTATGATGGGGGCACTGTTTATATAGTGTTTATGATGGGGCACTGTTTAAACAGTGTTTTTGATGTGGGCACTTTTTATATAACGTTTATGATGGGTGCACTGTTTAAACAATGTTTATGATGGGGCACTGTTTACATAGTGTTTGTGATGGGGGCACTCTTTAAATAGTGATTATGAATGGGTACTGTTTAAATAGTGTTTATGATGGGAGCACTGTTTAAATAGTGTTTATGAAGCATCCCTGTTTAAATAGTGTTTATGATTGGGCACTGTTTAAGTAATGTTTATGATGGGGCACTGTTTATATAGTGTTTATGATGGGGGCAAGGTTTAAATAGTGTTTATGATGGTTCACTGTTTTAATAGTTATAAGGATGGGTGCACTGTCTAAATAGGGTTTATGATGGTGTACTGTTAAAATACTGTTTATGATGGGGGCACATTTTATATAGTGTTTATGATGGGGCACTGTTTATATAGTGTTTATGATGGGGCACTGTTTATATAGTGTTTATGATGGGGCACTGTTTATATAGTGTTTATGATGGGGGCACTGTTTATATAGTATTTATGATGGGGGCACTGTTAAAATAGGGTTTCTGAAGGGTGCACTATTTAAATACGCTTCATGATGGGGCACTGTTTAAATAGTGTTTATGATGGGGGCACTGTTTATATAGTGTTTATGATGTGGGCACTCTTTAAATAGTGTTTATGATGTGGGCACTGTTTATATATTGTTTATGATGGGGTACTGTTTAAGTAGTGTTTATTATGGGGGCACAGTTTATATAGTGTTTATGATGGGGCACTGTTTAAATAGTGTTTATGATGGGGGCACTGTTTATACAGTGTTTATGATGGGGGCACTGTTTAACTAGGGTTTATGATGGGGGCACTGTTTAAATAGTGTTTATGATGTGGCACTGTTTAAATAGTGTTTATGATGGGGCCCTGTTTAAATAGTGTTTATGATGAGGGCACTCTTTAAATAGTGTTTATGATGGGGCATATTTAAATAGGGTGAATGATGGGGCACTGTGTAAATAGTGTTTATGATGGGGGCACTGTTTATATAGTGTTTATGATGGGGGCGCAGTTTAAATACTGTTTATGGTGGGTGCACTGTTTATATAATCTTTATGATGGGCCACTGTTTCAATATTGTTTATGATTGAAGCACTGTTTACATAGTATTTATGATGGGCCGCTCTTTATACAGAGTTTATGATGGGGGCACTGCTTAAATAGTGTTAATGATGGAGCACTGTTTATATAGTGTTTATGATCGTCCACTGTTTAAAAAGTGTTGATGATGGGAGCACTGTTTAAATAATGTTTATGTTGGGGCACTGTTTAAATAGTGTTTATGATGGGGCACTGTTTAAACAGTGTTTATGATGGGGGCACTGTTTATATAATGTTTATGATGGGTGCACTGTTTAAATAATGATTATGATGGGGCACTGTATACATAGTGTTTGTGATGGGGGCACTCTTTAAATTGTGATTGTGATGTGGCACTGTTTAAATAGTGTTTATGATGGGGGCACTGTTTAAATAGTGTTTATGATGGGTCCCTGTTTAAATAGTGTTTATGATGGGGCACTGTTTAATAATGTTTATGTTGGGTCACTGTTTATATAGTGCTTATGATGGGGGCACTGTTTAAATAGTGTTTATGATGGGGCACTGTTTTAATAGTGTTAATGATGGATGCACTGTCTAAATAGGGTTTATGATGGGGGTACTGTTTATATATTGTTTATGATGGGAGTACTATTTATATAGTGTTTAAGATATGGCAATGTTTAAATAGGGTTTATAATGGGTGCACTGTTTAAATTGTGTTTATGATGGGGGCACTGTTTAAATAGGGTTTATGATGGGGGCACTGTTTAAAAAGGGTTTATGATGGGGGCACTGTTAAAATACTGTTTATGATGGACACACTGTTTATATAGTGTTTATGATGGGGCACTGTTTATATAGTGTTTATGATGGGGGCACTGTTTAAATACTGTTTATGATGGAGGCACTGTTTTTATATTGTTTATGATGGGGCACTGTTTATATAGTGTTTATGATGGGGGCAATGTTCAATAACTGATTATGGTGGGGGCACTGTTTATATAATATTTATGATGGGGGCACTGTTTAATTACGGTTTATGATGGGGGCACTGTTTACATAGTGTTTATGATCGAGGTACTGCTCTATAATGTTTGTGATGGGGCACTGTTGAAATAGTGTTTATGATGGGGGCACTGTTTATATAGTATTTATGATGGAGGCACTGTTAAAATAGGGTTTCTGATGTGGGCACTATTTAAATACGCTTCATGATTGGGCACTGTTTAAATAGTGTTTATGATGGGGGCACTGTTTATATAGTGTTTATGATGTGGGCACTTTTTAAATAGGGTTTATGATGGGGGCACTGTTTATATATTGTTTATGATGGGGTACTGATTATATAGTGTTTATGATGTGGGCACTGTTTAAATAGTGTTAATGATGGTGCACTGTTTAACAAGTGTTTCTGATGCGGGAACTGTTTATATAGTGTTTATAGTTGGGGCACTCTTTAAATAGTGTTTATGATGGGTCCCTGTTTAAATAGTGTTTATGATGGGGCACTGTTTAAGTAATGTTTATGATGGGGCACTGTTTAAATAGTGTTTATGATGGGGCACTGTTTTAATAGTGTTAATGATGGGTGCACTGTCTAAATAGGGTTTACTATGGGGGTACTGTTTAAATATTGTTCATTATGAGGGCACAGTTTATATAGTGTTTATGATGGGGCACTGTTTAAATAGGGTTTATAATGGGGGCACTGTTTAACTTGTGTTTATGATGGGGGCACTGTTTAAATAGGGTTTATGATGGGGGCACTGTTTAAAAAGGGTTTATGACGTGGGCACTGTTTAAATACTGTTTATGATGGAGGCACCGTTTATATAGTGTTTATGATGGGGCACTGTTTATATAGTGTTTATGATGGGGGCACTGTTCAAATACTGATTATGGTGGGTGCACTGTTTATATAATATATATGATGGGGGCACTGTTTAATTACGGTTTATGATGGGGGCACTGTTTACATAGTGTTTATGATGGAGGCACTGTTTATATAGTGTTTATGATGGTTCACTGTTTAAATAGTGTTTATGATGGGGGCACTGTTTATATAGTATTTATGAGGGGGGCACTGTTTAAATAGGGTTTCTGATGGGGGGCACTATTTAAATACGCTTCATGAAGGGGCACTGTTTAAATAGTGTTTATGATGGAGGCACTGTTTATATAGTGTTTATGATGTGGGCACTTTATAAATAGGGTTTATGATGGGGGCGCTGTTTATATATTGTTTATGATGGGGTACTGTTTATATAGTGTTTATGATGGGGGCACTGCTTAAATAGTGTTAATGATGGTGCACTGTTTATATAGAGTTTATGATGGGGCACTCTTTAACAAGTGTTTATGATGTGGGCACTGTTTAAATAGTTTTTATGATGGGGGCACTTTTTAAAACTTTTTGATGATGGGGGAACTGTTTAAATAAAGTTTATGATGGGTGCACCGTTTAAATAATGTTTATGATGGGGCACTGCTTATATAGTGTTTTTGATGGGGGCACTGTTTAAATAGTGTTTATGACGGGGCACTGTTTAAATAGTGTTAATGATGGGGGCACTGTCTAAATAGGGTTTATGATGGGGGCACTGTTTAAATATTGTTTATGATGGAGGCACTGTTTATATAGTGTTTATGATGGGGGCACTGTTTAAGTAGGTTTTATAATGGGGGCACTGTTTAATTAGTGTTTATGATGATTGCACTGTTTAAATAGGGTGTATGATGGGGGCACTGTTTAAATAGGGTTTATGATGGGGGCACTGTTTAAACTGTATTATGATGGGGACAATTTTTATATAATGTTTATGTTGGGTGCTCTGTTTAAATAATGTTTCTGATGGGGCACTTTATACATAGTGTTTGTAATGGGGGCACTCTTTAAATAGTGATTATGATGGGGCACTGTTTAAGTAGTGTTTACGATGGGGGCACTGTCTAAATAGTGTTTATGATGGGTCCCTGTTTAAATAGTGTTTATGATGGGGCACTGTTTAAATAGGGTTTATAATGGGGGCACTGTTGAAATTGTGTTTATGATGGGTGCACTGTTTAAATAGGGTTTCTGATGGGGGCACTGTTTAAAAAGTGTTTATGACGGGGGCACTGTTTAAATGCTGTTTATGATGGAGGCACCGTTTATATAGTGTTTATGCTGGGGCACTGTTTATATAGTGTTTATGATGGGGGCACTGTTTAAATATTGTTTATGATGGAGGAACTGTTTATATAGTGTTTATGATGGGGCACTGTTTATACAGTGTTTATGATGGAGGCACTGTTCAAATTCTAATTATGGTGGGGGCACTGTTTATATAATATTTATGATGGGGGCACTGTTTAATTACGGTTTATGATGGGGGCACTGTTTACATAGTGTTTATGATGGTTCACTGTTTAAATAGTGTTTATGATGTGGGCAATGTTTATATAGTATTTATGAGGGGGGCACTGTTAAAATAGGGTTTCTGATGGGGGCACTATTTAAATACGCTTCATGATGGGGCACTGTTTAAATAGTGTTTATGATGGAGGCACTGTTTGTATAGTGTTTATCATGTGGGCACTTTTTAAATAGGGTTTATGATGGGGGCGCTGTTTATATAGTGTTTATGATGGGGGCACTGTTTAACTAGGGTTTATGATGGGGGCACTGTTTAAATAGTGTTTATGATGTGGCACTGTTTAAATAGTGTTTATGATGGGGCCCTGTTTAAATAGTGTTTATGATGAGGGCACTCTTTAAATAGTGTTTATGATGGGGCATATTTAAATAGGGTGAATGATGGGGCACTGTGTAAATAGTGTTTATGATGGGGGCACTGTTTATATAGTGTTTATGATGGGGGCGCAGTTTAAATACTGTTTATGGTGGGTGCACTGTTTATATAATCTTTATGATGGGCCACTGTTTCAATATTGTTTATGATTGAAGCACTGTTTACATAGTATTTATGATGGGCCGCTCTTTATACAGAGTTTATGATGGGGGCACTGCTTAAATAGTGTTAATGATGGAGCACTGTTTATATAGTGTTTATGATCGTCCACTGTTTAAAAAGTGTTGATGATGGGAGCACTGTTTAAATAATGTTTATGTTGGGGCACTGTTTAAATAGTGTTTATGATGGGGCACTGTTTAAACAGTGTTTATGATGGGGGCACTGTTTATATAATGTTTATGATGGGTGCACTGTTTAAATAATGATTATGATGGGGCACTGTATACATAGTGTTTGTGATGGGGGCACTCTTTAAATTGTGATTGTGATGTGGCACTGTTTAAATAGTGTTTATGATGGGGGCACTGTTTAAATAGTGTTTATGATGGGTCCCTGTTTAAATAGTGTTTATGATGGGGCACTGTTTAATAATGTTTATGTTGGGTCACTGTTTATATAGTGCTTATGATGGGGGCACTGTTTAAATAGTGTTTATGATGGGGCACTGTTTTAATAGTGTTAATGATGGATGCACTGTCTAAATAGGGTTTATGATGGGGGTACTGTTTATATATTGTTTATGATGGGAGTACTATTTATATAGTGTTTAAGATATGGCAATGTTTAAATAGGGTTTATAATGGGTGCACTGTTTAAATTGTGTTTATGATGGGGGCACTGTTTAAATAGGGTTTATGATGGGGGCACTGTTTAAAAAGGGTTTATGATGGGGGCACTGTTAAAATACTGTTTATGATGGACACACTGTTTATATAGTGTTTATGATGGGGCACTGTTTATATAGTGTTTATGATGGGGGCACTGTTTAAATACTGTTTATGATGGAGGCACTGTTTTTATATTGTTTATGATGGGGCACTGTTTATATAGTGTTTATGATGGGGGCAATGTTCAATAACTGATTATGGTGGGGGCACTGTTTATATAATATTTATGATGGGGGCACTGTTTAATTACGGTTTATGATGGGGGCACTGTTTACATAGTGTTTATGATCGAGGTACTGCTCTATAATGTTTGTGATGGGGCACTGTTGAAATAGTGTTTATGATGGGGGCACTGTTTATATAGTATTTATGATGGAGGCACTGTTAAAATAGGGTTTCTGATGTGGGCACTATTTAAATACGCTTCATGATTGGGCACTGTTTAAATAGTGTTTATGATGGGGGCACTGTTTATATAGTGTTTATGATGTGGGCACTTTTTAAATAGGGTTTATGATGGGGGCACTGTTTATATATTGTTTATGATGGGGTACTGATTATATAGTGTTTATGATGTGGGCACTGTTTAAATAGTGTTAATGATGGTGCACTGTTTAACAAGTGTTTCTGATGCGGGAACTGTTTATATAGTGTTTATAGTTGGGGCACTCTTTAAATAGTGTTTATGATGGGTCCCTGTTTAAATAGTGTTTATGATGGGGCACTGTTTAAGTAATGTTTATGATGGGGCACTGTTTAAATAGTGTTTATGATGGGGCACTGTTTTAATAGTGTTAATGATGGGTGCACTGTCTAAATAGGGTTTACTATGGGGGTACTGTTTAAATATTGTTCATTATGAGGGCACAGTTTATATAGTGTTTATGATGGGGCACTGTTTAAATAGGGTTTATAATGGGGGCACTGTTTAACTTGTGTTTATGATGGGGGCACTGTTTAAATAGGGTTTATGATGGGGGCACTGTTTAAAAAGGGTTTATGACGTGGGCACTGTTTAAATACTGTTTATGATGGAGGCACCGTTTATATAGTGTTTATGATGGGGCACTGTTTATATAGTGTTTATGATGGGGGCACTGTTCAAATACTGATTATGGTGGGTGCACTGTTTATATAATATATATGATGGGGGCACTGTTTAATTACGGTTTATGATGGGGGCACTGTTTACATAGTGTTTATGATGGAGGCACTGTTTATATAGTGTTTATGATGGTTCACTGTTTAAATAGTGTTTATGATGGGGGCACTGTTTATATAGTATTTATGAGGGGGGCACTGTTTAAATAGGGTTTCTGATGGGGGGCACTATTTAAATACGCTTCATGATGGGGCACTGTTTAAATAGTGTTTATGATGGAGGCACTGTTTATATAGTGTTTATGATGTGGGCACTTTATAAATAGGGTTTATGATGGGGGCGCTGTTTATATATTGTTTATGATGGGGTACTGTTTATATAGTGTTTATGATGGGGGCACTGCTTAAATAGTGTTAATGATGGTGCACTGTTTATATAGAGTTTATGATGGGGCACTCTTTAACAAGTGTTTATGATGTGGGCACTGTTTAAATAGTTTTTATGATGGGGGCACTTTTTAAAACTTTTTGATGATGGGGGAACTGTTTAAATAAAGTTTATGATGGGTGCACCGTTTAAATAATGTTTATGATGGGGCACTGCTTATATAGTGTTTTTGATGGGGGCACTGTTTAAATAGTGTTTATGACGGGGCACTGTTTAAATAGTGTTAATGATGGGGGCACTGTCTAAATAGGGTTTATGATGGGGGCACTGTTTAAATATTGTTTATGATGGAGGCACTGTTTATATAGTGTTTATGATGGGGGCACTGTTTAAGTAGGTTTTATAATGGGGGCACTGTTTAATTAGTGTTTATGATGATTGCACTGTTTAAATAGGGTGTATGATGGGGGCACTGTTTAAATAGGGTTTATGATGGGGGCACTGTTTAAACTGTATTATGATGGGGACAATTTTTATATAATGTTTATGTTGGGTGCTCTGTTTAAATAATGTTTCTGATGGGGCACTTTATACATAGTGTTTGTAATGGGGGCACTCTTTAAATAGTGATTATGATGGGGCACTGTTTAAGTAGTGTTTACGATGGGGGCACTGTCTAAATAGTGTTTATGATGGGTCCCTGTTTAAATAGTGTTTATGATGGGGCACTGTTTAAATAGGGTTTATAATGGGGGCACTGTTGAAATTGTGTTTATGATGGGTGCACTGTTTAAATAGGGTTTCTGATGGGGGCACTGTTTAAAAAGTGTTTATGACGGGGGCACTGTTTAAATGCTGTTTATGATGGAGGCACCGTTTATATAGTGTTTATGCTGGGGCACTGTTTATATAGTGTTTATGATGGGGGCACTGTTTAAATATTGTTTATGATGGAGGAACTGTTTATATAGTGTTTATGATGGGGCACTGTTTATACAGTGTTTATGATGGAGGCACTGTTCAAATTCTAATTATGGTGGGGGCACTGTTTATATAATATTTATGATGGGGGCACTGTTTAATTACGGTTTATGATGGGGGCACTGTTTACATAGTGTTTATGATGGTTCACTGTTTAAATAGTGTTTATGATGTGGGCAATGTTTATATAGTATTTATGAGGGGGGCACTGTTAAAATAGGGTTTCTGATGGGGGCACTATTTAAATACGCTTCATGATGGGGCACTGTTTAAATAGTGTTTATGATGGAGGCACTGTTTGTATAGTGTTTATCATGTGGGCACTTTTTAAATAGGGTTTATGATGGGGGCGCTGTTTATATAGTGTTTATGATGGGGCACTGTTTATATAGTGTTTATGATGGGGGCACTGTTTAAATAGGGTTTATGATTGAGGACAAAACAAAAACAGAATTACCTGGAAAAACTCAGCAGGTCTGGTAGCATCGGTGGAGAAGAAATCACTTAACGTTTCGAGTCTTCATGACCTTTCGGCAGAACTGAGTATAGTTAGGAGGAAGGTGAAATATCAGCTGGTCTAAGGTGGGGGGGCGGGGTGATAGAAGTTGAGGGTGTGGTGATTTTGGAGATAAGCAAGCAGTGATAGGAGCAGATAATCCAAAGATGTCACAGTCAATAGGATCAAAGAGGTGTTGAAGGTCGTGATATTGTCTAAGAAATGTGCTAATTAAGAATGGAAGACAGGATACTCAAGGTACGGCTCTAGTGGGGGAGGGGTGGAAAGACTAACAAAGTTTTAGTTTTAGATTTAAAAATAATGGAAATAGGTGGGAAAAGAAGAATCTATATAAATTATTTGAATAAAAGTGAGTGGGGAGGAATGGAGTGGGGATGGGGATGGGGGAGTTTAAGATCTAAAGTTGTTGAATTCAATATTCAGACCAGAAGGCTGTAAAGTGCCTGATCGGAAGATGAGGTGCTGTTCCTCCAGTTTTCGTTGGGCTTCACTGGATCAATGCAGCAAGCCAAGGACAGACATGTGGGCAAGAGAACAGGGTGGAGTGTTAAAATGGCAAGTGACAGGGAGGTTTGGGTCTTTCTTGCAGACAAACCGCAGGTGTTCTGCAAAGCGGTCGCCTAGTTTGCGTTTGGTCTCTCCAATGTAGAGGAGACCGCATTGGGAGCACCGAATGCAGTAGACTAAGTTAGGGGAAATGCAAGTGAAATGCTGCTTCACTTGAAAGGAGTGTTTGGGCCCTTGGACGGTGAGGAGAGAGGAAGTGAAGGGGCAGGTGTTGCATCTTCTGCGTGGGCATGGGGAGATGCCATAGGTGGGGGTTGAGGAGTAGGGGGTGATGGAGGAGTGGACCAGGGTGTCCCGGAGGGAACAATCCCTACGGAATTCCGTCAGGGGGGGATGAAGTGAAGATGTGTTTGGTGGTGGCATCATGCTGGAGTTGGCGGAAATGGCGGAGGAAGATCCTTTGATTGCGGAGGCTGGTGCGGTGATAAGTGAGGACAAGGGGGACCCTATCATGTTTCTGGGAAGGAGGAGAAGGCGTGAGGGAGGATGCGCGGGATATGGGGCGGACACGGTTGAGGGCCCTGTCAATGACCGTGGGTGGAAAACCTCGGTTAAGGAAGAAGGAGGGCATGTCAGAGGCGCTGTTTTTGAAGGTAGTGTCATCAGAACAGATGCGACGGAGGCGAAGGAACTGAGAGAATGGGATGGAGTCTTTACAGGAAGCGGGGTGTGAGGAGCTGTAGTCGAGGTAGCTGTGGGAGTCGGTAGGCTTGTAATGGATATTGGTGGGCAGTCTATAATCAGAAATTGAGACAGAGAGTTCAAGGAAGGGAAGGGAAGTGTCAGAGATGGACCATGTGAAAATGATGGAGGGGTGGAGATTGGAAGCAAAATTAATAAATTTTTCCAGGTCCCGACGAGAGCATGAAGCAGCACCGAAGTAATCATCGATGTACCGGAGAAAGAGTTGTGGGAGGGGGCCGGAGTAGGACTGGAACAAGGAATGTTCCACATACGCCATAAAGAGACAGGCATAGCTGGGGCCCATACGGGCACGCATAGCCACAACATTTCTTTGGAGGAAGTGAGAGGAGTTAAAGGAGAAATTGTTCAGTGTGAGAACAAGTTCAGCCAGACGGAGGAGAGTAGTGGTGGATGGGGATTGTTCGGGCCTCTGTTCAAAGAAGAAGCTAAGGGCCCTCAGACCATCCTGGTGGGGGATGGAGGTGTAGAGGGATTGGACATCCATGGTGAAGAGGAAGCGGTTGGGGCCAGGGAACTGGAAATTGTTGACGTGACGTAAGGTGTCAGAGGAATCACGGATGTAGGTGGGAAGGGACTGGACAAGGGGAGAGAGAAGGGAATCAAGATAATGAGAAATGAGTTCCGTGGGGCAGAAACAGGCTGACACGATCGGTCTGCCAGGACAGTTCTGTTTGTGGATTTTGGGTAGGAGGTAGAAGCGGGCCATCCGAGGTTGGGCGACTATCAAGTTGGAAGCTGTGGGGGGAAGATTTCCAGAGGAGATGAGGTCAGTGACAGTCCTGGAAACAATGGCTTGATGTTCTGTGGTGGGGTCATGGTCCAGGGAGAGGTAGGAGGAATTGTCTGTGAGTTGACGATCAACCTCCGCGAGGTAGAGGTCAATGCGCCAGACAACATCAGTACCACCCTTGTCAGCGGGTTTGATGACAATGTTGGGGTTGGACCTGAGAGAACGGAGTGCAGTGAGTTCAGAGAGAGACAGATTAGAATGGGTGAGAGGAGCAGAGAAATTGAGACGGCTAATGTCACGCCGACAGTTCTCAATGAAAAGATCAAGAGAAGGTAAGAATCCAGAGGGAGGGGTCCAGGTGGAGGGAGAATATTGGAGGTGGGTAAAAGGATGCGTTGAACGGGGAGAGGACTCCTGCTCAAAGAAGTGAGCACGGAGACAAAGACGGCGGAAGAAGAGTTCAGCATCATGCCGAGCCTGAAATTTATTGAGATGAGGGCATAAGGGTATGAAACTAAGTCCTTTGCTGAGCACTGAACGTTCAGCATCGGAGAGGGTAAGGTCAGGGGGTAAAGTGAATACGCGGCTGGGGCTGAGATTGGAAGATGGGGTGGGGACGGAGGGACAAGCAGGGGTGGAGGGTCCCAGATGGGTGTTGGTGTCGATAAGTTGTTGGAGCTTGCGTTCCTTAGCACTTGAGAGAAAGAGAAAAAGTTTCTTGTTGAGGCGACGGATGAGGTGAAGAATAAAATGAAACTGGGGGCACGCACAGCTTTGAGAAAGGGTGCGGCAGTGCTGCTGGAGGGAGAGATCGAGTGTGTTCATAGGGCGGCGCATGGCACTGACTGTGGATCTCAGAATGCGACGGGAACAGCAGTCCGAGAAACGTTTTATGTCCCGGAGATACCTGTAATCCTGGGTGGGTTCGAAACAAGAGGAATGGAATTTCAGTTGAAATCCACGTGGGGTGAGTCAGAGACGGAGACAGTCACTGAGAAAGGAGATATGTCTGTGAAAGCGGGTTTTAGTAAACACCTTGTCAAACACCAGGAGAGAAATGGAAAGCAATGAAGGACAGCAGGGCAGAAGAGGCAGGCGGAAATCCTGTCGGAGAACAGAACAATACTTCTTCAGAGAGGGCATTTCTTGAAGAGAGGTGCAGGGTTTATGATTGATGCACTGTTTATATAGTGTTTATGATGGGGGCACTGCTTAAATAGTGTTAATGATGGGGGCACTGTTTAAATATGGTTTATGATGGGGGCACCGTTTAAATTGTGTTTATGATGGGAGCACTGTTTAAATAGGGTTTATGATGGGGGCCGTGTTTAGATAGTGTTTATGATGGGGGAACTGTTTATATAGTGTTTAAGATGGGGCACTGTTTAAATAGTGTTTATGATGGGACACTGTTTAAATAGGGTTCATGATGGGGGAACGATTTAAATTGTGTTTATGATGGGGGCACTGTTTAAATTGTGTTCATGATGGGGCACTGTTTATATAGTGTTTATGATGGGGCACTGTTTATATAGTGTTTATGATGGGGGCACTGCTTATATAGTGTTTATGATGGGGGCAGTGTTTAAATATGGTTTATGATGGGGGCACCGTTTAAATTGTGTTTATGATGGGTGCACTGTTTAAATAGGGTTTATGATGGGGGCCGTGTTTATATAGTGTTTATGATGGGGGAACTGTTTATATAGTGTTTATGATGGGGCACTGTTTAAATAGTGTTTATGATGGGACACTGTTGAAATAGGGTTCATGATGGGGGAACGATTTAAATTGTGTTTATGATGGGGGCACTGTTTAAATTGTGTTCATGATGGGGCACTGTTTATATAGTGTTTATGATGGCGGCACTGGTTAAACAGTGTTTATGATGGGGGCGCTGTTTATATAGGGTTTATGATCGGACACTGTATATAGTGTTTATGATGGGGGCAATGTTTTAATAGTGTTTATGATGAGGCACTGTTTAGATAGGGTTTACGATGGGGGCACCGTTTAAATTGTGTTTATGATGGGGGCACTGTTTATATAATTTTTATGATGGGGGCACTGTTTATATAGTGTTTATGATGGGGCACTGTTTAAATAGGGTTTATGATGGAGGCACTGTTTAAATGGTGTTTATGATGGGGGCACTGTTTATATAGTGTTTATGATGGGGGCACTGTTTATATAGTGTTTACGATGGGGCACTGCTTATATAGTGTTTATGATGGGGGCGCTGCTTATATAGGGTTTATGATGGGGGCACGGCTTAAATAGTGTTAATGATGGGGCACTGTTTCTATAGTGTTTATGATGGGGCACTGTTTATACAGTGTTTATGATGGGGGCGCTGTTTATATAGTGTTTATGATGGGGGCACTGTTTAAATATGGTTTATGATGGGGGCATCATTTAAATTGTGTTAATGATGGGCGCACTGTTTAAATAGTGTTTATGATGGGGGCAGTGTTTCTATAGTGTTTATGAAGGGGGCACTGTTTAAATAGTGTTTATGATGGGGGCACTGTTTATATAGTGTTTATGATGGGGCACTGTTTATATAGGGTTTATGTTGAGGCACTGTTTAAATAGGGGTTATGATGGGTGCACCATTAAAATTGTGTTTTTGATGGGGGCACTGTTTGAATTGTATTTATGGTTGGGGCAGTGTTTATATAGTATTTATGATGGGGGCACTGTTTAAATAGTGTTTATGGTGTGGGCAGTGTTTATATAGTGTTTGTGATGGAGGCACTGTTTAAACAGTGTTTATGATGGGGCGCGGTTTATATAGGGTTTATGATGGGACACTGTTTATATACTGTTTATGATGGGGGTACTGTTTAAATACTGTTTATGATGAGGCACTGTTTAAATAGGGTTTACGATGGTGGCTCCGTTTAAAATTGTGTTTATGATGGGGGCACTGTATATATAGAGTTAATCATGGGGGCACTGTTTATATAGTGTATATAATGGGGCACTGTTTAAATAGGGTTTATGATGGAGGCACTGGTTAAATAGTGTTTATGATGGGGGCACTGTTTTTATAGTGTTTATGATGGGGCGCTGTTTATATAGTGTTCATGATGGGGGCACTGTTTAAATATTGTTTATGATGGAGGCACTGTTTATATAGTGTTTATGATGGGGGCACTGTTTAAGTAGGGTTTATAATGGGGGCACTGTTTAACTAGCGTTTATGATGGGGGCACTGTTTAAATAGGGTGTATGATGGGGACACTGGTTAAACAGTGTTTATGATGGGGGCGCTGTTTATATAGGGTTTATGATCGGACACTGTATATATTGTTTATGATGGGGGCACTGTTTTAATAGTGTTTATGATGAGGCACTGTTTAGATAGGGTTTACGATGGGGGCACCGTTTAAATTGTGTTTATGATGGGGGCACTGTTTATATAGTGTTTATGATGGGGGCACTGTTTATATAGTGTTTATGATGGGGCACTGTTTAAATAGGGTTTATGATGGAGGCACTGTTTAAATGGTGTTTATGATGGGGGCACTGTTTATATAGTGTTTATGATGGGGGCACTGTTTATATAGTGTTTACGATGGGGCACTGCTTATATAGTGTTTGTGATGGGGGCGCTGTTTATATAGGGTTTATGATGGGGGCACGGCTTAAATAGTGTTAATGATGGGGCACTGTTTCTATAGTGTTTATGATGGGGCACTGTTTATACAGTGTTTATGAAGGGGGCGCTGTTTATATAGTGTTTATGATGGGGGCACTGTTTAAATATGGTTTATGATGGGGGCATCGTTTAAATTGTGTTAATGATGGGCGCACTGTTTAAATAGTGTTTATGATGGGGCAGTGTTTCTATAGTGTTTATGAAGGGGGCACTGTTTAAATAGTGTTTATGATGGGGGCACTGTTTATATAGTGTTTATGATGGGGCACTGTTTATATAGGGTTTATGTTGGGCACTGTTTAAATAGGGGTTATGATGGGTGCACCATTAAAATTGTGTTTATGATGGGGGCACTGTTTGAATTGTATTTATGGTTGGGGCAGTGTTTATATAGTGTTTATGATGGGGGCACTGTTTAAATAGTGTTTATGGTGTGGGCAGTGTTTATATAGTGTTTGTGATGGAGGCACTGTTTGAACAGTGCGTATGATGGGGCGCGGTTTATATAGGGTTTATGATGGGACACTGTTTATATAGTGTTTATGATGGGGGTACTGTTTAAATACTGTTTATGATGAGGCACTGTTTAAGTAGGTTTTACGATGGTGGCACCGTTTAAATTGTGTTTATGATGGGGGCACTGTTTATATAGTGTTTACGATGGGGCACTGCTTATATAGTGTTTATGATGGGGGCGCTGTTTATATAGGGTTTATGATGGGGGCACGGCTTAAATAGTGTTAATGATGGGGCACTGTTTCTATAGTGTTTATGATGGGGCACTGTTTATACAGTGTTTATGATGGGGGCGCTGTTTATATAGTGTTTATGATGGGGGCACTGTTTAAATATGGTTTATGATGGGGGCATCATTTAAATTGTGTTAATGATGGGCGCACTGTTTAAATAGTGTTTATGATGGGGGCAGTGTTTCTATAGTGTTTATGAAGGGGGCACTGTTTAAATAGTGTTTATGATGGGGGCACTGTTTATATAGTGTTTATGATGGGGCACTGTTTATATAGGGTTTATGTTGAGGCACTGTTTAAATAGGGGTTATGATGGGTGCACCATTAAAATTGTGTTTTTGATGGGGGCACTGTTTGAATTGTATTTATGGTTGGGGCAGTGTTTATATAGTATTTATGATGGGGGCACTGTTTAAATAGTGTTTATGGTGTGGGCAGTGTTTATATAGTGTTTGTGATGGAGGCACTGTTTAAACAGTGTTTATGATGGGGCGCGGTTTATATAGGGTTTATGATGGGACACTGTTTATATACTGTTTATGATGGGGGTACTGTTTAAATACTGTTTATGATGAGGCACTGTTTAAATAGGGTTTACGATGGTGGCTCCGTTTAAAATTGTGTTTATGATGGGGGCACTGTATATATAGAGTTAATCATGGGGGCACTGTTTATATAGTGTATATAATGGGGCACTGTTTAAATAGGGTTTATGATGGAGGCACTGGTTAAATAGTGTTTATGATGGGGGCACTGTTTTTATAGTGTTTATGATGGGGCGCTGTTTATATAGTGTTCATGATGGGGGCACTGTTTAAATATTGTTTATGATGGAGGCACTGTTTATATAGTGTTTATGATGGGGGCACTGTTTAAGTAGGGTTTATAATGGGGGCACTGTTTAACTAGCGTTTATGATGGGGGCACTGTTTAAATAGGGTGTATGATGGGGACACTGGTTAAACAGTGTTTATGATGGGGGCGCTGTTTATATAGGGTTTATGATCGGACACTGTATATATTGTTTATGATGGGGGCACTGTTTTAATAGTGTTTATGATGAGGCACTGTTTAGATAGGGTTTACGATGGGGGCACCGTTTAAATTGTGTTTATGATGGGGGCACTGTTTATATAGTGTTTATGATGGGGGCACTGTTTATATAGTGTTTATGATGGGGCACTGTTTAAATAGGGTTTATGATGGAGGCACTGTTTAAATGGTGTTTATGATGGGGGCACTGTTTATATAGTGTTTATGATGGGGGCACTGTTTATATAGTGTTTACGATGGGGCACTGCTTATATAGTGTTTGTGATGGGGGCGCTGTTTATATAGGGTTTATGATGGGGGCACGGCTTAAATAGTGTTAATGATGGGGCACTGTTTCTATAGTGTTTATGATGGGGCACTGTTTATACAGTGTTTATGATGGGGGCGCTGTTTATATAGTGTTTATGATGGGGGCACTGTTTAAATATGGTTTATGATGGGGGCATCGTTTAAATTGTGTTAATGATGGGCGCACTGTTTAAATAGTGTTTATGATGGGGCAGTGTTTCTATAGTGTTTATGAAGGGGGCACTGTTTAAATAGTGTTTATGATGGGGGCACTGTTTATATAGTGTTTATGATGGGGCACTGTTTATATAGGGTTTATGTTGGGGCACTGTTTAAATAGGGGTTATGATGGGTGCACCATTAAAATTGTGTTTATGATGGGGGCACTGTTTGAATTGTATTTATGGTTGGGGCAGTGTTTATATAGTGTTTATGATGGGGGCACTGTTTAAATAGTGTTTATGGTGTGGGCAGTGTTTATATAGTGTTTGTGATGGAGGCACTGTTTGAACAGTGCGTATGATGGGGCGCGGTTTATATAGGGTTTATGATGGGACACTGTTTATATAGTGTTTATGATGGGGGTACTGTTTAAATACTGTTTATGATGAGGCACTGTTTAAGTAGGTTTTACGATGGTGGCACCGTTTAAATTGTGTTTATGATGGGGGCACTGTTTATATAGGGTTTATCATGGGGGCACTGTGTATATAGTGTTTATAATGGGGCACTGTTTAAATAGGGCTTATGATGGAGGCACTGTTTAAATAGTGTTTATGATGGGGGCACTGTTTTTACAGTGTTTATGATGGGGCGCTGTTTATATAGTGTTCATGATGGGGGCACTGTTTAAATAGGGTTTATGATGGGGGCACTGTTTTAATAGGGTTAATGATGGGCGCGCTGTTCATATAGTGTTCATGATGCGGGCATTGTTTATATAGTGTTTGTGATGCGGGCACTGTTTATAAAGTGTTTATGATGGGGGCACTGTTTATATAGTGTTTATGCTGGGGGTGCTGTATTATATAGTGTTTATGACGGGGGCGCTGTTTATAAAGTGTTTATGAAGGTGGCACTGTTTTAATAGTGTTCATGATGGGGCACTGTTTAAATAGTGTTTATGATGGGGCACTATTTAAATAGTGTTTATGATGGGCACTGTTTAAATACTGTTTATGATGGGGCACTGTTTAAATAGTGTTTATGATGGGGCACTGTTTAAATAGTGTTTATGGAGGGGCACTGTTTAAATAGTGTTTATGATGCGGGCACTGTTTATATAGTGTTTATGATGGGGGCACTGTTTATATAGCGTTTATGATGGGGCACTGTTTAAATAGGGTTTATGATGGAGGCACTGTTTAAATGGTGTTTATGATGGGGGCACTGTTTATATAGTGTTTATGATGGGGCACTGTTTATATAGGGTTTATGTTGGGGCACTGTTTAAATAGGGGTTATGATGGGTGCACCATTAAAATTGTGTTTTTGATGGGGGCACTGTTTGAATTGTATTTATGGTTGGGGCAGTGTTTATATAGTATTTATGATGGGGGCACTGTTTAAATAGTGTTTATGGTGTGGGCAGTGTTTATATAGTGTTTGTGATGGAGGCACTGTTTAAACAGTGTTTATGATGGGGCGCGGTTTATATAGGGTTTATGATGGGACACTGTTTATATACTGTTTATGATGGGGGTACTGTTTAAATACTGTTTATGATGAGGCACTGTTTAAATAGGGTTTACGATGGTGGCTCCGTTTAAAATTGTGTTTATGATGGGGGCACTGTATATATAGAGTTAATCATGGGGGCACTGTTTATATAGTGTATATAATGGGGCACTGTTTAAATAGGGTTTATGATGGAGGCACTGGTTAAATAGTGTTTATGATGGGGGCACTGTTTTTATAGTGTTTATGATGGGGCGCTGTTTATATAGTGTTCATGATGGGGGCACTGTTTAAATATTGTTTATGATGGAGGCACTGTTTATATAGTGTTTAAGATGGGGGCACTGTTTAAGTAGGGTTTATAATGGGGGCACTGTTTAACTAGCGTTTATGATGGGGGCACTGTTTAAATAGGGTGTATGATGGGGACACTGGTTAAACAGTGTTTATGATGGGGGCGCTGTTTATATAGGGTTTATGATCGGACACTGTATATATTGTTTATGATGGGGGCACTGTTTTAATAGTGTTTATGATGAGGCACTGTTTAGATAGGGTTTACGATGGGGGCACCGTTTAAATTGTGTTTATGATGGGGGCACTGTTTATATAGTGTTTATGATGGGGGCACTGTTTATATAGTGTTTATGATGGGGCACTGTTTAAATAGGGTTTATGATGGAGGCACTGTTTAAATGGTGTTTATGATGGGGGCACTGTTTATATAGTGTTTATGATGGGGGCACTGTTTATATAGTGTTTACGATGGGGCACTGCTTATATAGTGTTTATGATGGGGGCGCTGTTTATATAGGGTTTATGATGGGGGCACGGCTTAAATAGTGTTAATGATGGGGCACTGTTTCTATAGTGTTTATGATGGGGCACTGTTTATACAGTGTTTATGATGGGGGCGCTGTTTATATAGTGTTTATGATGGGGGCACTGTTTAAATATGGTTTATGATGGGGGCATCTTTTAAATTGTGTTAATGATGGGCGCACTGTTTAAATAGTGTTTATGATGGGGCAGTGTTTCTATAGTGTTTATGAAGGGGGCACTGTTTAAATAGTGTTTATGATGGGGGCACTGTTTATATAGTGTTTATGATGGGGCACTGTTTATATAGGGTTTATGTTGGGGCACTGTTTAAATAGGGGTTATGATGGGTGCACCATTAAAATTGTGTTTATGATGGGGGCACTGTTTGAATTGTATTTATGGTTGGGGCAGTGTTTATATAGTTTTTATGATGGGGGCACTGTTTAAATAGTGTTTATGGTGTGGGCAGTGTTTATATAGTGTTTGTGATGGAGGCACTGTTTGAACAGTGCGTATGATGGGGCGCGGTTTATATAGGGTTTATGATGGGACACTGTTTATATAGTGTTTATGATGGGGGTACTGTTTAAATACTGTTTATGATGAGGCACTGTTTAAGTAGGTTTTACGATGGTGGCACCGTTTAAATTGTGTTTATGATGGGGGCACTGTTTATATAGGGTTTATCATGGGGGCACTGTGTATATAGTGTTTATAATGGGGCACTGTTTAAATAGGGTTTATGATGGAGGCACTGTTTAAATAGTGTTTATGATGGGGGCACTGTTTTTACAGTGTTTATGATGGGGCGCTGTTTATATAGTGTTCATGATGGGGGCACTGTTTTAATAGGGTTTATGATGGGGGCACTGTTTTAATAGGGTTAATGATGGGCGCGCTGTTCATATAGTGTTCATGATGCGGGCATTGTTTATATAGTGTTTGTGATGCGGGCACTGTTTATAAAGTGTTTATGATGGGGGCACTGTTTATATAGTGTTTATGCTGGGGGTGCTGTATTATATAGTGTTTATGACGGGGGCGCTGTTTATAAAGTGTTTATGAAGGTGGCACTGTTTTAATAGTGTTCATGATGGGGCACTGTTTAAATAGTGTTTATGATGGGGCACTATTTAAATAGTGTTTATGATGGGCACTGTTTAAATACTGTTTATGATGGGGCACTGTTTAAATAGTGTTTATGATGGGGCACTGTTTAAATAGTGTTTATGGAGGGGCACTGTTTAAATAGTGTTTATGATGCGGGCACTGTTTATATAGTGTTTATGATGGGGGCACTGTTTATATAGCGTTTATGATGGGGCACTGTTTAAATAGGGTTTATGATGGAGGCACTGTTTAAATGGTGTTTATGATGGGGGCACTGTTTATATAATGTTTATGATGGGGGCACTGTTTATATAGTGTTTACGATGGGGCACTGTTTATATAGTGTTTATGATGGGGGCGCTGTTTATATAGGGTTTATGATGGGGGCACGGCTTAAATAGTGTTAATGATGGGGCACTGTTTCTATAGTGTTTATGATGGGGCACTGTTTATACAGTGTTTATGATGGGGGCGCTGTTTATATAGTGTTTATGATGGGGGCACTGTTTAAATATGGTTTATGATGGGGGCATCGTTTAAATTGTGTTAATGATGGGCGCACTGTTTAAATAGTGTTTATGATGGGGGCAGTGTTTCTATAGTGTTAATGAAGGGGGCACTGTTTAAATAGTGTTTATGATGGGGCACTGTTTATATAGGGTTTATGTTGGGGCACTGTTTAAATAGGGGTTATGATGGGTGCACCATTAAAATTGTGATTATGATGGGGGCACTGTTTGAATTGTATTTATGGTTGGGGCAGTGTTTATATAGTGTTTATGATGGGGGCACTGTTTAAATAGTGTTTATGGTGTGGGCAGTGTTTATATAGTGTTTGTGATGGAGGCACTGTTTAAACAGTGTTTATGATGGGGCGCGGTTTATATAGGGTTTATGATGGGACACTGTTTATATACTGTTTATGATGGGGGTACTGTTTAAATACTGTTTATGATGAGGCACTGTTTAAATAGGGTTTACGATGGTGGCTCCGTTTAAAATTGTGTTTATGATGGGGGCACTGTATATATAGAGTTAATCATGGGGGCACTGTTTATATAGTGTATATAATGGGGCACTGTTTAAATAGGGTTTATGATGGAGGCACTGGTTAAATAGTGTTTATGATGGGGGCACTGTTTTTATAGTGTTTATGATGGGGCGCTGTTTATATAGTGTTCATGATGGGGGCACTGTTTAAATATTGTTTATGATGGAGGCACTGTTTATATAGTGTTTATGATGGGGGCACTGTTTAAGTAGGGTTTATAATGGGGGCACTGTTTAACTAGCGTTTATGATGGGGGCACTGTTTAAATAGGGTGTATGATGGGGACACTGGTTAAACAGTGTTTATGATGGGGGCGCTGTTTATATAGGGTTTATGATCGGACACTGTATATATTGTTTATGATGGGGGCACTGTTTTAATAGTGTTTATGATGAGGCACTGTTTAGATAGGGTTTACGATGGGGGCACTGTTTATATAGTGTTTATGATGGGGCACTGTTTAAATAGGGTTTATGATGGAGGCACTGTTTAAATGGTGTTTATGATGGGGGCACTGTTTATATAGTGTTTATGATGGGGGCACTGTTTATATAGTGTTTACGATGGGGCACTGCTTATATAGTGTTTATGATGGGGGCGCTGTTTATATAGGGTTTATGATGGGGGCACGGCTTAAATAGTGTTAATGATGGGGCACTGTTTCTATAGTGTTTATGATGGGGCACTGTTTATACAGTGTTTATGATGGGGGCGCTGTTTATATAGTGTTTATGATGGGGGCACTGTTTAAATATGGTTTATGATGGGGGCATCGTTTAAATTGTGTTAATGATGGGCGCACTGTTTAAATAGTGTTTATGATGGGGGCAGTGTTTCTATAGTGTTAATGAAGGGGGCACTGTTTAAATAGTGTTTATGATGGGGGCACTGTTTATATAGTGTTTATGATGGGGCACTGTTTATATAGGGTTTATGTTGGGGCACTGTTTAAATAGGGGTTATGATGGGTGCACCATTAAAATTGTGTTTATGATGGGGGCACTGTTTGAATTGTATTTATGATTGGGGCAGTGTTTATATAGTGTTTATGATGGGGGCACTGTTTAAATAGTGTTTATGGTGTGGGCAGTGTTTATATAGTGTTTGTGATGGAGGCACTGTTTGAACAGTGCGTATGATGGGGCACTGTTTATATAGGGTTTATGATGGGACACTGTTTATATAGTGTTTATGATGGGGGTACTGTTTAAATACTGTTTATGATGAGGCACTGTTTAAGTAGGTTTTACGATGGTGGCACCGTTTAAATTGTGTTTATGATGGGGGCACTGTTTATATAGGGTTTATCATAGGGGCACTGTTTATATAGTGTTTATAATGGGGCACTGTTTAAATAGGGTTTATGATGGAGGCACTGTTTAAATAGTGTTTATGATGGGGGCACTGTTTTTACAGTGTTTATAATGGGGCGCTGTTTATATAGTGTTCATGATGGGGGCACTGTTTTAATAGGGTTTATGATGGGGGCACTGTTTTAATAGGGTTAATGATGGGCGCGCTGTTCATATAGTGTTCATGATGTGGGCATTGTTTATATAGTGTTTGTGATGCGGGTATTGTTTATAAAGTGTTTATGATGGGGGCACTGTTTATATAGTGTTTATGCTGGGGGTGCTGTTTATATAGTGTTTATGATGGGGGCGCTGTTTATAAAGTGTTTATGAAGGTGGCACTGTTTTAATAGTGCTCATGATGGGGCACTGTTTAAATAGTGTTTATGATGGGGCACTGTTTAAATAGTGTTTATGATGGGCACTGTTTAAATACTGTTTATGATGGGGCACTGTTTAAATAGTGTTTATGATGGGGCACTGTTTAAATAGTGTTTATGGAGGGGCACTGTTTAAATAGTGTTTATGATGCGGGCACTGTTTATATAGTGTTTATGATGGGGGCACTGTTTATATAGCGTTTATGATGGGGCACTGTTTAAATAGGATTTATGATGGAGGCACTGTTTAAATGGTGTTTATGATGGGGGCACTGTTTATATAGTGTTTATGATGGGGGCACTGTTTATATAGTGTTTACGATGGGGCACTGTTTATATAGTGTTTATGATGGGGGCGCTGTTTATATAGGGTTTATGATGGGGGCACGGCTTAAATAGTGTTAATGATGGGGCACTGTTTCTATAGTGTTTATGATGGGGCACTGTTTATACAGTGTTTATGATGGGGGCGCTGTTTATATAGTGTTTATGATGGGGGCACTGTTTAAATATGGTTTATGATGGGGGCATCGTTTAAATTGTGTTAATGATGGGCGCACTGTTTAAATAGTGTTTATGATGGGGGCAGTGTTTCTATAGTGTTAATGAAGGGGGCACTGTTTAAATAGTGTTTATGATGGGGGCACTGTTTATATAGTGTTTATGATGGGGCACTGTTTATATAGGGTTTATGTTGGGGCACTGTTTAAATAGGGGTTATGATGGGTGCACCATTAAAATTGTGTTTATGATGGGGGCACTGTTTGAATTGTATTTATGGTTGGGGCAGTGTTTATATAGTGTTTATGATGGGGGCACTGTTTAAATAGTGTTTATGGTGTGGGCAGTGTTTATATAGTGTTTGTGATGGAGGCACTGTTTAAACAGTGTTTATGATGGGGCTCGGTTTATATAGGGTTTATGATGGGACACTGTTTATATAGTGTTTATGATGGGGGTACTGTTTAAATACTGTTTATGATGAGGCACTGTTTAAATAGGGTTTACGATGGTGGCTCCGTTTAAAATTGTGTTTATGATGGGGGCACTGTATATATAGAGTTAATCATGGGGGCACTGTTTATATAGTGTATATAATGGGGCACTGTTTAAATAGGGTTTATGATGGAGGCACTGGTTAAATAGTGTTTATGATGGGGGCACTGTTTTTATAGTGTTTATGATGGGGCGCTGTTTATATAGTGTTCATGATGGGGGCACTGTTTAAATATTGTTTATGATGGAGGCACTGTTTATATAGTGTTTATGATGGGGGCACTGTTTAAGTAGGGTTTATAATGGGGGCACTGTTTAACTAGCGTTTATGATGGGGGCACTGTTTAAATAGGGTGTATGATGGGGACACTGGTTAAACAGTGTTTATGATGGGGGCGCTGTTTATATAGGGTTTATGATCGGACACTGTATATATTGTTTATGATGGGGGCACTGTTTTAATAGTGTTTATGATGAGGCACTGTTTAGATAGGGTTTACGATGGGGGCACCGTTTAAATTGTGTTTATGATGGGGGCACCGTTTAAATTGTGTTTATGATGGGGGCACTGTTTATATAGTGTTTATGATGGGGGCACTGTTTATATAGTGTTTATGATGGGGCACTGTTTAAATAGGGTTTATGATGGAGGCACTGTTTAAATGGTGTTTATGATGGGGGCACTGTTTATATAGTGTTTATGATGGGGGCACTGTTTATATAGTGTTTACGATGGGGCACTGTTTATATAGTGTTTATGATGGGGGCGCTGTTTATATAGGGTTTATGATGGGGGCACGGCTTAAATAGTGTTAATGATGGGGCACTGTTTCTATAGTGTTTATGATGGGGCACTGTTTATACAGTGTTTATGATGGGGGCGCTGTTTATATAGTGTTTATGATGGGGGCACTGTTTAAATATGGTTTATGATGGGGGCATCGTTTAAATTGTGTTAATGATAGGCGCACTGTTTAAATAGTGTTTATGATGGGGGCAGTGTTTCTATAGTGTTAATGAAGGGGGCACTGTTTAAATAGTGTTTATGATGGGGGCACTGTTTATATAGTGTTTATGATGGGGCACTGTTTATATAGGGTTTATGTTGGGGCACTGTTTAAATAGGGGTTATGATGGGTGCACCATTAAAATTGTGTTTATGATGGGGGCACTGTTTGAATTGTATTTATGGTTGGGGCAGTGTTTATATAGTGTTTATGATGGGGGCACTGTTTAAATAGTGTTTATGGTGTGGGCAGTGTTTATATAGTGTTTGTGATGGAGGCACTGTTTGAACAGTGCTTATGATGGGGCGCGGTTTATATAGGGTTTATGATGGGACACTGTTTATATAGTGTTTATGATGGGGGTACTGTTTAAATACTGTTTATGATGAGGCACTGTTTAAATAGGTTTTACGATGGTGGCACCGTTTAAATTGTGTTTATGATGGGGGCACTGGTTATATAGGGTTTATCATGGGGGCACTGTTTATATAGTGTTTATAATGGGGCACTGTTTAAATAGGGTTTATGATGGAGGCACTGTTTAAATAGTGTTTATGATGGGGGCACTGTTTTTACAGTGTTTATGATGGGGCGCTGTTTATATAGTGTTCATGATGGGGGCACTGTTTTAATAGGGTTTATGATGGGGGCACTGTTTTAATAGGGTTAATGATGGGCGCGCTGTTCATATAGTGTTCATGATGCGGGCATTGTTTATATAGTGTTTGTGATGCGGGCACTGTTTATAAAGTGTTATGATGGGGGCACTGTTTATATAGTGTTTATGCTGGGGGTGCTGTTTATATAGTGTTTATGATGGGGGCGCTGTTTATAAAGTGTTTATGAAGGTGGCACTATTTTAATAGTGCTCATGATGGGGCACTGTTTAAATAGTGTTTATGATGGGGGCGCTGTTTATATAGGGTTTATGATGGGGGCACGGCTTAAATAGTGTTAATGATGGGGCACTGTTTCTATAGTGTTTATGATGGGGCACTGTTTATACAGTGTTTATGATGGGGGCGCTGTTTATATAGTGTTTTTGATGGGGGCACTGTTTAAATATGGTTTATGATGGGGGCATCGTTTAAATTGTGTTAATGATGGGCGCACTGTTTAAATAGTGTTTATGATGGGGGCAGTGTTTCTATAGTGTTAATGAAGGGGGCACTGTTTAAATAGTGTTTATGATGGGGGCACTGTTTATATAGTGTTTATGATGGGGCACTGTTTATATAGGGTTTATGTTGGGGCACTGTTTAAATAGGGGTTATGATGGGTGCACCATTAAAATTGTGTTTATGATGGGGGCACTGTTTGAATTGTATTTATGGTTGGGGCAGTGTTTATATAGTGTTTATGATGGGGGCACTGTTTAAATAGTGTTTATGGTGTGGGCAGTGTTTATATAGTGTTTGTGATGGAGGCACTGTTTGAACAGTGCTTATGATGGGGCGCGGTTTATATAGGGTTTATGATGGGACACTTTTTATATAGTGTTTATGATGGGGGTACTGTTTAAATACTGTTTATGATGAGGCACTGTTTAAATAGGTTTTACGATGGTGGCACCGTTTAAATTGTGTTTATGATGGGGGCACTGGTTATATAGGGTTTATCATGGGGGCACTGTTTATATAGTGTTTATAATGGGGCACTGTTTAAATAGGGTTTATGATGGAGGCACTGTTTAAATAGTGTTTATGATGGGGGCACTGTTTTTACAGTGTTTATGATGGGGCGCTGTTTATATAGTGTTCATGATGGGGGCACTGTTTTAATAGGGTTTATGATGGGGGCACTGTTTTAATAGGGTTAATGATGGGCGCGCTGTTCATATAGTGTTCATGATGCGGGCATTGTTTATATAGTGTTTGTGATGCGGGCACTGTTTATAAAGTGTTTATGATGGGGGCACTGTTTATATAGTGTTTATGCTGGGGGTGCTGTTTATATAGTGTTTATGATGGGGGCGCTGTTTATAAAGTGTTTATGAAGGTGGCACTATTTTAATAGTGCTCATGATGGGGCACTGTTTAAATAGTGTTTATGATGGGGCACTGTTTAAATAGTGTTTATGATGGGCACTGTTTAAATACTGTTTATGATGGGGCACTGTTTAAATAGTGTTTATGATGGGGCACTGTTTAAATAGTGTTTATGGAGGGGCACTGTTTAAATAGTGTTTATGATGCGGGCACTGTTTATATAGTGTTTATGATGGGGGCACTGTTTATATAGCGTTTATGATGGGGCACTGTTTAAATAGGTTTTATGATGGAGGCACTGTTTAAATGGTGTTTATGATGGGGGCACTGTTTATATAGTGTTTATGATGGGGGCACTGTTTATATAGTGTTTACGATGGGGCACTGTTTATATAGTGTTTATGATGGGGGCGCTGTTTATATAGGGTTTATGATGGGGGCACGGCTTAAATAGTGTTAATGATGGGGCACTGTTTCTATAGTGTTTATGATGGGGCACTGTTTATACAGTGTTTATGATGGGGGCGCTGTTTATATAGTGTTTATGATGGGGGCACTGTTTAAATATGGTTTATGATGGGGGCATCGTTTAACTTGTGTTAATGATGGGCGCACCGTTTAAATAGTGTTTATGATGGGGGCAGTGTTTCTATAGTGTTAATGAAGGGGGCACTGTTTAAATAGTGTTTATGATGGGGCACTGTTTATATAGTGTTTATGATGGGGCACTGTTTATATAGGGTTTATGTTGGAGCACTGTTTAAATAGGGGTTATGATGGGTGCACCATTAAAATTGTGTTTATGATGGGGGCACTGTTTGAATTGTATTTATGGTTGGGGCTGTGTTTATATAGTGTTTATGATGGGGGCACTGTTTAAATAGTGTTTATGGTGTGGGCAGTGTTTATATAGTGTTTATGTTGGAGGCACTGTTTGAACAGTGTTTATGATGGGGCGCGGTTTATATAGGGTTTATGATGGGACACTGTTTATATAGTGTTTATGATGGGGGTACTGTTTAAATACTGTTTATGATGAGGCACTGTTTAAATAGGTTTTACGATGGTGGCACCGTTTAAATTGTGTTTATGATGGGGGCACTGTTTATATAGGGTTTATCATGGGGGCACTGTTTATATAGTGTTTATAATGGGGCACTGTTTAAATAGGGTTAATGATGTTGGCACTGTTTAAATAGTGTTTATGATGGGGGCACTGTTTTTATAGTGTTTATGATGGGGCGCTGTTTATATAGTGTTCATGATGGGGGCACTGTTTAAATAGGGTTTATGATGGGGGCACTGTTTTAATAGGGTTAATGATGGGCGCGCTGTTTATATAGTGTTCATGATGCGGGCATTGTTTATATAGTGTTTGTGATGCGGGCACTGTTTATAAAGTGTTTATGATGGGGGCACTGTTTATATAGTGTTTATGCTGGGGGTGCTGTTTATATAGTGTTTATGATGGGGGCGCTGTTTATAAAGTGTTTATGAAGGGGGCACTGTTTTAATAGTGTTCATGATGGGGCACTGTTTAAATAGTGTTTATGATGGGGCACTGTTTAAATAGTGTTTATGATGGGCACTGTTTAAATACTGTTTATGATGGGGCACTGTTTAAATAGTGTTTATGATGGGGCACTGTTTAAATAGTGTTTATGGAGGGGCACTGTTTAAATAGTGTTTATGATGCGGGCACTGTTTATATAGTGTTTATGATGGGGGCACTGTTTATATAGCGTTTATGATGGGGCACTGTTTAAATAGGGTTTATGATGGAGGCACTGTTTAAATGGTGTTTATGATGGGTGCACTGTTTATATAGTGTTTATGATGGGGGCACTGTTTATATAGTGTTTACGATGGGGCACTGTTTATATAGTGTTTATGATGGGGGCGCTGTTTATATAGGGTTTATGATGTGGGCACGGCTTAAATAGTGTTAATGATGGGGCACTGTTTCTATAGTGTTTATGATGGGGCACTGTTTATACAGTGTTTATGATGGAGGAGCTGTTTATATAGTGTTTATGATGGGGGCACTGTTTAAATATGGTTTATGATGGGGGCATCGTTTAAATTGTGTTAATGATGGGCGCACTGTTTAAATAGTGTTTATGATGGGGGCAGTGTTTCTATAGTGTTTATGAAGGGGGCACTGTTTAAATAGTGTTTATGATGGGGGCACTGTTTATATAGTGTTTATGATGGGGCACTGTTTATATAGGGTTTATGTTGGGGCACTGTTTAAATAGGGGTTATGATGGGTGCACCATTAAAATTGTGTTTATGATGGGGGCACTGTTTGAATTGTATTTATGTTTGAGGCAGTGTTTATATAGTGTTTATGATGGGGGCACTGTTTAAATAGTGTTTATGGTGTGGGCAGTGTTTATATAGTGTTTATGATGGAGGCACTGTTTGAACAGTGTTTATGATGGGGCGCGGTTTATATAGGGTTTATGATGGGACACTGTTTATATAGTGTTTATGATGGGGGTACTGTTTAAATACTGTTTATGATGAGGCACTGTTTAAATAGGTTTTACGATGGTGGCACCATTTAAATTGTGTTTATGATGGGGGCACTGTTTATATAGGGTTTATCATGGGGGCACTGTTTATATAGTGTTTATAATGGGGCACTGTTTAAATAGGGTTTATGATGGAGGCACTGTTTAAATAGTGTTTATGATGGGGGCACTGTTTTTACAGTGTTTATGATGGGGCGCTGTTTATATAGTGTTCATGATGGGGGCACTTTTTAAATAGGGTTTATGATGGGGGCACTGTTTTAATAGGGTTAATGATGGGCGCGCTGTTTATATAGTGTTCATGATGCGGGCATTGTTTATATAGTGTTTGTGATGCGGGCACTGTTTATAAAGTGTTTATGATGGTGGCACTGTTTATATAGTGTTTATGCTGGGGGTGCTGTTTATATAGTGTTTATGATGGAGGCGCTGTTTATAAAGTGTTTATGAAGGGGGCACTGTTTTAATAGCGTTCATGATGGGGCACTTTTTAAATAATGTTTATGATGGGGGCACTGTTTAAATAGTGTTTATGATGGGGCACTGTTTAAATAGTGTTTATGATGGGGCACTGTTTAAATAGTGTTTATGATGGGCACTGTTTAAATACTGTTTATGATGGGGCACTGTTTAAATAGTGTTTAAGATGGGGCACTGTTTAAATAGTGTTTATGATGGGGCACTGTTTATATAGTGTGTATGATGGGGGCACTATTTAAATAGTGTTTATGATGGGGGCACTGTTTGAATAGTGTTTATGATGGGGGCACTGTTTATATAGTGTTTATGATGGGGGCACGGATTTAAATACTGTTAATGATGGGGGCTCTGTTTAAATAGTGTTTATGATGGGGGCACTGTTTAAATACTGTTTATGTTGGGGGCACTGTTTAATTAGTGTTTATGATGTGGGATCTGTTTATATAGTGTTTATGATGGGGCACTGTTTAAATTGTGTTTATGATGGGGCACTGCCTATATACTGTTTATACTCGGGCACTGTTTAAGTAGTGTTTATGATGGGAGCTCTGACTTATTCGTGTTTATGATGGGGGAACTGTTTATATAGTATTTACGATGAGGAACTGTTAATTTAGTGTGAGCTCTGTGTTCAGTGTGGGCTCAGTGTTCAGTATAGGCTCTGTGTTCAACGTGAGCTCAGTGTTCAGAGTGAGCTTTGTGTTTAGTGTAAGCTTTGTGTTCAGTGTGGGCTCTGTGTGTAGTGTGGGCTCTGCGGTCTGTGCCAGCTCTGTGTTCAGTGTGGGCTCTATGACAATGTGGGCTCTGTGTTCAGTTTATGCTCTGTGTTCAGTGTGGGCTGTATGACAATGTGGGCTCTGTGTTCAGTTTATGCTCTGTGTTCAGTGTGGGCTGTATGACAATGTGGGCTCTGTGTTCAGTTTATGCTCTGTGTTCAGTGTGGGCTCTATGACAATGTGGGCTCTGTGTTCAGTTTATGCTCTGTGTTCAGTGTGGGCTCTATGACAATGTGGGCTCTGTGTTCAGTTTATGCTCTGTGTTCAGTGTGGGCTCTATGACAATGTGGGCTCTGTGTTCAGTTTATGCTCTGTGTTCAGTGTGGGCTCTATGACAATGTGGGCTCTGTGTTCAGTTTATGCTCTGTGTTCAGTGTGGGCTGTATGACAATGTGGGCTCTGTGTTCAGTTTATGCTCTGTGTTCAGTGTGGGCTCTATGACAATGTGGGCTCTGTGTTCAGTTTATGCTCTGTGTTCAGTGTGGGCTCTATGAAAATGTGGGCTCTCCCTTCAGTTTGTGCTCTGCGCTCTGTGCCGGCTCTGTGTTCTGTGCCGGCTCTGTGTCCAGTATGGGCTCTGTGTCCAGTATGGGCTCTGTGTTCATTGTGGGCTCTGTGTTCAGTGTGGGCTCTATGAAAATGTGGGCTCTGCCTTCAGTTTGTGCTCTGTGTTCTGTGCCGGCTCTGTGTTCTGTGCCGGCTCTGTGTCCAGTATGGGCTCTGTGTTCATTGTGGGCTCTGTGTTCAGTGTGGGCTCTGTGTTCAGTGTGGGCTCTGTGTTCAGTGTGAGCTTTGAGTTCAGTGTGGGCTCTATGTTCAGTGTGGGCTCTGTGTTCAGTGCCAACTCTGAGTTCAGTGTGGGCTCTGTGTTCTGTATGGGCACTGCGTTCATTGCCGGCTCCGTATTTAGTGTGTGTTCTGGATCAGTCTGTGCTCTGGTTTCATTGAGGGCTGTGTGTTGCGTGTGAGCTCTATGTTCATTCTGGGCGGTTTGATAGGTTTGCGCTTTATATTTAGGTCGACTTATTTTTTCAGTTTGTGCTCTGTGCTCAGTGATGGCTCTTTGCTCTATCTGAGGTCTGTGTTCTGTGTAAAGTCTGCATTCAGTGTTTGCTCTGCATTCACTGTGAGTCCTGTGTTCATGTTTTCAATGTGGACACTGTGCAACATGTCGGTTATCTATTCAGTGCTGGCTCCGAGTTTATGCTGTGCTCTCTCACCCGGGTGAGCTCCGTGCTTAGTGTGGCCTCTGTATTCATATCGGCTCTTTGTTCAGTGTGGGCTCTGTATTCCGGCTGACCCCATGGTTATCTCAGGGCTCTGTGTTCAGTATGTGCTCAGATCAGTGTGAGCTCTGAGTTTAATGTGGGTCCTATTCAGTGTCGGGTCTGTGTTGAGTGTGGGCTCTGTGCTTATGGTGAGCTCTGTATTCAAGGTAATCTCGTTCAGTCTGGCATCTGTGAACAGTTTCGGCACTGTGGTCCGCGTGAGTTCTGTGTTGACTATTGGCTCTGCGATCACTGTGAGCTCTGTTATTTTTCGAGTATGTGTTTAGGATGATCTCTGTGTTCTGTGTAAGCTCTCTGTCAAGGATGCGCTCTGTGTTCAATGTGGACTCTGTGCTCAGGGTGCACACGATGTTCTGGAAGAACTTTGCGTTAAGGTTGCGCTCTATGTCCAGTCGTAGATCTCTTTTAAGGGTGCGCTCTATGTTCAGAATGAGCTCTGTGTTCAATGTGGGCTCTAGAGTCAGTGTGGGCTCTGTGTTCTGTGGGAGATCTGTGCTCAGTGAGAGCTCCGTGTTCACTCTGGGCTTTCTGTTCAGCAGGAGCTCGTTGCGCACTTTCTGCTCTGTGCGCTGGGTAGGTTCTATCCTCAGTGTGGGCTTTCTGTTCAGTGTGTCCTCTGTGTTCAGTGTCGGCTTTGTGTTCAGTATGGGCTATGTGTTCAGTCTGGGCTCTGTGTTCAGTGTGACCTCTGGGTTCCGTGTGAGGTGTGTGTTCAGTGTGGGCACTGTGTTCAGTGTGGGCTCTGTGTGCAGTGTGGGCTCTGTGTTCAGTGTGGGTTCTGTGTTCAGTGTGGTCTCTGTGTTCCGTGTGAGCTCTGTGTTCAGAGTGAGATCTGAGTTCAGAGTGGGCTCTATGCTCACTGTGGGCTCTGTGTTCGTGTGGGCTCTGTGTTCAGTTTGGGCTCTGTGTTCAGTGTGACTTCTGGGTTCAGTGAGGGCTCTGTGTTCAGTGTGGACTCTGTGTTCAGTGTGAGCTCATTTTTCAGTGTATCCTCTGTGTTCAGTGTGTGCTCTGTGTTCAGTGTGAGCTCATTGTTCAGTGTGGGCACTGTGTTCAGTGTGGGCTCAGTGTTCAGTGTAGGCTCTGTGTTCAGTGTGGGCTCTTTGTTCAGTGTGGGCTCTGTGTTCAGTGTCGGCTCTGTGTTCATTGCCAGCTCTGAGTTCAGTGTGTGCTCTGTGTTCGGTGTGAGCTCTGTGTTCAGTGTGGGTTTTGTGTTAAGTCTGGGATTTGTGTTAAGTGTGTCCTCTTGGATCATTGTTTCCTCTGTGATCAGTGTGGCCTCTATGCTCAGTGTGGCCTCTGAGCTCAGAGTGGGGTCTGTGTTCGGTATGATCTGCGTGCTTAGCGTGGGCTCTGTGATCAGTGCGGGATTTTTGTTCAGGTTGCGGTCTATGTTCAATGTGTGCTCTAGATTCAGGTTGATCTCCCTGTTCAGTGTGGGCTCTGTGTTCAGTCAGGGCTCTGTGTTCAGTGTGGGCTCTGTGTGCAGTGTGGGCTCTGTGTTCAGTGTGGGCTCTGTGTTCACTGCGGGCTCTGTGTTCAGTGTGGTCTCTGTGTTCAGTGTGGGCTTTGTGTTCAGGGTGGGCTCTATACTCTGTGTGGGCTCTATGCTCAGTGTGGGCTTTGTGTTCAATGTGCGCACTGTGTTCAGTCAGGGCTCTGTGTTCAATCTGGCCTCTGAGTTCGGGGTGCGCTCTGTGCTCAGTCAGGGCTTTTGGGCAGCGCGAAATCTGTTTTCATTGTGTCCTCTTTGTTCAGTGCGGACTATGGGACCATTGCTTTCTCTGTGATCAGTGTGTCCTCTGTGTTCAATGGGGGCTCTGTGTTCCGTGTTGTCTCTGTGTTCAGTGTGGGAACAGTGTTCAGTGCGGGCTCTGTGTTCAGTGTGCGCTCAGTGTTCAGTGTGGGCTCTGTGTTCAGTGTGGGCTCTGTGTTCAGTGTGGGCTCTCTGTTCAGTGTTGGCAATGTGTTCAGTGTGGGCTCTGTGTTCAGTGTGGCCTCTGTGCTCTGTGGGGGCTCTGTGCTCAGTGTGGCCTCTGTGTTCACTGTGGGCTCTGTGTTCAGTGTGGGCTCTGTGCTCAGTGTGTGCTCTGTGTTCAGTTTGGGCTCTGTGCTCAGTGTGGGCTCTGTGCTCATTGTGGGCTCTGTGTTCAGTTTGGGCTCTGTGTTCAGTGTGGGCTTTGTGTTAAGTGTGGGCTTTGTGTTGAGTGTGTCCTCTGGGATCATTGTTCCCTATGTGATCAGTGTGGCCTCAATGCTCAGTGTGGGCTCTGGGTTCTGTTTGGGCTTTGTGTTAAGAATGGGCTTTGTATTAAGTGTGTCCTCAGAGATCATTGTGGCCTCTTTGATCAGTGTGGCCTCTATGCTCAGTATGGGTTCAGTGTTCAGTGTGGGCTCAATGTTCAGTGTGGGCTCCGTGCTCAGTGTGGGCTCCGTGTTCAGTGTGTCCTCTGGGATCATTGTTTCCTCTGTGATCAGTGCGACCTCTATGCTCAGTGTGGGCTCTGTGGTCAGGGTGCGCTTTGTGTTCGGTATGATCTGCGTGCTTAGCGTGGGCTCTGCGATTAGTGTGGGGTTTCTGTTCAGGTTGCTTTCTATGTTCAATGTTTGCTCTATATTCAGGGTAATCTCTCTGTTCAGTGTAGGGTCTGTGTTCAGTGTGGGCTCTGTGTTCATTGTGGGCTCTGTGTTCAGTGTGGGCTCTGTGTTCAGTCTGGTCTCTGTGTTCAGTGTGGGCTCTGTGCTCAGTGTGGGCTCTGTGTTCAGTGTGGGCTCTGTGTTCAGTGTGGGCTCTGTGTTCAGTGTGGGCTCAGTGTTCAGTGCGGGCTCTGTGCTCAGTGTGGGCTCTGTGTTCAGTGTGGGCTCTGTGTTCAATGTGCGCTCTGTGTTCAGTCAGGTCTCTATGTTCAGGGAGGGCTCTGTGTTCAGTGTGCCCTCCTTTATAAATGTGGGCTCTGTGCTCAGTCAGGGCTTTTGGGCAGCGCGAGATCTGTGTTCAGTGTGTCCTCTGGGACCATTGCTTTCTCTGTGTTCAGTGTGTCCTCTGTGTTCAGTGTGGGCTCTGTGTTCAGTGTGCGCTCTGTGTTCAGTGCGGGCTCTATGTTCAGTGTGTGCTCTGTGTTCAGTGTGTCCTCTGTGTTCAGTGTGGGCTCTGTGTTCAGTGTGGGCTCAGTGTTCAGTGCGGGCTCTGTGCTCAGTGTGGTCTCTGTGTTCAGTGTGTGCTCAGTGTTCAGTGCGGGCTCTGTGCTCAGTGTGGGCTCTGTGTTCAATGTGGGCTCTGCTTTCAATGTGCGCTCTGTATTCAGTAAGGGCTCTGTGTTCAGTTTGTCTCTGTGTTCAGCGTGGGCTCAGTGTTCAGTGTGCGCTCCTTTATAAATGTGCGCTCTGTGCTCAGTCAGGGCTTTTGGGCAGCGCGAGATCTGTGTTCAGTGTGTCCTCTGTGTTCAGTGTGGCCTCTGGGACCATTGCTTTCTCTGTGATCAGTGTGTCCTCTGTGTTCAGTGGGGGCTCTGTGTTCCGTGTTGTCTCTGTGTTCAGTGTGGGCACTGTGTTCAGTTTGGGCTCTGTGTTCAGTGTGCTATCAGTGTTCAGTGCGGGCTCTATGTTCAGTGTGGGCTATGTGTTCAGTGTGGGCTCTGTGTTCAGTGTGGGCTCTGTGTTCAGTGAGGGCTCTCTGTTCAGTGTTGGCCCTGTGTTCAGTGTGGGCTCTGTGTTCAGTGTGGGCTCTGTGTTCAGTGTGCGCTCTGTGTTCAGTGTGCGCTCGGCGCTCAGAGTAGGCTCTGTGTTCAGTGTGGCCTCTGTGCTCTGTGGGGGCTCTGTGCTCTGTGTGGGCTCTGTGTTCAGTGTGCGCTCTGTGATTAGTGTGGGCTCTGCGCTCAGTGTGGGCTCTGTGTTCAGTGTGGGCTCTGTGTTCAGTGTGGGCTCTGTGCTCAGTGTGGGCTCTGTGTTCAGTTTGGGCTCTGTGCTCAGTGTGGGCTCTGTGTTCGGTTTGGGCTCTGTGTTCAGTGTGGGCTTTGTGTTAAGTGTGGGCTTTGTGTTTAGTGTGTCGTCTGGGATAATTGTTTCCTACATGATCAGTGTGGCCTCTATGCTCAGTGTGGGCTCTTGGTTCTGTTTGGGCTTTGTGTTAAGACTGGGCTTTGAATTAAGTGTGTCCTCAGAGATCATTGTGGCCTCTGTGATTAGTGTGGTCTCTATGCGCAGTTTGGGTTCAGTGTTCAGTGTGGTTTCAATTTTCAGTGTGGGCTCTGTGCTAAGTGTGGGCCATGTGCTCAGTGTGGGCTCTGTGCTCAGAGTGCGCTCTGTGTTCGGTATGATCTGCGTGCTTAGCGTGGGCTCTGCGATTAGTGTGGGGTTTCTGTTCAGGTTGCAGTCTATCTTCAATGTTTGCTCTATATTCAGGGTGATCTCTCTGTTCAGTGTAGGGTCTGTGTTCAGTCAGGGCTCTGTGTTCAGTGTTGGCTCTGTGTTCATTGCGGGCTCTCTGTTCAGTGTGGGCTCTGTGCTCAGTGTGGGCTCTGTGTTCAGTGTGGGCTCTGTGTTCAATGTGCGCTCTGTGTTCAGTCAGGGATCTGTGTTCAGTCTGGGCTCTGTGTTCAGTGTGCGCTCCTTTATAAATGTGCGCTCTATGCTCAGTCAGGGCTTTTTGCAAGCGCGAGATCTGTCTTCAGTGTGTCCTCTGTGTTCAGTGTGGCCTCTGGGACAATTGCTTTCTCTGTGATCAGTGTGTCCTCTGTGTTCATTTGGGGCTCTGTGTTCCGTGTTGTATCTTTGTTCAGTGTGGGCACAGTGTTCAGTGCGAGCTCTGTGTTCAGTGTGCGCTCAGTGTTCAGTGCGGGCTCTATGTTCAGTGCGGGCTCTGTGTTCAGTGTGGGCTCTGTGTTCAGTATGGGCTCTGTGTTCAATGTGGGCTTTCTGTTCAGTTTTGGCTCTGTGTTCAGTGTGGGCTCTGTGTTCAGTGTGGGCTCTGTGTTCAGTGTGCGCTCTGTGTTCAGTGTGCGCTCGGCGCTCAGAGTGGGCTCTGTGTTCAGTGTGGCCTCTGTGCTCTGTCGGGGCTCTGTGCTCAGTGTGGGCTCTGTGTTCAGTGTAGGCTCTGTGTTCAGTGTGGGCTCTGCGCTCAGTGTGGCCTCTGTGTTCAGTGTGGGCTCTGTGCTCTGTGTGGGCTCTGTGTTCAGTTTGGGCTCTGTGCTCAGTGTGGGCTCTGTGCTCAGTGTGGGCTTTGTGTTAAGTGTGTCCTCTGGGACCATTGTTCCCTATGTGATCAGTGTGGCCTCTACGCTCAGTGTGGGCTCTGGGATCTGTTTGGGCTTTGTGTTAAGAATGGGCTTTGTATTAAGTGTGTCCTCAGAGATCATTGTGGCCACTGTGATCAGTGTGGCCTCTATGCTCATTATGGGTTCAGTGTTCAGTGTGGGCTCAATGTTCAGTGTGGGCTCCGTGCTAAGTGTGGGCCCTGTGCTCAGTGTGGGCTCTGTGTTCAGTGTGCCCTCTGGGATCATTGTTTCCTCTGTGATCAGCATGACCTCTATGCTCAGTGTGGGCTCTGTGCTCAGAGTGCGCTCTGTGTTCGGTATGATCTGTGTGCTTAGCGTGGGCTGTGCGATTAGTGTGGGGTTTCTGTTCAGGTTGCTGTCTATGTTCAATGTTTGCTCTATATTCAGGGTAATCTCTCTGTTCAGTGTAGGGTCTGTGTTCAGTCAGGTCTCTGTGTTCAGTGTGGGCTCTGTGTTCAGTGTGGTCTCTGTGTTCAGTGTGGTCTCTGTGTTCCGTGTGGTCTCTGTGTTCAGTGTGGGCTCAGTGTTCAGTGCGGGCTCTGCGCTCGGTGTGGGCTCTGTGTTCAGTGTGCGCTCTGTTTTCAGCCAGGGTTCTGTATTCAGTCTGGGCTTTGTGTTCAGGGAGGGCTCTGTGTTCAGGGTGCGCTCCATTATAAATGTGCGCTCTGTGCTCAGTCAGGGCTTTTGGGCTGCGCAAGATCTGTGTTCAGTGTGTCCTCTGTGTTCACTGTGTCCACTGTGTTCAGTGTGGCCTCTGGGACCATTGCTTTCTCTGTGATCAGTGTGTCCTCTGTATTCAGTGTGGGCTTTGTGTTCAGTGTTGTCTCTGTGTTCAGTGGGGTCTTTGTGTTAAGTGTGTCCTCTGGAACCATTGTGACATCTGTGATCAGTTGGGTTTCTATGCTCAGTATGGGTTCAGTATTTATTGTGGGCTCTGTGCTCAGTGTGGGCTCGGCGCACAGAGTAGGCTCTGTGTTTACTGTGGGCTCTGTGCTCTGTGTGGGCTCTGTGTTCAGTCTGGGCTCTGTGTTCAGGGTGCGCTCTGTGCTCAGTCAGGGCTTTTGGGCAGCGCGAGATCTGTGTTCATTGTGTCCTATGTGTTCAGTGTGGCCTCTGGGACCATTGCTTTCTCTGTGATCAGTGTGTCCTCTGTGTTCAGTGGGGGCTCTGTGTTCCGTGTTGTCTCTGTGTTCAGTGTGGGCACAGTGTTCAGTGCGGGCTCTGTGTTCAGTGTGCGCTCAGTGTTCAGTGCGGGCTCTATGTTCAGTGAGGTCTCTGTGTTCAGTGTGGGCTCTGTGTTCAGTGTGGGCTCTATGTTCAGTGTTGGCACTATGTTCAATGTGGGCTCTGTGTTCAGTGTGGGCTCTGTGTTCAGTGTGCGCTCTGTGTTCAGTGTGCGCTCGGCGCTCAGAGTGGGCTCTGTGTTCAGTGTGGCCTCTGTGCTCGGTGGGGGCTCTGTGCTCAGTGTGGGCTCTGTGTTCAGTGTGGGCTCTGTGTTCAGTGTGGGCTCTGCGCTCACTGAGGCCTCTGTGTTCAGTGTGTGCTCTGTGTTCAGTGTGGGCTCTGTGCTCAGTGTGGGCTCTGTGTTCAGTTTGTGCTCTGTGCTCAGTGTGGGCTCTCTGCTCAGTGTGGGCTCTGTGTTCAGTTTGGGCTTTGTGTTAAGTGTGGGCTTTGTGTTAAGTGTGTCCTCTGGGATCATTGTTCCCTATGTGATCAGTGTGGCCTCAATTCTCAGTGTGGGGTCTGGGTTCTGTTTGGGCTTTGTGTTAAGACTGGGCTTTGTATTAAGTGTGTCCTCAGAGATCATTGTGGCATCTGTGATCAGTGTGGCCTCTATGCTCAGTATGGGTTCAGTGTTCAGTGTGGGCTCAACGTTCAGTGTGGGCTCCGTACTAAGTGTGGGCTCTGTGCTCAGTGTGGGCTCTGTGTTCAGTGTGTCCTCTGGGTTCATTGTTTCCTCTGTGATTAGTGTGACCTCTATGCTCAGTGTGGGCTCTCTGCTCAGAGTGCGCTCTGTGTTCGGTATGATCTGCGTGCTTAGCGTGGGCTCTGCGATTAGTGTGGGGTTTCTGTTCAGGTTGCTTTCTATGTTTAATATTTGCTCTATATTCAGGGTAATCTCTCTGTTCAGTGTTGGCTCTGTGTTCAGTGTGGGCTCTGTTTTCAGTTTGGGCTCTGTGTTCAGTGTGCGATATGTGTTCAGTGTGTGCTCTGTGCTCAGAGTGGGCTCTGCGCTCAGTGTGGCCTCTGTGTTCAGTGTGTGCTCTGTGTTCAGCGTCGGCTTTGTGCTCTGTGTGGGCTCTGTGTTCAGTGTGGGCTCTCTGCTCCGTGTGGGCTCTGTGCTCAGTGTGGGCTCTGTGTTCAGTGTTGGCTCTGTGTTAAGTGTGGGCTTTGTGTTAATGTGTCCTCTGGGATCATTGTTTCCTATGTGATCAGTGTGGCCTCTATGCTCAGTGTGAGCTCTGGGTTCTGTTTGGGCTTTGTGATAAGAATTGGCTTTGTATTAAGTGTGTCCTCAGAGATCATTGTGGCCTCTGTGATCAGTGTGGCCTCTACGCTCAGTATGGGTTCAGTATTCAGTGTGGGCTCAATGTTCAGTGTGGTCTCTGTGTTCAGTGTGTGCTTATTGTTCAGTGCGGGCCCTGTGCTCAGTGTGGGCTCTGTGTTCAGTGTGGGCTCTGTGTTCAATGTGCGCTCTGTGTTCAGTCAGGGCTCTGTCTTCAGTTTGGGCTCTGTGTTCAGTGTGTGCTCATTCTTCAGTGCGGGCCCTGTGCTCAGTGTGGGCTCTGTGTTCAGTGTGGGCTCTGTGTTCAGTGTGTGCTCATTGTTCAGTGCGGGCCTTGTGCTCAGTGTGGGCTCTGTGTTCAGTGTGGGCTCTGTGTTCAATGTGCGCTCTGTGTTCAGTCAGGGCTCTGTGTTCAGTTTGGGCTCTGTGTTCAGGGTGGGCTCTGTGTTCAGTGTGCGCTCCTTTATAAATGTGCGCTCTGTGCTCAGTCAGGGCTTTTGGGCAGCGCGAGATCTGTGTTCAGTGTGTCCTCTGTGTTCAGTGTGGCCTCTGGGACCATTGCTTTCTCTGTGATCAGTGTGTCCTCTGTGTTCAGTGGGGGCTCTGTGTTCAGTGTGGCCTCTGGGACCATTGCTTTCTCTGTGATCAGTGTGTCCTCTGTGTTCACTGGGGGCTCTGTGTTCAGTGTGGGCTCTGTGCTCAGTGTTGGCTCTTTGCTCAAGTGGGCTCTGTGTTCAGTTTGGGGTCTGTTCTCAGTGTGGGCTCTGTTCTCAGTGTGGGCTCTGTGTTCAATTTGGGTTCTGTGTTCAGTGTGGGCTTTGTGTTAAGTGTGTCCTCTGGGATCATTGTTTCCTATGTGATCAGTGTGGCCTCTATGCTCAGTGTTGGCTCTGTGTTCTGTTTGGGCTTTGTGTTAAGAATGGGCTTTGTATTAAGTGTGTCCTCAGAGATCATTGTGGCCTCTGTGATCAGTGTGGCCTCTACGCTCAGTATGGGTTCAGTGTTCAGTGTGGGCTCAAAGTTCAGTTTGGGCTCTGTGCTAAGTGTGGGCTCTGTGCTCAGATTGGGCTCTGTGCTCAGAGTGCGCTCTGTGTTCGGTATGTCTGCGTGCTTAGCGTGGGCTCTGCGATTAGTGTGGGGTTTCTGTTCAGGTTGCAGTCTATGTTCAATGTTTGCTCTATATTCAGGGTGATCTCTCTGTTCAGTGTAGGCTCTGTGTTCAGTCAGGGCTCTGTGTTCAGTGTGGGCTCTGTGTTCATTGCGGGCACTCTGTTCAGTGTGGGCTCTGTGTTCAGTGTGGGCTCAGTGTTCAGTGTGGTCTCTGTGTTCAGTGTGTGCTCAGTGTTCAGTGCGGGCTCTGTGCTCAGTGTGGGCTCTGTATTCAGTGTGGGCTCTGTGTTCAATGTGCGCTCTGTGTTCAGTCATGGCTCTGTGTTCAGTCTGGGCTCTGTGTTCAGTGTGCGCTCCTTTATAAATGTGCGCTCTGTGCTCAGTCAGGGCTTTTGGGCAGCGCGAGATCTGTGTTCAGTGTGTGCTCTGTGTTCAGAGTGGGCTCTGCGTTCAGTGTGGCCTCTGTGTTCAGTGTGTGCTCTGTGTGCAGCGTGGGCACTGGGCTCTGTGTGGGCTCTGTGTTCAGTGTGGGCTCTCTGCTCCGTGTGGGCTCTGTGCTCAGTTTCGCCTCTGTGTTCAGTGTGGGCTTTGTGTTAAGTTTGGGCTTTGTGTTAAGTGTGTCCTCTCGGATTTTTGTTTCCTATGTGATCAGTGAGGCCTCTATGCTCAGTGTGGGCTCTGGGTTCAGTTTGGGCTTTGTGTTAAGTGTGGGCTTTGTATTATGTGAGTCCTCAGTGTTCATTGTGTCCTCTGTGATCAGTGTGGCCTCTAAGCTCAGTATGGGTTCAGTGTTCAGTGTGGGCTCTCTGCTCAGCCTGGGCTCTGTGCTCAGTGTGGGCTCTGTGTTCAGTGTGTCCTCTGGGATCATTGTTTCCTCTGTGATCAGTGTGGCCTCTATGCTCAGTGTGGGTTCTGTGCTCAGAGTGGTCTCTGTGTTCGGTATGGACTGCCTGCTTAGCGTGGGCTCTTCGATCAGTGTGGGATTTCTGTTCAGGTTGCGGTCTATGTTCAATGTGTGCTCCTTATTCAGGGTTATCTCTCTGTTCAGTGTAGTGTCTGTGTTCAGTCAGGGCTCTGTGTTCAGTGTTGGCTCTGTTTTCAGTGTGGGCTCAGTGTTCAGTGCGGCTCTCTGTTCAGTGTGGGCTCTGTGTTCAGTGTGGGCTCTGTGTTCAGTGAGGGCTCTGTGTTCAGCGTGGGCTCTGTGCTCTGTGCTGGCTCTGTGTTCAGTGTGGGCTCTGTGTTCAGTGTGGGCTCTGTGTTCAGTCACGGCTCGGTGATCAGTCTGGGCTCTGTGTTCATGGTGGGCTCTGTGTTCAGGGTGCTCTCCTTTATAAATGTGCACTCTGTGCTCAGTCAGGGCTTTTGGGCATCGCGAGATCTGCGTTCAGTGTGTCCTCTGTGTTCAGTGTGGGCTCTGTGTTCAGTGCGGTTTCTGTGTTGTGTCAGGGCTCTCTGTTCAGTCTGGGCTCTGTGTTCAGTGCGGTTTTTGTGTTGTGTCAGGGCTCTCTGTTCAGTCTGGGCTCTGTGTTCAGGGTGCGCTCCTTTATAAATGTGCGCTCTCTGCTCAGTCAGGGCTTTTGGGCAGTTCGAGATCTGTGTTCAGTGTGTCCTCTGTGTTCAGTGTGTTCTCTGTTTCCAGTGTGTCCTCTGGGACCATTGCTTTCTCTGTGATCAGTGTGTCCTCTGTGTTCAGTGTGGGCTCTGTGTTCAGTGTTGTCTCTGTGTTCAGTGTGGGCTTTGTGTTATTTGTGTCCTCTGGGATCAGTGTTTCCTATGTGATCAGTGTTGCCTCTATGCTCAGTGTGGGCTCTGGGTTCAGTGTGGTCTTTGTATTTTGTGTGGGCTTTTTATTAAATGTGTCCTCTGTGATCAGTGTGTCCTCTGGGATCAGTGTATTCCTCTGTGATCAGTGTGGCCTCTATGCTCAGTTTGGGTTCAGTGTTCAGTGTGGCTCTGTGTTCAGTGTGGGCTCTGTGATCAGTGTGTCCTCTGGGATCAGTGTATTCCTCTGTGATCAGTGTGGCCTCTATGCTCAGATGGGTTCAGTGTTCAGTGGGGGCTCGCTGCTCAGTGTGGTCTCTATGCTCAGTGTGGGCTCTGTGCTCAGAGTGGGCTCTGTTTTCGGTATGAACTGCGTGCTTCGCGTGGGCTCTGCGATCAGTGTGGGATTTCTGTTCAGGTTGCGGTCTATGTTCAATGTGTGCTCTATATTCAGGGTGATGTCTCTGTTCAGTGTAGGGTCTGTGTTCACTCAGGGCTCAGTGTTCTGTGTGGGCTCTGCGTTCAGTGTGGGCTCTGTTTTCAGTGCGGGCTCTCTGTCCAGTGTGAGTTCTGTGTTCAGTGTGGGCTCTGTGTTCAGTGTGGTCTCTGTGTTCACTGTGGGCTCAGTGTACAGTGCGGGGTCTGTGCTCAGTGTGGGCTCTGTGTTCAGTGTGGGCTCTGTGTTCATTGTGCGCTCTGTGTTCAGTTAGAGCTCTGTGTTCAGTCTGGGCTCTGTGTTCAGGGTCGCTCTGTATTCAGGGTGCGCTCCTTTATAAATGTGCGCTCTGTGCTCAGTCAGGGCTTTTGGGCAGCGCAAACTCTGTGTTCAGTGTGTCCTCTGTGTTCAGTGTGGCCTCTGGGATCATTGCTTTCTCTGTTATCAGTGTGGCCTCTGTGTTCAGTCAGGGCTCAGTGTTCAGTGTGGGCTCTGTGTTCAGTGTGGGCTCTGTTTTCAGTGCGGGCTCTCTGTCCAGTGTGAGTTCTGTGTTCAGTGGGGGCTCTGTGTTTCTTGTGAGATCTGTGTTCATTGTGAGCTCTGTGTTCAGTGTGGGCTCTGTGTTCAGTTTGGGCTCTGTGTTCAGTGTGGGCTCTGTGTACAGTGTGGGCTCTGTGTTCAGTGTTTGCTTTGTCTTAAGTGTGTCCTCTGGGATCTGTGTCTCCTCTGTGATCAGTGTGGCCTGCACGCTCAGTGTTTGCTCAGTCTTAAGTGTGGGCACTGTGTTCAGTGTTGTTTCTGTGCTCAGAGTGGGCTCTGTGTTCAATGTGGGTTCTGTGCACAGTGAGGGCTCTCTGCTCAGGGTGGGCTCTGTGTTCAGGGTTAGCTCTGTGTTCAGTGTGGGCTCTGTGTTCAGTTTGGGCTCTGTGTTCCGTGTGAGCTCTGTGTTCAGGGTGAGCTCTGTGTTCAGTGTGGGCTCTGTGTTCAGTTTGGGCTCTATGCTCAGTGTCGGCTCTGTGTTCAGTGTGGGCTCTATGTTCAGCGTGGGCTCTGTGTTCAGTGTGGGCTTTGTGTTCACTGTGGGCTCGGTGTACAGTGTGAGCTCTTTCTTCAGTGTGTACTCTGTGCTCAATGTGGGCTCTTTGTTCAGTATGGGCTCTGTGTTCAGTGTGTCCTCTGTGTTCAGTGTCGGCTCTGTGTTCAGTTCCATCTCTGAGTTCAGTGTGTGCTCTGTGTTCAGGGTGTCCTCTGTGACAATTGTTTTCTCTGTGATCAGTGTGTCCTCTGTGTTCAGTGTGGGCTCTGTGTTAAGTGTGGGCTCTGTGTTCAGTGTGGGCTTTGTGTCCTCTTCGAACATTGTGTCCTCTGTGATCAGTGTGGACTCTATGCTCAGTATGGGTTCAGTGTTCAGTGTGAGCTCCGTGTACAGTGTTGGCTCTGTGCTCAGAGTGGGCTCTCTGTTCAGTGTGTCCTCTGGGATCATTGATCCCTCTGTGATCAGTGCGGCCACTATGCTCATTGTGGGCTCTGTGCTCAAAGTGGGCTGTGTATTTTGTATGAACTGCATGCTTAGCGTGGGAACTGCGATCAGTGTGGGATTTCTGTTCAGGTTGCGCTCTATGTTCAACGTGTGCACTATATTCAGGGTGATCTCTCTGTTCAGTGAAGGGTCTGTGTTCAGTCAGGGCTCTGTGTTCAGTGTGGGTACTGGGTGCAGTGTGGGATCAGTGATCAGTGGGGGCTCTGTGTTCAGTGTGGGCTCTGTGTTCAGTGTGGGCTCTGTGTACAGTCAGGGCTCTTTGTTCAGTCTGGGCTCTGTGCTCAGTGCAGGGTCTGTGTTCAGTGTGGGCTCTGTGTTCAGTGTACGGTCTGTGTTCTGTGTGGGCTCTGTGTTCAGTGTGGGCTCTGTGCTCAGTGCAGGGTCTGTGTTCAGTGTGGGCTCTGTGTTCAGTGTACGGTCTGTGTTCTGTGTGGGCTCTGTGTTCAGTGTGGGCTCTGTGTTCTGTGTGGGCTCTGTGTTCAGTGTGGGCTCTGTGTTCAGTGTGGGCTCTGTGTTCAGGGTGGGCTCTGTGTTCAGGGTGTGCTACTTTTAAAATGTGTGCTCTGTGCTCAGTCAGGGCCTTTGGGCAGCGCGAGCTCTGTGTTCAGTGTGTCCTCTTTCTTCAGTGTGTCCTCTGGCACCATTGTTTTTTCTGTGATCAGTGTGTCCTCTGTGATCAGTATGGCCTCTATACTCAGTGTGGGCTCTGTGCTCAGAGTGGGCTCTGCGTTCTCTATGAACTGCGAGCTTAGCGTGGGCTCTGAGATAAGTGTGGGATTTCTGTTCAGGTTGCGCACTATGTTCAACGTGTGCTCTATATTCAGGGTGATCTCTGTGTTCAGTGTAGGGTCTGTTTTCAATCAGGGCTCTGTGTTCAGTGCGGGCTCGGTATTCAGTGTGGTTTCAGTGTTCAGTGCGGGCTCTGCGTTCAGTCTGGGCTCTGTCGTCAAATTGGGTTCTGTGTTCAGTGTGGGCTCTGTGTTCAGTGCGGGCTCTGTGTTCAGTGTGGGCTCTGTGTTCAGTGTGCGCTCGGCGCTCAGAGTGGGCTCTGTGTTCAGTGTGGCCTCTGTGCTCTGTGGGGGCTCTGTGCTCAGTGTGGGCTCTGTGTTCAGTGTGGGCTCAGCGCTCAGTGTGGCCTCTGTGTTCAGTCTGTTCTCTGTGTTCAGAGCGGACTCTGCGCTCAGTGTGGCCTCTGTGTTCAGTGTGTGCTCTGTGTTCAGTGTGGGCTCTGTGCTCACTGTGGGCTCTGTGTTCACTGTGGTCTCTCTGCTCCTTGTGGGCTCCTTGCTCAGTGTGGGCTCTGTGTTCAAAATGGGCTCTGTGTTGAGTGTGGGCGTTGTGTTAAGTGCGTCCTCTGGGACCTTTGTTCCCTATGAGATCAGTGTGCCCTCTATGCTCAGTGTGGGCTCTGGGTTAAGTTTGTTCTTTGTGTAAAGTGTGGGCTTTGTATTATGTGTGTCCTCAGAGTTCATTGTGTCCTCTGTGATCAGTGTGGCCTCTATGCTCAGTATGGGATCAGTGTTCAGTGTGGGATCTCTGCTCAGTGTGGGCTCTGTGCTCAGTGTGGGCTCTGTGTTCATTGTTTCCTCTGGGATCATTGTTTCATCTGTGATCAGTGTGGCCTCTCTGCTCAGTGTGGGCTCTGTGCTCAGATTGGGCTCTGTGTTCGGTTTCAACTGCGTGCTTAACTTGGGCTCGTCGATCAGTGTGGGATTTCTGTTCAGGTTGCGGTCTATGTTCAATGTGTGCTCCATATTCAGGGTGATCTCTCTGTTCAGTGTAGTGTCTGTGTTCAGTCAGGGCTCTGTGTTCAGTGTGGGCTCTGTGTTCAGTCTGGGCTCAGTGTTCATTGCGTCTCTCTGTTCAGTGTGAGCTCTGTGTTCACTGTGGGCTCTGTGTTCAGTGAGGGCTTGTGTTCAGTGCGGGCTCTGTGCTCAGTGCTGGCTCTGTGTTCAGTGTGGGCTCTGTGTTCAGTGTGGGCTCTGTGTTCAGTGTGGGCTCTGTGTTCAGTCACGGCTCTCTGATCAGTCTGGGTTCTGTGTTCAGGGTGGGCTCTGTGTTCAGGGTGCTCTCCTTTATAAATGTGCGCTCTGTGCTCAGTCAGGGCTTTTGGGCATCGCGAGATCTGTGTTTAGTGTTTCCTCTGTGTTCAGTGTGGGCTCTGTGTTCAGTGTTGTCTCTGTGTTCAGTGTGGGCTTTGTGTTAAGTGTGTCCTCTGGGATCATTGTATTTCTCTGTGATCAGTGTGGCCTCTATGCTCAGATGGGTTCAGTGTTCAGTGTGGGCTCTCTGCTCAGTGTGGGCTCTGTGCTCAGTGTGGGCTCCGTGATCAGTGTGTCCTCTGGGATCATTGCATTCCTCTGTGATCAGTGTGGCCTCTATGCTCAGAGTGGGCTCTGTTTTCGGTATGAACTGCGTGCTTCGCGTGGGCTCTGCGATCAGTGTGGGATTTCTGTTCAGTTTGCGGTCTATGTTCAATGTGTGCTTTATATTCAGGGTGATGTCTCTGTTCAGTGTAGGGTCTGTGTTCAGTCAGGGCTCAGTGTTCAGTGTGTGCTCTGTGTTCAGTGTGGGCTCTGTTTTCATTGCGGGCTCTCTGTCCAGTGTGAGTTCTGTGTTCAGTGTGGGCTCTGTGCTCAGTGTGGGCTCTGTGTTCAGTGTGGGCTCTGTGTTCATTGTGCGCTCTGTGTTCAGTCAGAGCTCTGTGTTCAGTGTGGGCTCTGTGTTCAGTGTGTCCTCTGTGTTCAGTGTGGCCTCTGGTACCATTGCTTTCTCTGTGATCAGTGTGTCCTCTGTGTTCAGTCAGGGTTCAGTGTTCAGTGTGGGCTCTGTGTTCAGTGTGGGCTCTGTTTTCAGTGCGGGCTCTCTGTCCAGTGTGAGTTCTGTGTTCAGTGGGGGCTCTGTGTTTCTTGTGAGATCTGTGTTCATTGTGAGCACTGTTTTCAGTAGGGCTCTGTGTTCAGTTTGGCTCTGTGTTCAGTGTGGGCTCTGTGTACTGTGTGGGCTTTGTATTCAGTGTGGGCTCTGTGTTGAGTGTGAACTCTGTGTTCAGTGTGGGCTTTGTGTTCAGTGTGGGCTCTGTGTTCAATGTGTCCACTGGGACCTTTGTTTTCTCTGTGATCAGAGTTTCATGTGTGTTCAGTGTGGGCTCTGTGTTCAGTGTTGGTTCTGTGTTCAGTTTGAGCTCTGTGTTCAGTGTGGGCTCTGTGTGCATTCAGGGCTCTTTGTTCAGTCAGGGCTCTGTGCTCTGTGTATGGTCTGTGTTCAGTGTGGGCTCTGTGTTCAATGTGTCCACTGGGACCATTGTTTTCTCTGTGATCAGAGTTTCATGTGTGTTCAGTGTGGGCTCTGTGTTCAGTGTTGGTTCTGTGTTCAGTTTGAGCTCTGTGTTCAGTGTGGGCTCTGTGTTCAGTGTGTGCTTTGTCTTAAGTGTGTCCTCTGGGATCTGAGTGTACTCTGTGATCAGTGTGGCCTGCACGCTCAGTGTGGGCTCAGTGCTAAGTGTGGGCACTGTGTTCAGTGTGGGTTTAGTGCTCAGAGTGGACTCTGTATTCAATGTGGGTTCTGTGCACAGTGAGTGGTCTGTGCTCAGAGTGGGCTCTATGTTCAGTATGGGCTATGGGCTCAGTGTGGGCTCTGTGCACAGTAAGGGCTCTGTGTTCAGTGGGCGTTCTGTGTTCCATGTGAGCTCTGTGTTCAGGGTGAGCTCTGTGTTCAGTGTGGGCTCTGTGTTCAGTTTGGGCTCTATGCTCAGTGTCGGCACTGTGTTCAGTGTGGGCTCTATGTTCAGTGTGGTTTCAGTGTTCAGTGCGGGCTCTGCGTTCAATCTGGGCTCTGTGGTCAATGTGGGCTCCGTGTTCAGTGTGGGCTCTGTGTTCAGTGTGGGCTCTGTGTTCAGTGTGGGCTCCGTGTTTAGTCAGGGCTATTTTTTCAGTCTGGGCTCTGTGCTGTGTGTAGGGTCTGTGTTCAGTGTGGGCTCTGTGTTCAGTGTTGGCTCTGTGCTCATTGTAGGGTCTGTGTTCAGTGTGGGCTCAGCGTTCAGTGTAGGGTCTGTGTTCTGTGTGGGCTCTGTATTCAGTGTGAGCTCTGTGTTCAGTGTGGGCAGTGTTCAGTTTGGGCTATATGTTCAGTGTGGGCTCTGTCTTCAGTGAGGGCTCTGTGTTCAGTGCGGGCTCTGTGTTCAGTGTGGGCTCTATGTTCAGTGTGTGCTCTGTGTTCAGTGTTGTCTCTGTGTTCAGTGAGGACTCTGTGTTCAGTTGGGCTCTGTGTTCAGTCAGGGCTTTTTGCTCAGTCTGGGCTCTTTGCTCTGTGCAGGGTCTGTGTTGAGTGTGGGCTCTGTGTTGAGTGTGGGCTCTGTGTTGAGTGTGGGCTCTGTGTTCAGTCAGGACTCTGTGTTCAGTGTGGGCTCTGTGTGCAGTCAGGGCTCTTTGTTCAGTCTGGGCTCTGTGCTCTGTGTATGGTCTGTGTTTAGTGTCGGCTCTGTGTTCAGTGTGGGCTCTGTGTTCAGTGTGGGCTCTATGCTCAGTGCAGGGTCTGTGTTCAGTGTGGGCTCTGTGTTCAGTGTAGGGTCTGTGTTCTGTGTGGGCTCTGTGTTCAGTGTGGGCTCTGTGTTCAGTGTGGGCTCTGTGTTCAGTGTGGGCTCTGTGTTCAGGGTGGGCTCTGTGTTCAGGGTGGGCTCTGTGTTCAGGGTGCGCTACTTTTAAAATGTGTGCTCTGTGCTCAGTCTGGGCATTTGGGCAGCGCGAGCTCTGTGTTCAGTGTGTCCTCTTTTTTCAGTGTGTCCTCTGGCACCATTGTTTTCTCTGTGATCAGTGTGTCCTCTGAGATCAGTATGGCCTCTATACTCAGTGTGGGCTCTGTGCTCAGAGTGGGCTCTGCGTTCTCTATGAACTGCGTGCTTAGAGTGGGCTCTGCGATCAGTGTGGGATTTCTGTTCAGGTTGCGCTCTATGTTCAACGTGTGCTCTATATTCAGGGTGATCTCTGTGTTCAGTGTAGGGTCTGTTTTCAATCAGGGCTCTGTGTTCAGTGTGGGCTCTGTGTTCAGTGTGGTTTCAGTGTTCAGTGCGGGCTCTGTGTTCAGTCTGGGCTCTTGTTCAGTGTGGGCTCCGTGTTCAGTCTGGGCTCTGTGTTCAGTGTGGGCTCCGTGTTTAGTCAGGGCTATTTTTTCAGTCTGGGCTCTGTGCTGTGTGTAGGGTCTGTGTTCAGTGTGGGCTCTGTGTTCAGTGTTGGCTCTGTGCTCAGTGTAGGGTCTGTGTTCAGTGTGGGCTCTGTGTTCAGTGTAGGGTCTGTGTTCTGTGTGGGCTCTGTATTCAGTGTGAGCTCTGTGTTCAGTGTGGGCAGTGTTCAGTGTGGGCAATATGTTCAGTGTGGGCTCTGTCTTCAATGAGGGCTCTGTGTTCAGTGCGGGCTCTGTGTTCAGTGTGGGCTCTGTGTTCAGTGTGTGCTCTGTGTTCAGTGTTGGCTCTGTGTTCAGTGAGGACTCTGTGTTCAGTTGGGCTTTGTGTTCAGTCAGGGCTCTTTGTTCAGTCTGTGCTCTTTGCTCTGTGTAGGTTCTGTGTTGAGTCTGGCCTCTGTGTTCAGTGTGGTCTCTGTGTTCAGTGTGGGCTCTGTACTCAGTGTAGGGTCTGTGTTCAGTGTGGGCTCTGTGTTCAGTGTAGGGTCTGTGTTCTGTGTGGGCTCTGTGTTCAGTGTGGGCTCTGTGTTCAGTGTGGGCTGTGTTCAGTGTGGGCTCTGTGTTCAGTGTGTGCTCTGTGTTCAGTGTTGTCTCTGTGTTCAGTGAGGACTCTGTGTTCAGTTGGGCTCTGTGTTCAGTCAGGGCTCTTTGCTCAGTCTGGGCTCTTTGCTCTGTGCAGGGTCTGTGTTGAGTGTGGGCTCTGTGTTCAGTGTGGGCTCTGTGTTCAGTGTGGGCTCTGTGTTCAGTCAGGACTCTGTGTTCAGTGTGGGCTCTGTGTGCAGTCAGGGCTCTTTGTTCAGTCTGGGCTCTGTGCTCTGTGTATGGTCTGTGTTCAGTGTGGGCTCTGTGTTCAGTGTGGGCTCTATGCTCAGTGCAGGGTCTGTGTTCAGTGTGGGCTCTGTTTTCAGTGTAGGGTCTGTGTTCTGTGTGGGCTCTGTGTTCAGTGTGGGCTCTGTGATAAGTGTTGGCTGTCTTCAGTGTGGGCTCTGTGTTCAGTGTGGGCTCTGTGTTCAGTGTGGGCTCTGTGTTCAGGGTGGGCTGTGTTCAGGGTGCGCTACTTTTAAAATTTGTGCTCTGTGCTCAGTCAGGGCTTTTGGGCAGCGCGAGCTCTGTGTTCAGTGTGTCCTCTTTCTTCAGTGTGTCCTCTGGCACCATTGTTTTCTCTGTGATCAGTGTGTCCTCTGTGATCAGTATGGCCTCTATACTCAGTGTGGGCTCTGTGCTCAGAGTGGGCTCTGCGTTCTCTATGAACTGCGTGCTTAGCGTGGGCTCTGCGATCAGTGTGGGATTTCTGTTCAGGTTGCGCTCTATGTTCAACGTGCGCTCTATATTCAGGGTGATCTCTGTGTTCAGTGTAGGGTCTGTTTTCAATCAGGGCTCTGTGTTCAGTGTGGGCTCTGTGTTCAGTGTGGTTTCAGTGTTCAGTGCGGGCTCTGTATTCAGTCTGGGCTCTGTGTTCAGTGTGGGCTCTGTGTTCAGTCTGGGCTCTGTGTTCAGTGTGGGCTCCGTGTTTAGTCAGGGCTATTTTTTCAGTCTGGGCTCTGTGCTGTGTGTAGGGTCTGTGTTCAGTGTGGGCTCTGTGTTCAGTGTTGGCTCTGTGCTCAGTGTAGGGTCTGTGTTCAGTGTGGGCTCTGTGTTCAGTGTAGGGTCTGTGTTCTGTGTGGGCTCTGTATTCAGTGTGAGCTCTGTGTTCAGTGTGGGCAGTGTTCAGGGTGGGCTATATGTTCAGTGTGGGCTCTGTCTTCAATGAGCGCTCTGTGTTCAGTGTGGGCTCTGTGTTCAGTGTGTGCTCTGTGTTCAGTGTTTGCTCTGTGTTCAGTGAGGACTCTGTGTTCAGTTGGGCTTTGTGTTCAGTCAGGGCTCTTTGTTCAGTCTGGGCTCTTTGCTCTGTGTAGGGTCTGTGTTGAGTGTGGGCTCTGTGTTGAGTGTGGGCTCTGTGTTCAGTGTGGGCTCTGTACTCAGTGTAGGGTCTGTGTTCAGTGTGGGCTCTGTGTTCAGTGTAGGGTCTGTGTTCTATGTGGGCTCTGTGTTCAGTGTGGGCTCTGTGTTCAGTGTGGGCTGTGTTCAGTGTGGGCTCTGTGTTCAGTGTGGGCTCTGTGTTCAGGGTGGTCTCTGTGTTCAGTGTGGGTTCTGTGTTCAGTGCGGGCTCTGTGTTCAGTCTGGGCTCTGTGTTCAGCATGGGCTCTGTGATCAGTGTGGCCTCTGTGTTCAATGTAGGTCTGTGTTCTGTTTGGGCTCTGTGTTCACTGTGGGCTCTGTGTTCAGTGTGGGCAGTGGTCAGTCTTTGTTATGTGTTTAGTGTTGGATCTTTGTTCAGTCTGGGCTCCGTGTTCAGTCTGGGCTCTGTGTTCATTTTCGGCTCTGTGCTCAGTGCACGGTCTGTGTTCAGTGTGGGCTCTCTGTTCAGTGTGGGCTCTGTGCTCAGTGTGGGCTCTGTGATCAGTGTGTCATCTGGGATCATTGTATTCCTCTGTGATCAGTGTGGCCTCTATGCTCAGATGGTTTCTGTGTTCAGTGTGGGCTCTCTGCTCAGTGTGGGCTCTGTGCTCAGTGTGGGCTCTGTGATCAGTATGTCCTCTGAGATCATTGTAAATGATCCCAGAGGACACACTTAACACAAAGCCCACACTGAACACAGAGCCCACACTTAACACAGAGCCCACCCTGAACACAGAGGACACACTGATCACAGAGAAAACAATGGTCCCAGAGGACACCCTGAACACAGAGCACACACTGAACTCAGAGATGGCAATGAACACAGAGCCGACACTGAACACAGAGGACACACTGAACAAAGAGCCCATACTGAACAAAGAGCCCACATTGAACACAGAGGACACACTGAACAAAGAGCTCAAACTGAACACCGAGCCCGCACCGAACACAGAGCCCACACTGAACACAGAGCGCACACTGAACATAGAGCCCACACTGAACACAGAGCCGACACTGAGCATACAGCCCAAACTGAACACAGAGACAACGCTGAACAAAGAGCTCACCCTGAACACAGAGCTCACACGGAACACAGAGCCCGCACTGAACACAGAGCCCTCACTGAGCACAGAGCCCATACTGAGCCCAGAGCCCATACTGAACATAGAGCCCACTCTGAGCACAGAGCCCTCACTTTGCACAGAACCCACACTGAACACAGAGCCCACTCTGAGCACAGAGCCAACACAGAACACAGTGCCCACGCTTAACACTGAGCCCACACTGAGAGGGAAGGCCACACTGATCACAGAGGACACTATGATACCAGAGGACACACTTAAGACAAAGCACACACTGAACACGGAGCCCACACTGAACAAGGAGCACAAACTGAACACAGAGGACACACTGAACACATATGAAACACTGATCACAGAGAAAACAATGGTCCCAGAGGACACGTTGAACACAGAGCCCACACTGAACACAAAGCCCACACTGAACTCAGAGCTCACACTCAACACAGACCCCACACTGAATACAGAGCCCACACTGTACACAGAGCCCAAACTGAACACAGAGCCCAAACTGAACACAGAGCCCACACTGAACACAGAGCTCACAATGAACACAGATCTCACAAGAAACACAGAGCCCACGCTGAACACTGAGACCTGACTGAACACAGAGGACACACTGATCACAGAGAAAGCAATGGTCCCAGAGGCCACACTGAACACAGAGGACACACTGAACACAGAGTTTGCGCTGCCCAAAAGCCCTGACTGAGCACTGAGCGCACATTTGTAAAGGAGGGCACCCTGAACACAGAGCCCACCCTGAACACAGAGCCCAGACTGAACACAGAGTCCTGACTGAACACAGAGCGCACAATGAACACAGAACCCACACTGAACAGAGAGCCCAACACTGAGCACAGAGCCCGCACAGAAAACTGAGCCCACAGTGAACACAGAGACCACACTGAACACAGAGCCCACACTGAACACGGAACTCACACTGGACAGAGAGCCCGCAATGAAAACAGAGCCCACACTGAACACAGAGCCCACAATGAACACTGAGCCCTGACTGAACACAGACCCTACACTGAACAAAGACATCACCCTGAATATAGAGCACACATTGAACATAGACCGCACCTTGAAAAGAAATCCCACACTGATCGCAGAGCCCACGCTAAGCACGCAGTTCATACCAAAAACAGAGCCCACTCTGAGCACAGAGCCCACACTGAGCATAGAGGCCACATTGATCACAGAGGAACACAATGATCCCAGAGGACACACTGATCACAGAGCCCACACTGAGCAGAGAGCCCACACTGAGCAGAGAGCCCACACTGAATACCGAACACATCTGAGCATAGTGGCCAGACTGATCACAGAGGAATACAATGATACCAGAGGATACACTGAACACAGAGCCCACACTGAGCACAGAGCCCACACTTAGCACAGGGCCCACACTGAACACAGAGCCCACACTGAACACTGAACCCATACTGAGCATAGAGGCCACAATGATCACAGAGGGCACAATGATCTCTGAGGACACATTTAATACAAAGCCCACACATAATACAAAGCCCACACTGAAACCAGAGACCACACTGAGCATAGTGGCAACACTGATCACATAGGAAACACTGATCCCAGAGGACACACTTAACACAAAGCCCACACTGAACACAGAGACAACACTGAACACAGAGCCCGCACTGAACATGAGCACACTCCGAACAGGGAGACAACACTGAACACAGAGCCCACACTGAACACAGAGGACACACTGAACACATATCTCGCGATGCCCAAAAGCCCTGACTGAGCACAGAGCGCACATTTATAAAGGAGAGCACCCTGAACACAGAGCCCACCCTGAACACAGAGCCCACACTGATCACAGAGCCGTGACTGAACACAGAGCGCACACTGAACACAGAGCCCACACTGAACACAGAGCCCACACTGAGCACAGAGCCAGCACTGAGCACAGAGCCAACACTGAAAAAAGAGCCCTCACTGAACACAGAGACCACACCTAACACAGATCCCACACTGAACAGAGAGCCGCACTGAACACTGAGCCCGCAATGAACACAGAGCCCACACTGAACACAGAGCCCTGACTGAACGCAGACCCTACACTGAACAGAGACATCACCCTGAATATGGAGCACACATTGAACATAGACCGCAACCTGAACAGAAATCCCACACTGATCGCAGAGCCCACACTAAGCACGCAGTTCATTCCGAAAACAGAGCCTACTCTGAGCACAGAGCCCACACTGAGCAGAGAGGCCACACTGATCACAGAGGAAACAATGATCCCAGAGGACACACTTATCACAAAGCCCACACTGAACACAGAGCCCACACTTAACACAAAGCCCACACTGAACACAGAGCCCAAATTGAACAAAGAGCACACACTGAGCACAGAGCCCACACGGTGCAGAGAGCCCACAGTGAACACAGAGCCCACACTGAGCGCAGAGCCCACACTGAACACAGAGCCCAAACTGAGCACAGAGCCACCACAGAGCACAGAGGCCACACTGAACACAGAGCCCACTCTGAGCGCCAAGCGCACACTGAACACAGAGCCCACACTGAACACAGAGCCCACAATGAACAGAGAGCCCACACTGAACACAGAGCCCACACTGAACACAGAGCCCACCCTGAACACAGAGTCCACCCTGAACACAGAGCCCAGACTGATCACAGAGACCTGACTGAATACATAGGGCACAATGAACACAGAGCCCACACTGAACAGAGAGCCCACGCTGAGCACAGAACTCACACTGGACAGAGAGCTCACACTGAAAACAGAGCCCACACAGAACACAGAGCCCACACTGAACACAGAGCCCTGACTGAACACAGACCCTACACTGAACAGAGACATCACCCTAAATATAGAGCACACATTGAACATAGACCGCAACCTGTACAGAAATCCCACACTGATCGCAGAGCCCACGCGAAGCACGCAGTTCATACCGAAAACAGAGCCCACTCTGAGCACAGGGCCCACACTGAGCATAGAGGCCAAACTGATCACACAGGAATACAATGATCCCAGAGGACACACTGAACACAGAGCCCACACTGAGCACAGATCCCACACTGAACACAGAGCCCACACTGAATACAGAGACCACACTTAGCACAGAGCCCACACATGAACACAGAGCCCACACTGAACACAGAGCCTACACTTAGCACAGAGCCCACACTGAACACAGAGCCCACACTGAACACTGAACCCATACTGAGCATAGAGGACACACTGATCACAGAGAAAGCAATGATCTCTGAGGACACATTTAATACAAAGCCCACACAAAATACAAAGCCCAAACTGATACCAGAGACCACACTGAACACAGAGACAACACTGATCACATAGAAAACACTGATCCCAGAGGACACACTTTACACAAAGCCCACACTGAACACAGAGACAACACTGAACACAGAGCCCACACTGAACACAGAGGACACACTGATCACAGAGAAAGCAATGGTCCCAGAGGACACACTGGAAACAGAGAACACACTGAACACAGAGGACACACTGAACACAGAGGACACACTGAACACAGAGGACACACTGAACACAGATCTCGAACTGCCCAAAAGCCCTGACTGAGCAGAGAGCGCACATTTATAAAGGAGCGCACACTGAACACAGAGCCCACCCTGAACACAGAGCCCAGACTGAACAGAGAGCTCTGACTGAACACAGAACCCGCACTGAACACTGAGCCCACACTGAACACAGAGCCGACACTGAACACAGAGGCCGCACTGAACATGAGCACACTCCGAACAGGGAGACAACACTGAACACAGTTCCCACACTGAACACAGAGGACACACTGAACACATATCTCGCAATGCCCAAAAGCCCTGACTGAGCACAGAGCGCACATTTATAAAGGAGAGCACCCTGAACACAGAGCCCACACTGAACACAGAGCCCAGACTGATCACAGAGCCGTGACTGAACACAGAGCGCACACTGAACACAGAGCCCACACTGAACACAGAGCCACACTGGACACAGAGCGCCCACTGAACACAGAGCCCACACTGAACACAGAGCCCACACTGAACACAGAGCCCTCACTGAACACAGAGCCCACACTGATCACTGAGTCCACACTGAACACAGAGCCCACACTGAACACAGAGCCCAGACTGATCACAGAGCCGTGACTGAACACAGAGCGCACACTGAACACAGAGCCCACATTGAACACAGAGCCCACACTGAACACAGAGCCAAAACTGAACACAGAGCCAGCACTGAGCACAGAGCCCACATTGAACACAGAGCCCTCAATGAACACAGAGCCCGCACTGAACACAGAGCCCACACTGAACAGAGAGCCGCACTGAACACTGAGCCCACACTGAACACAGAGCCCACACTGAACACAGAGCCCTGACTAAACACAGACACTACACTGAACAGAGAGGTCACCCTGAATATGGAGCACACATTGAACATAGACCGCAACCTGAACAGAAATCCCACACTGATCGCAGAGCCAACGCTAAGCACGCAGTTCATACCGAACACAGAGCCCACACTGAGCGTAGAGGTCACACTGATCACAGAGGAAACAATGATCCCAGAGGACACACTGAACACAGACCCCACATTTAACACAAACCCCAAACTGAACACAGAGCCCACACTTTGCATAGAGGCCACACTGATCACATAGGAAACAATGATCCCAGAGGACACACTTAACACAAAGCCCACACTTAACACAAGGCCCACACAGAGCCCCAACTGAACACAGAGCCCACACTGAGCACAGAGCCCACACGGAGCAGAGAGCCCACACTGAACTCAGAGCCCACACTGAGCACAGAGCCCACACTGAACACAGAGCACACACTGAACACAGAGGCCACACTGAGCGCAGAGCCCACTCTGAACACAGAGCACACACTGAACACAGAGCCCACACTGAGCGCAGAGCCCACACTGAACACAGAGCCCACACTGAGCACAGAGCCCCCACAGAGCACAGAGGCCACACTGAACACAGAGACCACTCTGATCGCCGAGCGCACACTGAACACAGAGCGCACACTGAATACAGAGCCCACACTGAACACAGAGCCCACACTGAACACTGAGCCCACACTGAACACAGAGACAAATCGGAACACAGAGCGCCCACTGAACACAGAGGACACACTGATCACAGAGAAAGCAATGGTCCCAGAGGACACACTGAACACAGAGGCCCCACTGAACACAGATCTCGCGCTGCCCAAAAGCCCTGACTGAGCACAGAGCGCACATTTATAAAGGAGCACACACTGAACACAGAGCATACCCTGAACACAGAGCCCACACTGAGCACAGATCCCACACTGAACACAGAGCCCACACTGAACACAGAGCCTACACTTAGCACAGAGCCCACACTGAACACAGAGCCCACACTGAACACTGAACCCATACTGAGCATAGAGGACACACTGATCACAGAGAAAGCAATGATCTCTGAGGACACATTTAATACAAAGCCCACACAAAATACAAAGCCCAAACTGATACCAGAGACCACACTGAACACAGAGACAACACTGAACACAGAGCCCACACTGAACACAGAGGACACACTGATCACAGAGAAAGCAATGGTCCCAGAGGACACACTGGAAACAGAGAACACACTGAACACAGAGGACACACTGAACACAGATCTCGCGCTGCCCAAAAGCCCTGACTGAGCAGAGAGCGCACATTTATAAAGGAGCGCACCCTGAACACAGAGCCCACCCTGAACACAGAGCCCAGACTGAACAGAGAGCTCTGACTGAACACAGAACCCGCACTGAACACTGAGCCCACACTGAACACAGAGCCGACACTGAACACAGAGCCCGCACTGAACATGAGCACACTCCGAACAGGGAGACAACACTGAACACAGAGCCCACACTGAACACAGAGGACACATTGAACACATATCTCGCGATGCCCAAAAGCCCTGACTGAGCACAGAGTGCACATTTATAAAGGAGAGCACCCTGAACACAGAGCCCACACTGAACACAGAGCCCACGCTGAACATAGAGCGCGCACTGAACACTGAGCGCACACTGAACACAGAGCCCGCACCGAACACTGTGCCCACACTGAACACAGAGACAAATCGGAACACAGAGCGCCCACTGAACACAGAGGACACACTGATCACAGATCTCGCGCTGCCCAAAAGCCCTGACTGAGCACAGAGCACACATTTATAAAGGAGCGCACACTGAACACAGAGCACACCCTGAACACAGAGCCCAGACTGAACACAGAGCCCTGACTGAACACAGAGCGCACATTGAACACAGAGCCCACACTGAACACAGAGCCCACACTGAGCACAGAGCCCGCACTGAACACTGAGCACACACTGAACACAGAGCCCACACTAAACAGAGAGCCCGCAATGAACACAGAGCCCACACTTAAAACAGAGCCCTGACTGAACACAGACCTTACACTGAACAGAGAGATCACCCTGAATATAGAGCAAACATTGAACATAGACTGCAACCTGAACTGAAACCCCACACTAATCACAGAGCCCACGCTAAGCATGCAGATCATACCGAACACAGAGCGCACTCTGAGCACAGAGCCCACACTGAGCATAGAGATCCCACTGATCACAGAGGAAACAATGATCACAGAGGACACAATGAACACAGAGCCCACACTGAGCACAGAGCCCACACTTAGCACAGAGCAAACACTGAACATTGAGCCCACACTGAACACTTAACCCATAATGAGCATAGAGGCCACACTGATCACAGAGGCCACAATGATCTCTGAGGACACACTTAATACAAAGCCCATTCTTAACACATACCCCAAACAGAACCAAGAGCCCACACTGAGCATAGAGGCCACACTGATCACATAGGTAACAATGATCCCAGAGGACACACTTAACACAAAGCCCACACTTAACACAAAGCCCACACTGAACACAGAGCCCAAACTGAACACAGAGCCCACACTGAGCACAGAGCCCACACTGAGCACAGAGCCCACACTGAACACAGAGCCCACACTGAACACAGAGGCCACACTGAGTGCAGAGCCCACACTGAACACAGAGGACACACTGAACACAGATCTCTCGCAGCCCAAAAGCCCTTACTGAGCACAGAGAGCACATTTATAATGGAGTGCACCCTGAACACAGAGCCCTGGGCTCTGTTTTCAGTGCGGGCTCTCTGTCCAGTGTGAGTTCTGTGTTCAGTGGGGGCTCTGTGTTTCTTGTGAGATATGTGTTCATTGTGAGCTCTGTGTTCAGTGTGGGCTCTGTGTTCAGTTTGGGCTCTGTGTTCAGTGTGGGCTCTGTGTACAGTGTGGGCTCTGTATTCAGTGTGGGCTCTGTGTTGAGTGTGAGCTCTGTGTTCAGTATGGGCTTTGTGTTCAGTTTGGGCTCTGTGTTCAAGGTGTCCTCTGGGACCAATGTTTTCTCTGTGATCAGAGTATCATGTGTGTTCAGAGTGGGCTCTGTGTTCAGTGTTGGTTCTGTGTTCACTTTGTGCTCTGTCTTCACTGTGGGCTCTGTGTTCAGTGTGTGCTTTGTCTTAAGTGTGTCCTCTGGGATCTGTGTGTCCTCTGTGATCAGTGTGGCCTCCAGGCTCAGAGTGGGCTCAGTGTTAAGTGTGGGCACTGTGTTCAGTGTGGTCTCTGTGCTCAGAGTGGGCTCTATGTTCAGTAAGGGCTCTGGGCTCAGTGTGGGCTCTGTGCTCAGTGAGGGCTCTGTGTTCAGTGGGGGCTCTGTGTTCCGTGTGAGCTCTGTGTTCAGGGTGAGCTCTGTGTTCAGTGTGGGCTCTGTGTTCAGTTTGGGCTTTGTGTTCAGTCTGGGCTCGGTGTTCAGTGTGAGCTCTTTGTTCAGTGTGTCCCCTGTGTTCAATGTGAGCTCTTTGTTCAGTATGGGCTCTGTGTTCAGTGTGTCCTCTGCGTTCAGTGCCATCTCTGAGTTCAGTGTGTGCTCTGTGTTCAGGGTGTCCTCTGGGACCATTGTTTTCTCTGTGATCAGTGTGTCCTCGGTGTTCAGTGTGGGCTCTGTGTTAAGTGTGTCCTCTGCGATCATTGTGTCCTCTGTGATCTTTGTGTTCTCTATGCTCAGTATGGGTTCAGTGTTCACTGTGGGCTCTGTGTACAGTGTGGGCTCTGTGCTCAGAGTGGGCTCTGTGTTCAGTGTAACCTCTGGGATCATTGCTCCCTCTGTGATCAGTGTGGCCACTATGCTCATTGTGGGCTCTGTGCTTAAAGTGGGCTCTGTATTCTGTATGAACTGCGTGCTTAGCGTGGGAACTGCGATCAGTGTGGGATTTCAGTTCAGGTTGCGCTCTATGTTGAACGTGTGCACTATATTCAGGGTGATCTCTCTGTTCAGTGAAGGGTCTGTGTTCAGTCAGGGCTCTGTGTTCAGTGTGGGCTCTGGCTGCAGTGTGGGCTCAGTGTTCAGTGGGGGCTCTGTGTTCAGTGTGGGCTCTGTTCTCAGTGTGGGCTCTGTGTTCAATCAGGACTCTGTGTTCAGTGTGGGCTCTGTGTACAGTCAGGGCTCTTTGTTCAGTCTGGGCTCTGTGCTCTGTGTATGGTCTGTGTTCAGTGTGGGCTCTGTGTTCAGTGTGGGCTCTGTGTTCAGTGTGGGCTCTGTGCTCAGTGCAGGGTCTGTGTTCAGTGTGGGCTCTGTGTTCAGTGTGGGCTCTGTGTTCAGTGTGGGCTCTGTGTTCAGAGTGGGCTCTGTGTTCAGTGTGGGCTCTGTGTTCAGGGTGGGCTCTGTGTTCAGGGTGCGCTACTTTTAAAATGTGTGCTCTGTGCTCAGTCAGGGCTTTTGGGCAGCGCGAGCTCTGTGTTCAGTGTGTCCTCTTTCTTCAGTGTGTCCTCTGGCACCATTGTTTTCTCTGTGATCAGTGTGTCCTCTGAGATCAGTATGGCCTCTATACTCAGTGTGGGCTCTGTGCTCAGAGTGGGCTCTGCGTTCTCTATGAACTGCGTGCTTAGCGTGGGCTCTGCGATCAGTGTGGGATTTCTGTTCAGGTTGCGCTCTATGTACAACGTGTGCTCTATATTCAGGGTGATCTCTGTGTTCAGTGTAGGGTCTGTTTTCAATCAGGGCTCTGTGTTCAGTGTGGGCTCTGTGTTCAGTGTGGTTTCAGTGTTCAGTGGGGGCTCTGCGTTCAGTCTGGGCTCTGTGGTCAATGTGAGCTCTGTGTTCAGTGTGGGCTCTGTGTTCAGTGTGGGCTCTGTGTTCAGTGTGGGCTCCGTGTTTAGTCAGGGCTATTTTCTCAGTCTGGGCTCTGTGCTCTTTGTAGGGTCTGTGTTCAGTGTGGGCTCTGTGTTCAGTGTTGGCTCTGTGCTCAGTGTAGGGTCTGTGTTCAGTGTGGGCTCAGTGTTCAGTGTAGGGTCTGTGTTCTGCGTGGGCTCTGTATTCAGTGTGAGCTCTGTGTTCAGTGTGGGCAGTGTTCAGTGTGGGCTATATGTTCAGTGTGGGCTCTGTGTTCAGTGTGGTCTCTGTGTTCAGTGTGTCCTCTGTGTTCAGTGTCGGCTCTGTGTTCAGTACCAGCTCTGAGTTCAATGTGTGCTCTGCGTTCAGTGTGGGCTCAGTGTTCAGAGTGACCTCAATTTTCACTGTCGGCTCTGTGTTCAGTGTGGGCTCTGTGTTCAACGTAGGCTCTATGTTCAATGTGGGCTCTGTGTTCAGTGTGTGCTCTGTGATCAGTGTGGCATCTATGCTCATTTTGGGCTCTGTGCTCAGAGTGGGCTCTTAATTCTATATGAACTGCGTGCTTAGCGTGGGCTCTGCGATCAGAGTGGAATTTCTGTTCAGGTTGCGGTCTATGAACAATGTGTGCTCTATATTCAGGGTGACCTCTCTGTTCAGTGTAGGGTCTGTGTTCAGGGTGGGCTCTGTGTTCAGTGTGCGCTCTGTGTTCAGTTTGGGCTGAGTGTTAAGTGTGGGCTCTGTGTTCATTGTGGGCTCTGTGTTCAGTGTGGGCCCTGTGTTCAGTGTGGGCTCTGTGTTCAGTGTGGGTTCTGTGTTCAGTCAGGGCTCTGTGTTCAGTCTGGGCTCTGTGTTCATTGTGGGCTCTGTGTTCAGTGTGCGCTCTATGTTCAGTCAGGGCTCTGTGTTCAGTCTGGACTCTGTGTTCAGGGTGGGCTCTGTGTTCAGGGTGCGCTCCTTTATAAATGTGCGCTCTGTGCTCAGGCAGGGCATTTGGGCAGCGCGAGATCTGTGTTCAGTGCGTCCTCTGTGTTCAGTGCGGGCTCTGTCTTCAGTGTTCTCTCAATGTTCAGTGTGGGCTCTGTGTTCAGTGTGGGCTCTGTGTTCAGTGTGGGCTCTGTGTTCAGTGTGACCTCTGCGATCAGTGTGGTCTCTATGCTCAGTATGGGTTCAGAATTCAGTGTGGGCTCTGTGTTCAGTGTGGGCTCGGCGCTCAGAGTGGGCTCAGTGTTCAGTGTGGCCTCTGTGCTCTGTGGGGGCTCTGTACTCAGTGTGTCCTCTGGGGCCATTGCTTTCTCCGTGATCAGTGTGTCCTCTGTGTTCAGTGTGGGCTCTGTGTTCAGTGTCATCTCTGTGTTCAGTGTGGTCTTTGTGTTAAGTGTGTCCTGTGGGATCATTGTGACCTCTGCGATCACTGTGGTCACTATGCTCAGTATGGGTTCAGAGTTCAGTGTGGGCTCTGCGTTCAATGTGGGCTCGGCGCTCAGAGTGGGCTCTGTGTTCAGTGTGGCCTCTGTGCTATTTGGGGTCTCTGTGCTCAGTGTGGGCTCTGTGTTCAGTGTGGGCTCTGCGCTCAGTGTGGCCTCTGTGCTCAGTGTGGGTTCTGTGTTCAGTCTGGGTTCTTTGCGCAGTGTGGGCTCTGTGTTCAGTGTGGGCTCTGTGCTCAGTGTGAGCTCTGTGCTTAGTGTGGGCTCTGTGTTCAGTTTGGGCTCTGTGTTCAGTGTGGGCTTTGTGTTAAGTGTGGGCTTTGTGTTAAGATTGTCCGCTGGGATCATTGTTTCCTATGTGATCAGTGTGGCCTCTATGCTCAGTGTGGGCTCTGAGTTCAGTTTGGGCTTTGTGTTAAGTGTGGGGTTAGTATTAAGTGAGTCCTCAGAGATCATTGTGGCCTCTGTGATCAGTGTGGGCTCTATGCTCAGTATGGATTCAGTGTTCAGTGCGTGCTATCTGTTCAGTGTGGGCTCTGTGCTAAGTGTGGGCTCTGTGCTCAGTGTGGGCTCTGTGTTCAGTGTGGCCTCTGGGATCATTGTTTCCTCTGTGATCAGTTTGGCCTCTATTCTCAGTGTGGGCTCTGTGCTCAGACTGGGCTCTGTGTTCGGTCTGAACTGCGTGCTTAGCGTCGGCTCTGCGATCAGTGCAGGATTTCGTTCAGCTTGCGGTCTATGTTCAATGTGTGCTCTATATTCAGGGTGATCTCTCTGTTCAGTGTTGTGTCTGTCTTCAGTCGGGGCTCTGTGTTCAGTGTGGGCTCTGTGTTCTGTGTGGGCTCAGTGTTCAGTGCGGCTCTCTGTTCAGTGTGGGCTCTGTGTTCAGTGTGGCCTTTGTGTTCAGTGTGGGCTCTGTGTTCAGTGTGGGCTCTGTGTTCAGTGTGCGCTCTGTGTTCAGTCACAGCTCTGTGTTCAGTCTGGGCTCTGTGTTCAGGGTGGGCTCTGTGTTCACGGTGCTATCCTTTATAAATGTGCCCTCTGTGCTCAGTCAGGGCTTTTGGGCTGCGCGAGATCTGTGTTCAGTGTGTCCTCTGTGTTCAGTTTGGGCTCTGTGTTCAGTGTTGTCTCTCTGTTCAGAGTGGGCTCAGTGTTCAATGCGGCTCTGTGTTCAGTGTCGGCTCTGTGTTCAGTGAGGACTCTGTGTTCAGTATTGGCTTTGTGTTAAGTGTGGACTTTATATTAAGTGCTTCCTCAGAGATCATTGTGTCCTCTGTGATCAGTGTGGCCATTATGCTCAGTATGTGTTCAGTGTTCAGCGTGGGCTCTGTGCTAAGTGTGGTCTCTGTGCTCAATGTGGGCTATGTGTTCAGTGTGTCCTCTGGGATCATTGTATTCCTCTGTGATCAGTGTGGCCTCTATGCTCAGTGTGGGCTCTGTGCTCAGAGTGGGCTCTGTGTTCGGTATGAACTGCGTGCTTAGCTTTGGCTCTGCGATCAGTGTGGGATTTCTGTTCAGGTTGCGGTCCATGTTCAATGTGTGCTCTATATTCAGGGTGATCTCTCTGTTCAGTGGAGGGTCCGTGTACAGTCAGGGCCCTGTGTTCAGTGTGGACTCTGTGTTCAGTGTGGGCTCTGTTTTCAGTGCGGGCTCTCTGCTCAGTGTGGGCTCTGTGTTCTGTGTGGGCTCTGTGTTCAGTGTGGTCTCTGTGTTCGGTGTGGGCTCTGTGTTCTGTGTGCACTCTGTGTTCAGCCAGGGTTCTGTATTGAGTCTGGGCTCTGTGTTCAGGGTGGGCTCTATGTTCAGGGTGCTCTCCATTATAAATGTGCGCTCTGTGCTCAGTCAGGGCTCTTGGGCTGCGCGAGATCTGTGTTCAGTGTGTCCTCTGTGTTCAGTGTGGCCTCTGGGACCATTGCTTTCTCTGTGATCTGTGTGTCCTCTGTGTTCAGTGTGGGCTCTGTGTTCAGTGGTGTCTTTGTGTTAAGTGTGTCCTCTGGAATCGTTGTGACCTCTGTGATCAGTTGGGTTTCTATGCTCAGTATGGGTTCAGTATTCAGTGTGGGCTCTGTGCTCAGTGTGGGTTCAGCGCTCAGAGTTGGCTCTGTGTTCACTGTGGGCTCGGTGCTCTGTGTGGGCTATGTGCTCAGTGTGGGCTTTGTGCGCAGTGTGGGCTCTGTGGTCAGTTTGGGCTCTGTGCTCAGTGTGGGCTTTGTGTTAAGTGTGGGCTTTGTGTTAAGTGTATCCTCTGGGGTCATTGTTACCTAAGTGATCAGTGTGGCCTCTATGCTCAGTGTGGGCTTTGGGTTCTGTTTGGGCATAGTGTTAAGAATGGGCTTTGTATTAAGTGTGTCATTAAGTGAGATCATTGTGGCCTCTGTGATCAGTGTGGCCTCTATGCTCAGTATGGGTTCAGTGTTCAGTGTGGGCTCAATGTTCAGTGTCGGCTCTGTGTTCAGTGTGGGCTCTGTGCTCAGTGTGGGCTCTGTGTTCAGTGTGTCTTCTGGGATCATTGTTTTCTCTGTGATCAGTGCGATCTCTATGCTCAGTGTGGGCTCTGTGCTCAGAGTGCGCTCTGTGTTCGGTATGATCTGCGTGCTTAGCGTGGGCTCTGCGGTTAGTGTGGGGTTCCTGTTCAGGTTGCAGTCTATGTTCAATGTTTGCTCTATATTCAGGGTGATCTCTCTGTTCAGTGTAAGGTCTGTGTTCAGTCAGGTCTCTGTGTTAAGTGTGTGCTCTGTTTTCATTGCGTGCCCTCTGTTCAGTGTAGTGTCTGTGTCCAGTCTGGGCTCTGTGTTCAGTGAGGGCTCTGTGTTCAGTGTGGGCTCAGTGTTCAGTGTGGCTCTCTGTTCAGTGTGGGCTCTGTGTTCAGTGAGGGCTCTGTGTTCAGTGTGGGCTCTGTGTTCAGTCCTGGCTCTATGTTCAGTGTGGGCTCTGTGTTCAGTTTCGGCAATGTGTTCAGTGTGCGCTCTGAGTTCAGTCAGGGCTCTGTGTTCAGTCTGGGCTCTGTGTTCACGGTGGGCTCGGAGTTCAGGGTGCGCTCCTTTATAAATGTGCGCTCTGTGCTCAGTCAGGGCTTTTGGGCAGCGCGAGATTTGTGTTCAGTGTGTGCTCTCAGTTCAGTGTGTCCTCTGCGACCATTGCTTTCTCTGTGATCATTGTGTCCTCAGTGTTCAGTGTGGGCTCTGTGTTCAGTGTCCTCTCTGTGTTCAGCGTGGTCTTTGTGTTAAGTGTGTCCTGTGGGATCATTGTGACCTCTGTGATCAGTGTGGTCTCTATGCTCAGTATGGGTTCAGTGTTCAGTGTGGGCTCTGTGTGCAGTGTGTGCTCTGTGTTCAGTGTGGGCTCTGTGCTCTGTGTGGGCTCTGTGCTCAGTGTGTGCTCTGTGCTCAGTGTGGGCTCTGTGCTCAGTGTGGGCTCTGTGTTCAGTGTGGGCTCTGTGTTCAGTGTCAGCTCTGTGTTCAGTCTGGGCTCTGTGTTCAGTGTGGGCTCTGTGTTCAGTGTGTCCTCTTTGTTCCGTGTCGGCTCTGTGTTCAACGCCAGCTCTGTGTTCATTGTGTCCTCTGTGTTCACTGTCGGCTCTGTGTTCAGTGTGGGCTCTGTGTTCAATGTGGGCTCTGTGTTCTGTGTGGGCTCTGTGTTCATTGTGGGCTTTGTGTTAAGTGTGGGCTTTGTGTTCAGTGTGTCCTCTGGGATTATTGTTTCCTATGTGATCAGTGTGGCCTCTATGCTCAGTGTGGACTCTGTGCTCAGAGTGGGTTTTGTGTTCGGTATGAACTGTGTGCTTAGTGCGTGCTCTGCGATCAGTGTGGGATTTCTGTTAAGGTTGCACTCTATGTTGAATGTGTGGTCTATATTCAGGGTGATCTCTCTGTTCAGTGTATGGTCTGTGTTCAGCCTGTGCTATGTGTTCAGTGTGGGCTCTGTGTTCAGTCTGGGCTCTGTGCTCAGTGTAGGGTCTGTGTTCAGTGTGGGCTCTGTGTTCAGTGTGGGCTCTGTGCTCAGTGTAGGGTCTGTGTTCAGTGTGGGCTCTGTGTTCAGTGTGGGCTCTTTACTAAGTGTAGGGTCTGTGTTTAGTCTGGTCTCTCTGTTCAGTCTAGGCTCTGTGTTCAGTGCGGGCTCTGTGTTCAGTGTGGGCTCTGTGTTCAATGTGGGCTCCGTGTTCAGTTTGGTCTCTGTGCTAAGTGTAGGGATTGTGTTCTGTGTTTACTCTGTGTTCAGTGTGGGGTCTGGGCTCAGTGTAGGGTCAGTGTTCAGTGTGTCTTCTGTGCTCAGTGTATCATCTGGGACCATTGTTTTCTCTGTGATCAGAGTGTCCTCTGTGTTCAGTGTGGTCTCTGTGTTCAGGGTGGTCTCTGTGTTCAGTGTGGGCTCTGTGTTCAGTGTGAACACTGTATTCAGTGTGGGCTTTGTGTTAAGTGTGTCCTCTGGTGTCATTGTGTCCTCTCTGATCAGTGTGGCCTCTATGCTCAGTGTGGTCTCGGTGTTCAGTGTGGGCTCTGTGTTGCGTGTGGGCTCTGTGTTCAGTTTGAGCTCTGTGTTCAGTGTATGCTCTTTGTTCAGTGTGGGCTCTGATTTCAGAGTGTCCACGGTGTTCAGTGTCGGCTCTGTGTTCATTGCCAGCTCTGAGTACAGTGTGTGCTCTGTCTTCCGTGTGGGCTCTCTGTTCAGTGTGTTTTCTGTGTTCAGTGTCGGCTCTGTTTTCAATGTAGGATCTGTGTTCAGCGTGGGCTCTGTGTTCAGTTTGTGCTTTGTGTAAAGTGTGGGCTCTGTGCTCAGTGTGGGCTCTGTGTTCAGTGTGGGCTATGTGTTAAGTGAGGGCTCTGTGCTCAGTGTGGGCTCTGTGTTCAGTGTGGCCTATGTTTTCAGTGTGGGCTCTGTGTTCAGAGTGGGCTCTGTGTGCAGTGCGGGCTCTGTGCTCAGTGTGTGCTCTGTGTTCAGTGTCGGCTCTGTGTTTAGATTGACATCTATTTTCACTGTCGGCTCTGTGTTCAGTGTCGGCTCCATGTTCAGCGTGGGCTCTGTGTTCAATGTGTGCTTTGTGTTAAGTGTGGGCTTTGTATTAAGTGTGTCCTCAGGGATAATTGTGTCCTCTTTGATCAGTGTGGCCTTTATGCTCAGTATGGGTTCTGTGTTCAGTGTGGGCTCTCTTCTCAGTGTGGGCTCTGTGCTCAGTGTGGGCTCTGTGATCAGTGTGTCCTCTGGGATCATTGTATTCCTCTGTGATCAGTGTGGCCTCTATGCTCAGTGTGGGCTCTGTGCTCAGAATGGGCTCTGTTTTCGGTATGAACTGCGTGCTTAGCGTGGGCTCTGCGATCAGTGTGGGATTTCTGTTCAGGTTGCGGTCTATGTTCAATGTGTGCTCTATATTCAGGGTGATGTCTCTGTTCAGTGTAGGGTCTGTGTTCAGTGTGGGCTCTGTGTTCAGTGTGGGCTCAGTGTTCAGTGCGGGCTCTGTGCTCAGTGTCGGCTCTGTGTTCAGTGTGGGCTCTGTGCTCAGTGTGGGCTCTGTGTTCAGTGTGGGCTCTGTGTTCAGTGCGGGCTCTGTGTTCTGCAGGGCTCTGTGTTCAGTCTGGGCTCCGTTTTCAGGGTGGGCTCTGTGTTCAGGGTGTGCTCATTTATAAATATGCGCTCTGTGCTCAGTCAGGGCTTCTGGGCAGCGCGAGATCTCTGTTCAGTGTGTGCTCTGTGTTCAGAGTGTCCCCTGGGACCATTGCTTTCTCTGTGATCAGTATGTCCTCTGTGTTCAGTGCGGGCTCTGTGTTCAGTGTTGTCTCTGTGTTCAGTGTGGGCTCTGTGTTCAGTGTCGGCTCTGTGTTCAGTGTGGGCTCTGTGCTCAGTGTGGGCTCTGTGTTCAGTGTGGGTTATGTGTTCAGTGCGGGCTCTGTGTTCTGCAGGGCTCTGTGTTCAGTCTGGGCTCTGTTTTCAGGGTGGGCTCTGTGTTCAGATGTGCTCATTTATAAATGTGCGCTCTGTGCTCAGTCAGGGCTTTTGGGCAGCGCGAGATCTCTGTTCAGTGTGTGCTCTGTGTTCAGTGTGTCCCCTGGGACCATTGCTTTCTCTGTGATCAGTATGTCCTCTGTGTTCAGTGCGGGCTCTCTGTTCAGTGTGGGCTCTGTGTTCAGTGTGGGCGCTGTGTTCAGGGTGGGCTCCGTGTTCAGGGTGCGCTCCTGTATAAATGTGCGCTCTGTGCTCAGTCAGGGCTTTTGGGCAGCGCGAGATCTGTGTTCATTGTGTGTTCTTTGTTCAGTGTGTCCTCTGAGTCCATTGCTTTCTTTGTGATCAGTGTGTCCTCTGTGTTCAGTGTGGGCTCTGTGTTCAGTGTTGTTTCTGTGTTCAGTGTGTTCTTTGTGTTATGTGTGTCCTCTGGGATCATTGTGACCGTTTGATCAGTGTGGTCTCTATGCTCAGTATGGGTTCAGTGTTCCGTGTGTGCTCTTTGTTCAGTGTGGGCTCTGCGCTCAGAGTGGGCTCTTTGTTCAGTGTGTGCTCTGTGCTCTGTGTGGGCTCTGTGCTCAGTGTGGGCTCTGTGTTCAGTGTGGGCGCTATGCTCAGTGCGGGCTCTGTGCTCAGTGTCGGCTCTGTGTTCAGTGTGGGCTCTGTGCTCAGTGTGGGCTCTGTGTTCAGTGTGGGTTATGTGTTCAGTGCGGGCTCTGTGTTCTGCAGGGCTCTGTGTTCAGTCTGGGCTCTGTTTTCAGGGTGGGCTCTGTGTTCATGGTGTGCTCATTTATAAATGTGCGCTCTGTGCTCAGTCAGGGCTTTTGGGCAGCGCGAGATCTCTGTTCAGTGTGTGCTCTGTGTTCAGTGTGTCCCCTGGGACCATTGCTTTCTCTGTGATCAGTATGTCCTCTGTGTTCAGTGCGGGCTCTGTGTTCATTGTGGGCTCTGTGCTCTGTGTGGGCTCTGTGCTCAGTGTGTGCTCTGTGCTCAGTGTGGGCTCTGTGCTCAGTGTGGGCTCTGTGTTCAGTGTGGGCTCTGTGTTCAGTGTCAGCTCTGTGTTCAGTCTGGGCTCTGTGTTCAGTGTGGGCTCTGTGTTCAGTGTCAGCTCTGTGTTCAGTCTGGGCTCCGTGTTCAGTGTGTCCTCTTTGTTCCGTGTCGGCTCTGTGTTCAACGCCAGCTCTGTGTTCATTGTGTCCTCTGTGTTCACTGTCGGCTCTGTGTTCAGTGTGGGCTCTGTGTTCAATGTGGGCTCTGTGTTCAGTGTGTCCTCTTTGTTCCGTGTCGGCTCTGTGTTCAACGCCAGCTCTGTGTTCTTTGTGTCCTCTGTGTTCACTGTCGGCTCTGTGTTCAGTGTGGGCTCTGTGTTCAATGTGGGCTCTGTGTTCTGTGTGGGCTCTGTGTTCATTGTGGGCTTTGTGTTAAGTGTGGGCTTTGTGTTCAGTGTGTCCTCTGGGATTATTGTTTCCTATGTGATCAGTGTGGCCTCTATGCTCAGTGTGGACTCTGTGCTCAGAGTGGGTTTTGTGTTCGGTATGAACTGTGTGCTTAGTGCGTGCTCTGCGATCAGTGTGGGATTTCTGTTAAGGTTGCACTCTATGTTGAATGTGTGGTCTATATTCAGGGTGATCTCTCTGTTCAGTGTATGGTCTGTGTTCAGCCTGTGCTATGTGTTCAGTGTGGGCTCTGTGTTCAGTCTGGGCTCTGTGCTCAGTGTAGGGTCTGTGTTCAGTGTGGGCTCTGTGTTCAGTGTGGGCTCTGTGCTCAGTGTAGGGTCTGTGTTCAGTGTGGGCTCTGTGTTCAGTGTGGGCTCTTTACTAAGTGTAGGGTCTGTGTTTAGTCTGGTCTCTCTGTTCAGTCTAGGCTCTGTGTTCAGTGCGGGCTCTGTGTTCAGTGTGGGCTCTGTGTTCAATGTGGGCTCCGTGTTCAGTTTGGTCTCTGTGCTAAGTGTAGGGATTGTGTTCTGTGTTTACTCTGTGTTCAGTGTGGGGTCTGGGCTCAGTGTAGGGTCAGTGTTCAGTGTGTCTTCTGTGCTCAGTGTATCATCTGGGACCATTGTTTTCTCTGTGATCAGAGTGTCCTCTGTGTTCAGTGTGGTCTCTGTGTTCAGGGTGGTCTCTGTGTTCAGTGTGGGCTCTGTGTTCAGTGTGAACACTGTATTCAGTGTGGGCTTTGTGTTAAGTATGTCCTCTGGTGTCATTGTGTCCTCTCTGATCAGTGTGGCCTCTATGCTCAGTGTGGTCTCGGTGTTCAGTGTGGGCTCTGTGTTGCGTGTGGGCTCTGTGTTCAGTTTGAGCTCTGTGTTCAGTGTATGCTCTTTGTTCAGTGTGGGCTCTGATTTCAGTGTGTCCACGGTGTTCAGTGTCGGCTCTGTGTTCATTGCCAGCTCTGAGTACAGTGTGTGCTCTGTCTTCCGTGTGGGCTCTCTGTTCAGTGTGTTTTCTGTGTTCAGTGTCGGCTCTGTTTTCAATGTAGGATCTGTGTTCAGCGTAGGCTCTGTGTTCAGTTTGTGCTTTGTATAAAGTGTGGGCTCTGTGCTCAGTGTGGGCTCTGTGTTCAGTGTGGGCTATGTGTTAAGTGAGGGCTCTGTGCTCAGTGTGGGCTCTGTGTTCAGTGTGGCCTATGTTTTCAGTGTGGGCTCTGTGTTCAGAGTGGGCTCTGTGTGCAGTGCGGGCTCTGTGCTCAGTGTGTGCTCTGTGTTCAGTGTCGGCTCTGTGTTTAGATTGACATCTATTTTCACTGTCGGCTCTGTGTTCAGTGTCGGCTCCATGTTCAGCGTGGGCTCTGTGTTCAATGTGTGCTTTGTGTTAAGTGTGGGCTTTGTATTAAGTGTGTCCTCAGGGATAATTGTGTCCTCTTTGATCAGTGTGGCCTTTATGCTCAGTATGGGTTCTGTGTTCAGTGTGGGCTCTCTTCTCAGTGTGGGCTCTGTGCTCAGTGTGGGCTCTGTGATCAGTGTGTCCTCTGGGATCATTGTATTCCTCTGTGATCAGTGTGGCCTCTATGCTCAGTGTGGGCTCTGTGCTCAGAATGGGCTCTGTTTTCGGTATGAACTGCGTGCTTAGCGTGGGCTCTGCGATCAGTGTGGGATTTCTGTTCAGGTTGCGGTCTATGTTCAATGTGTGCTCTATATTCAGGGTGATGTCTCTGTTCAGTGTAGGGTCTGTGTTCAGTGTCGGCTCTGTGTTCAATGTGGGCTCTGTGCTCAGTGCGGGCTCTGTGTTCAGTGTGGGCTCTGTGTTCAGTGCGGGCTCTGTGTTCTGCAGGGCTCTGTGTTCAGTCTGGGCTCCGTTTTCAGGGTGGGCTCTGTGTTCAGGGTGTGCTCATTTATAAATATGCGCTCTGTGCTCAGTCAGGGCTTTTGGGCAGCGCGAGATCTCTGTTCAGTGTGTGCTCTGTGTTCAGAGTGTCCCCTGGGACCATTGCTTTCTCTGTGATCAGTATGTCCTCTGTGTTCAGTGCGGGCTCTGTGTTCAGTGTTGTCTCTGTGTTCAGTGTGGGCTCTGTGTTCAGTGTGGGCTCAGTGTTCAGTGTGGGCTCTGTGCTCAGTGTCGGCTCTGTGTTCAGTGTGGGCTCTGTGCTCAGTGTGGGCTCTGTGTTCAGTGTGGGTTATGTGTTCAGTGCGGGCTCTGTGTTCTGCAGGGCTCTGTGTTCAGTCTGGGCTCTGTTTTCAGGGTGGGCTCTGTGTTCAGATGTGCTCATTTATAAATGTGCGCTCTGTGCTCAGTCAGGGCTTTTGGGCAGCGCGAGATCTCTGTTCAGTGTGTGCTCTGTGTTCAGTGTGTCCCCTGGGACCATTGCTTTCTCTGTGATCAGTATGTCCTCTGTGTTCAGTGCGGGCTCTCTGTTCAGTGTGGGCTCTGTGTTCAGTGTGGGCGCTGTGTTCAGGGTGGGCTCCGTGTTCAGGGTGCGCTCCTGTATAAATGTGCGCTCTGTGCTCAGTCAGGGCTTTTGGGCAGCGCGAGATCTGTGTTCATTGCGTGTTCTTTGTTCAGTGTGTCCTCTGAGTCCATTGCTTTCTTTGTGATCAGTGTGTCCTCTGTGTTCAGTGTGGGCTCTGTGTTCAGTGTTGTTTCTGTGTTCAGTGTGTTCTTTGTGTTATGTGTGTCCTCTGGGATCATTGTGACCGTTTGATCAGTGTGGTCTCTATGCTCAGTATGGGTTCAGTGTTCCGTGTGTGCTCTTTGTTCAGTGTGGGCTCTGCGCTCAGAGTGGGCTCTTTGTTCAGTGTGTGCTCTGTGCTCTGTGTGGGCTCTGTGCTCAGTGTGGGCTCTGTGTTCAGTGTGGGCGCTATGCTCAGTGCGGGCTCTGTGCTCAGTGTCGGCTCTGTGTTCAGTGTGGGCTCTGTGCTCAGTGTGGGCTCTGTGTTCAGTGTGGGCTCTGTGTTCAGTGCGGGCTCTGTGTTCTGCAGGGCTCTGTGTTCAGTCTGGGCTCCGTTTTCAGGGTGGGCTCTGTGTTCAGGGTGTGCTCATTTATAAATATGCGCTCTGTGCTCAGTCAGGGCTTTTGGGCAGCGCGAGATCTCTGTTCAGTGTGTGCTCTGTGTTCAGAGTGTCCCCTGGGACCATTGCTTTCTCTGTGATCAGTATGTCCTCTGTGTTCAGTGCGGGCTCTGTGTTCAGTGTTGTCTCTGTGTTCAGTGTGGGCTCTGTGTTCAGTGTGGGCTCAGTGTTCAGTGCGGGCTCTGTGCTCAGTGTCGGCTCTGTGTTCAGTGTGGGCTCTGTGCTCAGTGTGGGCTCTGTGTTCAGTGTGGGTTATGTGTTCAGTGCGGGCTCTGTGTTCTGCAGGGCTCTGTGTTCAGTCTGGGCTCTGTTTTCAGGGTGGGCTCTGTGTTCAGGGTGTGCTCATTTATAAATGTGCGCTCTGTGCTCAGTCAGGGCTTTTGGGCAGCGCGAGATCTCTGTTCAGTGTGTGCTCTGTGTTCAGTGTGTCCCCTGGGACCATTGCTTTCTCTGTGATCAGTATGTCCTCTGTGTTCAGTGCGGGCTCTCTGTTCAGTGTGGGCTCTGTGTTCAGTGTGGGCGCTGTGTTCAGGGTGGGCTCGGTGTTCAGGGTGGTCTTTGTGTTAAGTGTGTCCTGTGGGATCATTGTGACCTCTGTGATCAGTGTGGTCTCTATGCTCAGTATGGGTTCAGTGTTCAGTGTGGGCTCTGTGTGCAGTGTGTGCTCTGTGTTCAGTGTGGGCTCTGTGCTCTGTGTGGGCTCTGTGCTCAGTGTGTGCTCTGTGCTCAGTGTGGGCTCTGTGCTCAGTGTGGGCTCTGTGTTCAGTGTGGGCTCTATGCTCAGTATGGGTTCAGTGTTCAGTGTGGGCTCAATGTTCAGTGTCGGCTCTGTGTTCAGTGTGGGCTCTGTGCTCAGTGTGGGCTCTGTGTTCAGTGTGTCTTCTGGGATCATTGTTTTCTCTGTGATCAGTGCGATCTCTATGCTCAGTGTGGGCTCTGTGCTCAGAGTGCGCTCTGTGTTCGGTATGATCTGCGTGCTTAGCGTGGGCTCTGCGGTTAGTGTGGGGTTCCTGTTCAGGTTGCAGTCTATGTTCAATGTTTGCTCTATATTCAGGGTGATCTCTCTGTTCAGTGTAAGGTCTGTGTTCAGTCAGGTCTCTGTGTTAAGTGTGTGCTCTGTTTTCATTGCGTGCCCTCTGTTCAGTGTAGTGTCTGTGTCCAGTCTGGGCTCTGTGTTCAGTGAGGGCTCTGTGTTCAGTGTGGGCTCAGTGTTCAGTGTGGCTCTCTGTTCAGTGTGGGCTCTGTGTTCAGTGAGGGCTCTGTGTTCAGTGTGGGCTCTGTGTTCAGTCCTGGCTCTATGTTCAGTGTGGGCTCTGTGTTCAGTTTCGGCAATGTGTTCAGTGTGCGCTCTGAGTTCAGTCAGGGCTCTGTGTTCAGTCTGGGCTCTGTGTTCACGGTGGGCTCGGAGTTCAGGGTGCGCTCCTTTATAAATGTGCGCTCTGTGCTCAGTCAGGGCTTTTGGGCAGCGCGAGATTTGTGTTCAGTGTGTGCTCTCAGTTCAGTGTGTCCTCTGCGACCATTGCTTTCTCTGTGATCATTGTGTCCTCAGTGTTCAGTGTGGGCTCTGTGTTCAGTGTCCTCTCTGTGTTCAGCGTGGTCTTTGTGTTAAGTGTGTCCTGTGGGATCATTGTGACCTCTGTGATCAGTGTGGTCTCTATGCTCAGTATGGGTTCAGTGTTCAGTGTGGGCTCTGTGTGCAGTGTGTGCTCTGTGTTCAGTGTGGGCTCTGTGCTCTGTGTGGGCTCTGTGCTCAGTGTGTGCTCTGTGCTCAGTGTGGGCTCTGTGCTCAGTGTGGGCTCTGTGTTCAGTGTGGGCTCTGTGTTCAGTGTCAGCTCTGTGTTCAGTCTGGGCTCTGTGTTCAGTGTGGGCTCTGTGTTCAGTGTGTCCTCTTTGTTCCGTGTCGGCTCTGTGTTCAACGCCAGCTCTGTGTTCATTGTGTCCTCTGTGTTCACTGTCGGCTCTGTGTTCAGTGTGGGCTCTGTGTTCAATGTGGGCTCTGTGTTCTGTGTGGGCTCTGTGTTCATTGTGGGCTTTGTGTTAAGTGTGGGCTTTGTGTTCAGTGTGTCCTCTGGGATTATTGTTTCCTATGTGATCAGTGTGGCCTCTATGCTCAGTGTGGACTCTGTGCTCAGAGTGGGTTTTGTGTTCGGTATGAACTGTGTGCTTAGTGCGTGCTCTGCGATCAGTGTGGGATTTCTGTTAAGGTTGCACTCTATGTTGAATGTGTGGTCTATATTCAGGGTGATCTCTCTGTTCAGTGTATGGTCTGTGTTCAGCCTGTGCTATGTGTTCAGTGTGGGCTCTGTGTTCAGTCTGGGCTCTGTGCTCAGTGTAGGGTCTGTGTTCAGTGTGGGCTCTGTGTTCAGTGTGGGCTCTGTGCTCAGTGTAGGGTCTGTGTTCAGTGTGGGCTCTGTGTTCAGTGTGGGCTCTTTACTAAGTGTAGGGTCTGTGTTTAGTCTGGTCTCTCTGTTCAGTCTAGGCTCTGTGTTCAGTGCGGGCTCTGTGTTCAGTGTGGGCTCTGTGTTCAATGTGGGCTCCGTGTTCAGTTTGGTCTCTGTGCTAAGTGTAGGGATTGTGTTCTGTGTTTACTCTGTGTTCAGTGTGGGGTCTGGGCTCAGTGTAGGGTCAGTGTTCAGTGTGTCTTCTGTGCTCAGTGTATCATCTGGGACCATTGTTTTCTCTGTGATCAGAGTGTCCTCTGTGTTCAGTGTGGTCTCTGTGTTCAGGGTGGTCTCTGTGTTCAGTGTGGGCTCTGTGTTCAGTGTGAACACTGTATTCAGTGTGGGCTTTGTGTTAAGTGTGTCCTCTGGTGTCATTGTGTCCTCTCTGATCAGTGTGGCCTCTATGCTCAGTGTGGTCTCGGTGTTCAGTGTGGGCTCTGTGTTGCGTGTGGGCTCTGTGTTCAGTTTGAGCTCTGTGTTCAGTGTATGCTCTTTGTTCAGTGTGGGCTCTGATTTCAGAGTGTCCACGGTGTTCAGTGTCGGCTCTGTGTTCATTGCCAGCTCTGAGTACAGTGTGTGCTCTGTCTTCCGTGTGGGCTCTCTGTTCAGTGTGTTTTCTGTGTTCAGTGTCGGCTCTGTTTTCAATGTAGGATCTGTGTTCAGCGTGGGCTCTGTGTTCAGTTTGTGCTTTGTGTAAAGTGTGGGCTCTGTGCTCAGTGTGGGCTCTGTGTTCAGTGTGGGCTATGTGTTAAGTGAGGGCTCTGTGCTCAGTGTGGGCTCTGTGTTCAGTGTGGCCTATGTTTTCAGTGTGGGCTCTGTGTTCAGAGTGGGCTCTGTGTGCAGTGCGGGCTCTGTGCTCAGTGTGTGCTCTGTGTTCAGTGTCGGCTCTGTGTTTAGATTGACATCTATTTTCACTGTCGGCTCTGTGTTCAGTGTCGGCTCCATGTTCAGCGTGGGCTCTGTGTTCAATGTGTGCTTTGTGTTAAGTGTGGGCTTTGTATTAAGTGTGTCCTCAGGGATAATTGTGTCCTCTTTGATCAGTGTGGCCTTTATGCTCAGTATGGGTTCTGTGTTCAGTGTGGGCTCTCTTCTCAGTGTGGGCTCTGTGCTCAGTGTGGGCTCTGTGATCAGTGTGTCCTCTGGGATCATTGTATTCCTCTGTGATCAGTGTGGCCTCTATGCTCAGTGTGGGCTCTGTGCTCAGAATGGGCTCTGTTTTCGGTATGAACTGCGTGCTTAGCGTGGGCTCTGCGATCAGTGTGGGATTTCTGTTCAGGTTGCGGTCTATGTTCAATGTGTGCTCTATATTCAGGGTGATGTCTCTGTTCAGTGTAGGGTCTGTGTTCAGTGTGGGCTCTGTGTTCAGTGTGGGCTCAGTGTTCAGTGCGGGCTCTGTGCTCAGTGTCGGCTCTGTGTTCAGTGTGGGCTCTGTGCTCAGTGTGGGCTCTGTGTTCAGTGTGGGCTCTGTGTTCAGTGCGGGCTCTGTGTTCTGCAGGGCTCTGTGTTCAGTCTGGGCTCCGTTTTCAGGGTGGGCTCTGTGTTCAGGGTGTGCTCATTTATAAATATGCGCTCTGTGCTCAGTCAGGGCTTCTGGGCAGCGCGAGATCTCTGTTCAGTGTGTGCTCTGTGTTCAGAGTGTCCCCTGGGACCATTGCTTTCTCTGTGATCAGTATGTCCTCTGTGTTCAGTGCGGGCTCTGTGTTCAGTGTTGTCTCTGTGTTCAGTGTGGGCTCTGTGTTCAGTGTCGGCTCTGTGTTCAGTGTGGGCTCTGTGCTCAGTGTGGGCTCTGTGTTCAGTGTGGGTTATGTGTTCAGTGCGGGCTCTGTGTTCTGCAGGGCTCTGTGTTCAGTCTGGGCTCTGTTTTCAGGGTGGGCTCTGTGTTCAGATGTGCTCATTTATAAATGTGCGCTCTGTGCTCAGTCAGGGCTTTTGGGCAGCGCGAGATCTCTGTTCAGTGTGTGCTCTGTGTTCAGTGTGTCCCCTGGGACCATTGCTTTCTCTGTGATCAGTATGTCCTCTGTGTTCAGTGCGGGCTCTCTGTTCAGTGTGGGCTCTGTGTTCAGTGTGGGCGCTGTGTTCAGGGTGGGCTCCGTGTTCAGGGTGCGCTCCTGTATAAATGTGCGCTCTGTGCTCAGTCAGGGCTTTTGGGCAGCGCGAGATCTGTGTTCATTGTGTGTTCTTTGTTCAGTGTGTCCTCTGAGTCCATTGCTTTCTTTGTGATCAGTGTGTCCTCTGTGTTCAGTGTGGGCTCTGTGTTCAGTGTTGTTTCTGTGTTCAGTGTGTTCTTTGTGTTATGTGTGTCCTCTGGGATCATTGTGACCGTTTGATCAGTGTGGTCTCTATGCTCAGTATGGGTTCAGTGTTCCGTGTGTGCTCTTTGTTCAGTGTGGGCTCTGCGCTCAGAGTGGGCTCTTTGTTCAGTGTGTGCTCTGTGCTCTGTGTGGGCTCTGTGCTCAGTGTGGGCTCTGTGTTCAGTGTGGGCGCTATGCTCAGTGCGGGCTCTGTGCTCAGTGTCGGCTCTGTGTTCAGTGTGGGCTCTGTGCTCAGTGTGGGCTCTGTGTTCAGTGTGGGTTATGTGTTCAGTGCGGGCTCTGTGTTCTGCAGGGCTCTGTGTTCAGTCTGGGCTCTGTTTTCAGGGTGGGCTCTGTGTTCAGGGTGTGCTCATTTATAAATGTGCGCTCTGTGCTCAGTCAGGGCTTTTGGGCAGCGCGAGATCTCTGTTCAGTGTGTGCTCTGTGTTCAGTGTGTCCCCTGGGACCATTGCTTTCTCTGTGATCAGTATGTCCTCTGTGTTCAGTGCGGGCTCTGTGTTCATTGTGGGCTCTGTGCTCTGTGTGGGCTCTGTGCTCAGTGTGTGCTCTGTGCTCAGTGTGGGCTCTGTGCTCAGTGTGGGCTCTGTGTTCAGTGTGGGCTCTGTGTTCAGTGTCAGCTCTGTGTTCAGTCTGGGCTCTGTGTTCAGTGTGGGCTCTGTGTTCAGTGTCAGCTCTGTGTTCAGTCTGGGCTCCGTGTTCAGTGTGTCCTCTTTGTTCCGTGTCGGCTCTGTGTTCAACGCCAGCTCTGTGTTCATTGTGTCCTCTGTGTTCACTGTCGGCTCTGTGTTCAGTGTGGGCTCTGTGTTCAATGTGGGCTCTGTGTTCAGTGTGTCCTCTTTGTTCCGTGTCGGCTCTGTGTTCAACGCCAGCTCTGTGTTCTTTGTGTCCTCTGTGTTCACTGTCGGCTCTGTGTTCAGTGTGGGCTCTGTGTTCAATGTGGGCTCTGTGTTCTGTGTGGGCTCTGTGTTCATTGTGGGCTTTGTGTTAAGTGTGGGCTTTGTGTTCAGTGTGTCCTCTGGGATTATTGTTTCCTATGTGATCAGTGTGGCCTCTATGCTCAGTGTGGACTCTGTGCTCAGAGTGGGTTTTGTGTTCGGTATGAACTGTGTGCTTAGTGCGTGCTCTGCGATCAGTGTGGGATTTCTGTTAAGGTTGCACTCTATGTTGAATGTGTGGTCTATATTCAGGGTGATCTCTCTGTTCAGTGTATGGTCTGTGTTCAGCCTGTGCTATGTGTTCAGTGTGGGCTCTGTGTTCAGTCTGGGCTCTGTGCTCAGTGTAGGGTCTGTGTTCAGTGTGGGCTCTGTGTTCAGTGTGGGCTCTGTGCTCAGTGTAGGGTCTGTGTTCAGTGTGGGCTCTGTGTTCAGTGTGGGCTCTTTACTAAGTGTAGGGTCTGTGTTTAGTCTGGTCTCTCTGTTCAGTCTAGGCTCTGTGTTCAGTGCGGGCTCTGTGTTCAGTGTGGGCTCTGTGTTCAATGTGGGCTCCGTGTTCAGTTTGGTCTCTGTGCTAAGTGTAGGGATTGTGTTCTGTGTTTACTCTGTGTTCAGTGTGGGGTCTGGGCTCAGTGTAGGGTCAGTGTTCAGTGTGTCTTCTGTGCTCAGTGTATCATCTGGGACCATTGTTTTCTCTGTGATCAGAGTGTCCTCTGTGTTCAGTGTGGTCTCTGTGTTCAGGGTGGTCTCTGTGTTCAGTGTGGGCTCTGTGTTCAGTGTGAACACTGTATTCAGTGTGGGCTTTGTGTTAAGTATGTCCTCTGGTGTCATTGTGTCCTCTCTGATCAGTGTGGCCTCTATGCTCAGTGTGGTCTCGGTGTTCAGTGTGGGCTCTGTGTTGCGTGTGGGCTCTGTGTTCAGTTTGAGCTCTGTGTTCAGTGTATGCTCTTTGTTCAGTGTGGGCTCTGATTTCAGTGTGTCCACGGTGTTCAGTGTCGGCTCTGTGTTCATTGCCAGCTCTGAGTACAGTGTGTGCTCTGTCTTCCGTGTGGGCTCTCTGTTCAGTGTGTTTTCTGTGTTCAGTGTCGGCTCTGTTTTCAATGTAGGATCTGTGTTCAGCGTGGGCTCTGTGTTCAGTTTGTGCTTTGTATAAAGTGTGGGCTCTGTGCTCAGTGTGGGCTCTGTGTTCAGTGTGGGCTATGTGTTAAGTGAGGGCTCTGTGCTCAGTGTGGGCTCTGTGTTCAGTGTGGCCTATGTTTTCAGTGTGGGCTCTGTGTTCAGAGTGGGCTCTGTGTGCAGTGCGGGCTCTGTGCTCAGTGTGTGCTCTGTGTTCAGTGTCGGCTCTGTGTTTAGATTGACATCTATTTTCACTGTCGGCTCTGTGTTCAGTGTCGGCTCCATGTTCAGCGTGGGCTCTGTGTTCAATGTGTGCTTTGTGTTAAGTGTGGGCTTTGTATTAAGTGTGTCCTCAGGGATAATTGTGTCCTCTTTGATCAGTGTGGCCTTTATGCTCAGTATGGGTTCTGTGTTCAGTGTGGGCTCTCTTCTCAGTGTGGGCTCTGTGCTCAGTGTGGGCTCTGTGATCAGTGTGTCCTCTGGGATCATTGTATTCCTCTGTGATCAGTGTGGCCTCTATGCTCAGTGTGGGCTCTGTGCTCAGAATGGGCTCTGTTTTCGGTATGAACTGCGTGCTTAGCGTGGGCTCTGCGATCAGTGTGGGATTTCTGTTCAGGTTGCGGTCTATGTTCAATGTGTGCTCTATATTCAGGGTGATGTCTCTGTTCAGTGTAGGGTCTGTGTTCAGTGTCGGCTCTGTGTTCAATGTGGGCTCTGTGCTCAGTGCGGGCTCTGTGTTCAGTGTGGGCTCTGTGTTCAGTGCGGGCTCTGTGTTCTGCAGGGCTCTGTGTTCAGTCTGGGCTCCGTTTTCAGGGTGGGCTCTGTGTTCAGGGTGTGCTCATTTATAAATATGCGCTCTGTGCTCAGTCAGGGCTTTTGGGCAGCGCGAGATCTCTGTTCAGTGTGTGCTCTGTGTTCAGAGTGTCCCCTGGGACCATTGCTTTCTCTGTGATCAGTATGTCCTCTGTGTTCAGTGCGGGCTCTGTGTTCAGTGTTGTCTCTGTGTTCAGTGTGGGCTCTGTGTTCAGTGTGGGCTCAGTGTTCAGTGTGGGCTCTGTGCTCAGTGTCGGCTCTGTGTTCAGTGTGGGCTCTGTGCTCAGTGTGGGCTCTGTGTTCAGTGTGGGTTATGTGTTCAGTGCGGGCTCTGTGTTCTGCAGGGCTCTGTGTTCAGTCTGGGCTCTGTTTTCAGGGTGGGCTCTGTGTTCAGATGTGCTCATTTATAAATGTGCGCTCTGTGCTCAGTCAGGGCTTTTGGGCAGCGCGAGATCTCTGTTCAGTGTGTGCTCTGTGTTCAGTGTGTCCCCTGGGACCATTGCTTTCTCTGTGATCAGTATGTCCTCTGTGTTCAGTGCGGGCTCTCTGTTCAGTGTGGGCTCTGTGTTCAGTGTGGGCGCTGTGTTCAGGGTGGGCTCGGTGTTCAGGGTGCGCTCCTGTATAAATGTGCGCTCTGTGCTCAGTCAGGGCTTTTGGGCAGCGCGAGATCTGTGTTCATTGCGTGTTCTTTGTTCAGTGTGTCCTCTGAGTCCATTGCTTTCTTTGTGATCAGTGTGTCCTCTGTGTTCAGTGTGGGCTCTGTGTTCAGTGTTGTTTCTGTGTTCAGTGTGTTCTTTGTGTTATGTGTGTCCTCTGGGATCATTGTGACCGTTTGATCAGTGTGGTCTCTATGCTCAGTATGGGTTCAGTGTTCCGTGTGTGCTCTTTGTTCAGTGTGGGCTCTGCGCTCAGAGTGGGCTCTTTGTTCAGTGTGTGCTCTGTGCTCTGTGTGGGCTCTGTGCTCAGTGTGGGCTCTGTGTTCAGTGTGGGCGCTATGCTCAGTGCGGGCTCTGTGCTCAGTGTCGGCTCTGTGTTCAGTGTGGGCTCTGTTCTCAGTTTGGGCTCTGTGTTCAGTGTGGGCTCTGTGTTCAGTGCGGGCTCTGTGTTCTGCAGGGCTCTGTGTTCAGTCTGGGCTCCGTTTTCAGGGTGGGCTCTGTGTTCAGGGTGTGCTCATTTATAAATATGCGCTCTGTGCTCAGTCAGGGCTTTTGGGCAGCGCGAGATCTCTGTTCAGTGTGTGCTCTGTGTTCAGAGTGTCCCCTGGGACCATTGCTTTCTCTGTGATCAGTATGTCCTCTGTGTTCAGTGCGGGCTCTGTGTTCAGTGTTGTCTCTGTGTTCAGTGTGGGCTCTGTGTTCAGTGTGGGCTCAGTGTTCAGTGCGGGCTCTGTGCTCAGTGTCGGCTCTGTGTTCAGTGTGGGCTCTGTGCTCAGTGTGGGCTCTGTGTTCAGTGTGGGTTATGTGTTCAGTG